>NW_027286985.1:84591551-85109051 GCF_022747635.1 Hetaerina americana | reverse complement strand
TACAAATTGAATATTTATAAATGGCTGTGAATATTGCATCATTTTTAGTACTCTTGTTGTATGACATTGTACCTTGTGAATTAGTTTAGGAGAATTTCAACAGCTCTCACAAATACAGGTTGATGTTCATGTCAATCTTGTATTGGAATGATAATACAATAGGTCCTCCAACATAATATTTTTTATCATTTTTCCCAAATCTGATTTAGAAAATTAAAAGTTAGCTTTTATCATTGTCCTGCATAAATTCTGTCCTTGAAATTATCTTTGATGTTCAAATGGAAGTTTTGGATCTACTCTTGTACAGCTGAGTTTTATGTTGCCAGTGTTTTCATATTTTACTTCAGTGTTTTATGTACATATCTTATTGTATGGCACTTTTATTTACATTTATAAAAATTGTTTGGAGAATATAATCTCATATTACACAACTGTTACCTTGGGCAGCCTTAATGCTCTAATTTTTTCATTAAGAATTACATTAATGAAGTGCAGAATATCAGGCATATCTGCTGAAATCTCGTAACACCAATGTTAAAATTGTGTTTAAGTGCAAACTACCCAAGTGTCAAGAATTTTAGTTGTACCAAGGTTAAAGTGATAGCCTTTGTGAAGTGTATTTGCTTTTTTTATTTCACAATCATGAAAAATAATTTGTATATTTTAGCCTCAGTATTTCAGTTTCAAAGTGTGCGGAATACTGAGTAAATGTGTACCCATAAAAGTAAATAGAATTTGTGTATATTATTTGGACCAAAAATATAGGAATGTTTTTATTGTCCAAAAGTTTCATTATTTATACATGGATTTCCAGGCATGGTATTTTTTTGGCCCTTGTTTCCATGGTCTGAAGTCTTGAGGAATCTCTTTTAATTATTTTTTTAAAAGTAATGGGACTATATTACAAGCCAACCTTGGTTGGGTAATAAGGAATTTAGGGTAATGATAGGCCAAGGCAGATAGTATATTGACTTAGAGTCATTCTGTGGACCAGGGATGTATTGAAGAGGAGTAATTGAATTCCATCATAACCTTCAACCTATAGAATTTCAGAATGCTGACTTAACTTTTAATGTCAAAACTTCTAGATAACTTGATACCTTAAACCAACACCAGGCATTATTTTTAGACTTAATAATCCCGGTGCGAATACATTTTTTGATCCCATTGAAAAGTTATTCCCTGTGTATTTCAACTGTGATGCTTCTCTTTCTGCCATTCATCGACCCAGATCATGGCCCAGCCGCCTCCAAGAGAACTTGTCTAATTGAGACATACCTTTCCATAGTTCTCTAAAGAAACAGTTTTTATGCACAATGTTATGTATGTTGCTAAGGATGTGCAGTTATAAAAATCCATGTAATTGTAGTGTGACTTGTGTTAACATCCTTCCTCTATTCAGAATCCAGCCTTGTCTTATTAAAAAAATATAAGGGTCTTCAGATCTTGTTGACAAATGTACAGTACAGTACCTAGATATGCCCCTTTTTTATATTCAACTTGAAATTACTCAAGGTGCACTGAATTTAGAAAAAGAAATTGTTACCTGAATGTGAAGTTCAATACTTAGATATTCCATTTTCAGATCAGTTAAGAAATTCGAACAATTTTAATCTGTGTATTATTTGGTGTTAAAAAATACGCCCGCTAATGTTTTGCTGTTTCCATTGTGACTGCAGACATTTGCTGCTGTCAAAAGCCCCACATTATTGTCCTTCATAATCAAAGGAAATGTTTTTTTGAGTCCTTTTTTATAAAGGCAGAATGATTTCATTCAAAATGTCGTTTAGGGTAAAATACTAAGTAGAAGACTAATGGGGGCCAAATATCTTATTTAAGAAGAGTCATGGAGAGAATAAATCTTTGCATTTATAAGGATCACTGCAATGCCATTGGTGTTGAACAGTTACACATTTCCTGTTGAAGGTTCTTGTCTAATTTTGGGGATCAACTGTATCCACTTCATGACAATATGAGGGAACTTGGGTGATTAAAGTTATATTTCAATGTTTTTACTGCTTTTCAAGAAGTAATTTCCCTTTGCCTTTTCTTAGCTGAGGAATGCTATGCTTGTCTGAGCTGACTATTCTATTTCATCAGTCATTGTGAGTCAGTGCAGAAAGCACATTTTCCTTCTTCACATTGGTGATAGCTATGTCCCAAAGCTGTTAAATTTGCCAATGATAAACTAATTCAGAATGTCAATTTTGTTAGAGAACAGGATGCCATGGAACCTTGACTAATGTATGCAATTGGTTCAGAAAGAAAAAGTTAATCCAACATATGAGTTTTCCATTCACAAGTGAATTCATGAAGGTATTTAATAATAATTAATTGTTCTTTCGATCAGCTACGTGACAGAACATGGTCAGTATAATGAGGAAAAGGAATAAAATATTTAAAATATGCAAGAAACATTACTACTCTGTACAAAGTGTCACTCAAAAGAAAACATCATTCTAATTGCAATTCGTATATGTAGTATTACTTGAGGGAGTAATGACTTCTTTAGTTAAATTTTAAAAGTAGTCACAGTAGACATTTTTTGAGGTCATTGGCAGTTTCTTATAAATAAGTGATGCTGTGGGATGTGGGCCTTCCTTAGAATTAGTGAGTGATTATTTTTCAAGTGTATGTTCTAGCTTCCACGTTTCAAGAGATCATGCACGGTGGGATTCGCATAAACAAACATTGTTTCTTTTTTAAAAGTAAAGAGCAATGTAAGATGTATATGCAAGGCAGAGTCATTAATTACAGTTCCTTAAATGGTGGCCTTCCTGGGGTCCTAATGGGGGCATTGATGTTTGTTGGGATGTTTTCTTTTTTTTGGGCATGAGGCTCTCAACCCCATCACCATTTATCCATTTCATGGTCCCTTACTCATACCTCTTCTAGATGACTCCCATTTATTCTTTGCACAAAGAGATGCTTGTTTTTTGTATCCTTCCAATATTTCATCTATTGACCTAGATATACTACCTTGATCAAAAAGTTCCCGGAATAACCACCGTGTGGCGCTCCCATCGTTCCGATTTGAGTTCTGTTTTTTTTTGTTAAATTGGTACATCTGTTGTTGATATTCCCTTTCAATCTTAGTGTCATAACTTGACATTTGCAAAAGTTACGTAGCCAAGAGTACATCTATCTCTGTGTGTGTTGGCGATTTTTTACAATTTCAGAAATGGATTTAAATTTGCAACAACGAACTTGTATTAAATTTTGCGTAAAAAACGGATTTAGTGGCGCACGGACGTTGGAAATGTTGGAAAAGTGTTTCGGCAACGATTCTCTAAAAAAAACGGTCGTTTACCAGTGGCACGAGCGGTTCAGAAGTGGTCGTGAGTCAATCGAAGATGATGAACGCAGTGGCAGACCATCGACATCGAAAGTCGGTGAAAAAATTGATAAAGTAAAAGAAATGTTGGTCAATAACCGCAAATTAACCATCAGAGAAATAGCGGAGGACTTGAACATTGCCTATGGATCCGCCCAAGACATTGTGGTTAATGATTTGGGTTTCCGTCGTGTAGCAGCAAAGTTGGTGCCAAAAGACCTCAATTTCATGCAAAAAAGAGACCGTGTTGACGTCGCAAAAGACATGATTTGCGAGGCTGAATCCGATCCCACATTCATCAAAAGGATCATTACTGGAGACGAGACGTGGGTTTATGAGTACGACACGCAATCCAGACATCAGGCAAGTGAATGGCGTTCACCAAATGAGCCGAGACCAAAAAAACCACGTCGTTTTCAGTCAAAAAAGAAGGCAATGCTGACGGTTTTCATGGATTACAACGGTGTAGTGCATCATGAATTTTTGCCAGAAGGCCAGACAGTAAACAAAGAGTATTATTTGGGCGTTATGAGACGTTTGCGTGAAGCAATTCGCCGAAAGAGACCAGAAATGTGGGCAGAAAACTCGTGGATTTTGCACCATGATAACGCACCGTCGCACAGTGCTATCATTATTCGTAATTTTTTGACGAAAAATGCAACAAATACCATCCAACAGCCACCGAATTCACCTGATTTGGCTCCCTGTGACTTCTTTCTGTTCAATCGAGTTAAAAAACCATTACGGGGAACGCGTTTTAGCAGCCGAGAGGAAGTAATGGAAAAATCGCAGGAAGCACTGATGGACATACCGAAAACCGAATATAAAAAATGTTTCGAGGATTGGATCAAGCGCTGGCATAAGTGTGTTGCAGTCGATGGGGATTACTTTGAAGGGGACAATATAGATTTAGATGAATAAACTTGTATTTTTAATTTTCTGAATAAATTCCGGGAAATTTTTGATCAAGGTAGTACTGTCATATTGGGCACATTACATCTTAATATAGTTTTCCCAAAATTGTCTCATGATAGGAAATTCAATTTTAACCATCTGCTTTCTATGACAAAAGAAATATTTATTGCATTTCAATTTCTATTCTTTTCCTGTCATTTGCAGATGACAGTAGAATGTGCCTGCTTAAATCTACAAATTTCCAGTACCTACCTATAAGATATGCAGAGAGCATATGAAATATATTTTGTGCATTCAAGTTTAGCTGGAAGGGTTCTATGGTAATTTAGGCCCAAGTTGACCTTTGGCCTCTCAGATTTATTTGAAAATTGCAGAATATGCTGGATTTCAAAATCACCAAAATTTTCACTCACCCAATCTCACGGGAAAATCTGTGTTAACATTTTTCAATGGCTCTTCCTCAATTCATACTTTATTCTAAATTTCATAATGCCATTTAAAGGCTTTAAAACAAATTATTGTGCAAATATTTCAATTTTGAAGTTATAAGTGTTTAAACTTTTCATGTGCATTAACTTTTTTCCATCTATTATTTAAAAGAAAAAATCTCTCCCTTGGACCACAACCTTGATGTGGTGGAAGGGGTTGTGCATTCCAATGACCCCTATAGCTGTTTTGGCGGAACCAATGATAATTGCTCCTGGTAGTGTTACCAATGTCAGGTGGGTAAAGGAATAGAATCCAGATGAAAGGTAGTCTACACAGCATCTGTTCCACAGTGAGGTGGCTGCGAAGGCATCTGTCCCCGAAGGGCCAGCCATTGAGTGATGGTGTTACGTTAAAAACACTATTGAGGAAGGAAACATGAAATCACCTCAATTATTAATACCCTGATTTTTATGATGGACATTATAAAGATAATCAGTCCTGGCAACTATGGAACTTGGCCCAATAGGCTGTGTCTCATGCGCGGCAGCAAGGGAGGCAAGGCTTACGGAGTCGTCATCTCATGTAAGTCTTATAATGCAAAAACTGACATCAGCAGCACAGAAGATATAGAGGAAGAAGACTGAATTAGTTAAATAGGAACTTGTAATGTTAGGACAGGAAAAATAGAGAATATAAAACGAAAGATTGAAAGAGGATATATAGATATTTTAGGTCTCTGTGAGGTGAGATGGAAGGATAGTGAGGAATACTGGAGTGAAATAAAGCATAGGGGATGAGAGCCAGCGAGGGGTTGCCATAATATTGAATAAAAAGGTAGGAAAAAGAGTAATCAACAGAGCAAGCAATGGATAGAATATTGCCAGTAGAGGTGAAAGGAGAACCAACCAACTTGGTGATAGCTCAGGTATACACGACACCAAGCAGTCCTAAGGAGGAAGAATTTGATGGGTGTAATGTACTGGAAGTTAGAGGACACAATCGCGTGTGTTCTAGGAGGGAAAAATTAGATAGTGATGGGGGATTGGAATGCGAAGGTAGCCGAAGGAAGAGACTGCAATGAAGTGGGGGTGGATTAGGTATGAGGAATGTCTGCAGGGACAAATCAATTGAGTTCCGTAGGAGACATGGGCTGGTCATCACCAACACTTGGTTTAGATACCATTAAATATATAGGTACACCAAGAAAATGCCAGGTGACTGAGAAAGGTATTTAGATTATATTATGGCTAGGCACATATTTAGGAATAGCCTGATCAATTATTGTCAATTGTGATCAATGGTGGAAGAGAGGGGATTGGTGGGAGAA
The DNA here is from genome assembly GCF_022747635.1 of Hetaerina americana. Classification (NCBI taxonomy): domain Eukaryota; kingdom Metazoa; phylum Arthropoda; class Insecta; order Odonata; family Calopterygidae; genus Hetaerina; species Hetaerina americana. The sequence continues at coordinate 85,103,046 of NW_027286985.1, read as the reverse complement.
ATCATTAGGAGGCATGAAAAATGGATGAAAGGGCTATTGATTGGCAGCGGGATTTTGAAGATTTAAGAGGAAGATAGAGGGGAGAATGCTAGCCAAACGAGGAAGGGCCAGGAGTAGTAGGAGATGTTGAACTGGATGAAGGAAATATACCAAGTTGAAGAGGGGCTCGATATAGAGTTGGAAGAGTGTTTTTAGGTGAAAAAAATATTTGTTTGGAAGTTGTGCCCATCTAAAACCGACATATTACCAAATAGTCATAACATTGCCTTAAAAGCCCTTTTTTTATCAAATAATTATAATATTAATTTGTTCCCAATTTGAGTTTTAAAGGAGCCATAAAATTTTAAGGGTCTGACTAAAAAGTACTTTAACAGAATTTGGAATAGTCACAAAACAAAATGTTCCATTATTATCAGCCTTTTCGAAATAATATTACGAATGCGTTCTCCTTATACCATCTCGAATTTCCTCTACAAATTTCGCATTTCGTGACTCAGTTGTTCAGTTTAGAAGCATGGCCTCCTCCTTGGACGCTCCTGATCAAATTCAAATTCGCTTTTTGAGTAAACAGGAAAGGTAAATTTTGATTTCTCTGTACGAAAAATCAGTAATTGTTCATAGAATTTACATGTCTACTTAATTCCTGAAAATATTGTTATATTCCTTCGCGAGTGTTATACACGTGTAACGGTGCATGCTCAGTGTTATGGTTTTTAATACTTGCCAGGTATGCAGTTCCGGACACTCCTTTTTCTGTTCCTTCAAATATAACATGTGAAGGCCTCAATACTTTGGTCAATGAACTGCGAAAAGGTTAGATGCTGCTAATCAGTGGTGTGATTTCCCTTTTAGTTCCTCTTCATGTTGCTAAGTTTCCATTCTGTCTTTATAGAAAATAGGAGAGGGGAGGAAGACGATGAGGTCGAATTTGATTTTTTGGTATGTCAGCAATTCTTGCGTGCTACTTTATGTGAACACCTTGTAGAAAGAGAGGTTTCCAGTGAATTGGTTGTTGACGTTGAATATGTGGAAAGGCACCCACCACCACAACCACATGAATGTTTGATGCACGATGATTGGGTTTCTGCTGTTGAGGCTTGCGAAAACTGGTATCTATAATACGACTTCTATTTTTAATTAATCGCATTATATTTATTCATGTTGCAATGTGTTGTGATTATATGAGTTTTTTATACGCTGGTTAATTCTGATTTTACGTTTTCTTAGGATTTTGACTGGCTGTTATGATAACACTATTCAGATCTGGACCTCGAACGGCAAGCATTGTTTAACAATTACTGGTCATAATGGTGCAGTGAAAGGTGTTACCTGGCTCAAGATAATTCCAGGATTAGCTCTATTCGCGAGGTAAGGTTATTATTTTGTAAGATTCCGGGAAGACTAATGCTTTGTAAGCTATGATCAATTAACTCTAATTCTCGATTCTCTCTTATATTCCTTTCTATTTCACAATATTTTTTAAATTATGCTTTTCACAAGCTTTTCACGATGTCGATTTTCAGCTCATCCCAAGATCAAACTGCCATGGTATGGGAGTGGAATATGGAAAACAACTCTGTGCATTGTGCAGCCATTTTAAAAGGTCATGAAAGAAGTTTGGAATGTGTTGCAGGAAATAAAAATAGCGAAGATCCACTGGTTGCTACCGGAGGTTGGGACACGAATATAAAACTTTGGTCCTCATGTAAGTCTGGCATTTTGTATTGGAGTTGCTGGTGTTATTCTCTTTTAATTTTGCCGATGAAATAATACTTGTTGATGGATTATTGTAAATATAATGCCGTTACCATTAAATATGATGCCGAATGGAATCTGATATGTGTGAAGTTTCTTAAACGCTGTGGTGTTTATTTATTTTTGCAGCACTGGATTCTCCTGGTGATGAGCGAAATGATCACACTGCTGCCAAAAAAATGAAGTTGAGCGAATCGAAGTGTAGGGTGAGTAGTAGTGACAAGCATGAATGCAGGGATTATTATGCATGTTTAGTGGAAATGAGTACTTGGACGGAAAAGTTAGCATTTTTATTGGGGAGGGGTAAGCGTCTTTATTCAGTTGATCTTCGCTGTTCCTAAAAAACTATGACTTTGATACAAAGGCAGTGCTTGGTATGAAGGGGAGGAAATTCTTGGGAGAAATCATAAGGAGACCGGAAAAATGGATACAGAGCATATTGATTAGCAGTGGGATGTTGAAATCTGTAATAGAGGGGAGAATGTTAGGCAAATGAGGAATTGGCAGGAATTGAATAGGGGATGAAGAGGGGCATGATATAGAGTAGGCTGTTGAGTTGTGACTGATTAGTAGGTTGATTAAGATACCATCATCTTTTGATTTCCATCACTCCCCATCTTTTATCTTAATGATTGTCCCAATAAATTCAATCAAGATGATTCTGAATCTAATTCATAAATGATTGATGCTTATATAATTGGACTTGTAGCATATGTTCCAAATATTATCCGTCAAAGATTTATTCTAAAAAATGTTGAGTTCTACTTTAATTACAGTCGAAATCGCTTTGTAGACTGTCTAATATGTTCAATCTCTTGAGCGCTGGTGCAAAGAAAGAAAACTGAGTGTACTTTGATTGACTTGTTCATTATGAATTAATGGCCTGTATGTTATTTAATTTCTAAAGTTTCACAAGTATAATACATGTTCATATATTCTGAAAGAAAGGTACATCGCTTTGTGCTGTCAAGCAACTTCTCCTAAACTCCACTAATTATGATTATTTTTCATCCAGTTTCATTTTTGATTTGAATCTCTTGGTTTTTTTCAATCAGACACCTAAGGCAACGTTAAAAGGCCACCGAGAAGCAGTATCTGGTGTGCAATGGATAGCCAATGATGAATTGGTATCCTCATCTTGGGATCACACTGTACGCATTTGGGATGTCGACACACACACCATTAAGCAGGAGATAAGTGGAAACAAATCAATATTTGATATCTCATGGTCTCCTTTGTCTCGATGCTTAGTGACAGCATCTGCTGATCGACATGTTCGCCTGTACGATCCTCGTTCCACGGGTAAGTAAACTGACTTGAGAATATGAGAACTAAGGTGCTTATCAATTTGTGGCTCATTAGTCAATAGGAACATAGTCAATTGATATCTAGTTCGGCTCTAGTGTCATAGTGTAGAGAGTTTTAGAAAACCATTTAATGGATAGGTTCTTAGAGAATAAAAATTTATATGCGTCCATGAATGTGCACTCATGCTCATATATATCTACATTGCGCAGTAATGCGGTTGTTGTTGGGTTTGAGTTAAGTTTTAAAAGTTAGTTTTTTGATAGAAAAATCTATGGGTGATTAAACATAATTTGTTTTTGTTTATTTATTGTGTTAGGGAAGTATGCGAGTACTTGAATCTGTCGATGGCTGTCATATGTCTTATTGTATAATGGTAATACGATCTTTCAATGTAATGTGGGGACGTAGTAATTCCCTTGGTGTTACCTATAAACTGTTGTCCTGTACCATTCAAAATATCTTGACCACTCTATTTATGACTTAAGGTTATTAAATCTGATACAAATTACTTAAAGGACACATTTTATTTCTCTCTTAAAAAAATGAAATAATTGAGTTGGCGAGAGACATGAACAATAATGCGGAAAAAATTACCATGTTTCTTGGTTGACCATGAAATTTTGACTTCAATTTAATTTTTTTATGTATCTCATGTGTAAGTTGACCCTAGTTTTTTTTCGGAAACAAATGGTGCCAAGTTAACACCAGTGAATTAATTATAAATTGGATTAGTAAAATTTTGTAGAATTCATTTTTTCTTGTGATAGAAACTAAAATAAATATAGCAAACATTTTGTGGTAATTATCAAGTGGTAAATAATGTTTATTTATTTTTTCATTTCAATGTACTGACCATCATCATCAACAGTAAGATTTTGAGTGCATTTCAAAATTTACTGCCAATGACTCAAGTACTGCTGTAAGTGCTTTAACCACTGTAGTGCAACAATTAGGCCGCAGTAGTTTTTGTGACAAGCAATAGTAGTGAATTTTGGAATGCTTAATGGTAGGAATGCAACTTGCATCTTAAATAATATGCATTTTTAACTAACTATTACTCTCATTTGTTGTCTCAGGCGTAACTTTGTGGAATTTGCATAACATATTGAAATGTAATGAAATAATTGACTTTGTAATTAATAAAGTGTGTGGAATCACAAATTCAATTATTTCATTACATTTCAATAACTATTACGCTGTCGTGTTTAGGTTGGATCCTAAGTTTTGTAGGTATACCTTGCAAGGTTGACCTATGCAAAAGTTCATGTGGTATATATTCTTCTTTTGTTCACCATTTATATTGTAACTCATGAAAGGTGTTTAAAAATTGTCAAAATAGGAATTTTTTTTGCCTCCTAAATATGGTCACAATAGAAACCCAAGTGTCATTCATAATTCTCAAGGCAAATGCTGAATCCTTTCAAATATCCATGCAAAGAAAATTCTGAAAAATGATGTATTTAAGAATAATTTGCAAGGGTAGGTGGTTTTGAGAATATCTTGTCATTTTGATTTGTAGAGGCACATAAAACTTGTAATGGACTAGAGTAGTTTAATAATTGTAACACTTTATTCCCGTGAAAAATTTTCGTAGTTTGGCATGAAAAGAAAAACTGTGCTGAGAAAGGAATGTGCTGAACTCGTCAGATTTTCTTTTTCTTCATGAAATTGATCCAATTAAGTTATATTGTCAGTCTACATCTGTTGACACCTCTGTGGCAACATAGTCTCATGTTCCTTGCCGGAAGAATGTCGCTAATTTTGCTAAATGGTTTTGTATTTCATTTTCCATGAAATTTAGCATGAACACTATTTAATGTGGTTTTTCTACTTGAGTGGTGTTGTGTTATCAGAATTTTGTGTTATGCAATTGCAGAAGGATCTCTGATCAAAGGACAGTATACATCTCATACGGCTTGGGTTCAATCTGTTGGTTGGTCATCTGTGGATGAATTCAATTTTATTTCTGGAGGATATGACAACCAAGTAAAATTATGGGACACAAGAAGGTAGGGTGTTGCCATTTTTCTTTTATTTTGTGGTGGCGTTACCATTTTAAAGTAGCGTAAGCATTAATTTATATGTTTTTCTGTAGTCCAAAGGCACCTCTATTTGACTTGACGGGCCATGAAGATAAAGTTCTCTGCTGTGATTGGAGTAATCCCAAGTTAATGGCTTCGGGAGGAGCTGACTGTACTCTTCGTACATTTCGGGCGAGGCAATCAAATGGATAATGTTGTAAATTGTATGAATATATATAAATTTAGTTTTTATATTATGCCATTTATTTAATGTTTTCCCATCCTTAATCATGAATGTGTACTTGATGAAATTATGTCTCCAGGGACTTATAAATTTTTCTAATAATTGCAAAAAATGTTTTGTAATGAGAAAGCAGTTTAGGTAAAATTATCCAACTCGGTTAAAAAGAAGTTCATAGTAGAGTTACTCAGTTGAGTGATGAACACTTCATTTGAGGTTATGGGTGTATTGGGGGCTGAGAAATAAATTCTAGATATGATCATTCCAGCATACAAATTCTAACATACCTCAAAAGAATATCTCAAAGTTTGCCGTCGTGCATCTCAATCTTGTTTGGTTAGTGGTAAATAGGGTAATGGTATCTCAAACTTGAAGGCTACTTTTTACAAGTGGCATTGTTTTTTGAAGTCTACTTTCAACTCAAATGTTAATTTGGATAATTAAACCTAATTAAACTTATCATATAAACTTCTACAAGTCATTTTCAGAGCATTGCACTTTATAACAGTTTAAGATAGGCAGCAAAGGAGATGCAGTTTTGCATCTCCTTTGCTGAGAAATAAGATATTTTATTGTATCCTTAATAATTAAGTTAAATCCAAAGCAGTGATTAAGGAATTTTGGTGCCAATAAGCATTGCCCATTACCTCAATCCTGGCCTTATTATAGATGGTGGTCATCACTGCCCAAACTAAGCTGTGGTGAAGTGGAATGAATGATATTTAAGGGAAAATATAGTTTAGGGTGTTTTAATTTTTGTGTTGTCATTGTAAGATATGTTGGCTTTGAACAATCATTTGAAGAACAATCATGTGTTTCACCTGATTTCTTGAATTACCACGACATTGTCTGCATGAATGCAAACCTATCAATGTGCAGTTTGCATTTAGCATGACTTCTATTGGATTGTGCCATAGTTTCTGTGCTATTAGTGGAGTGATACTTTTTGGAATTCAAAGTTTTAGTCAGTTAGCAGATTGAGCTGTGTCATTATAGAGTTTTAGACAACCCCCTTAAGGGTTACTGTCAGTCATGGTAACTGAAAGTGTCTCAGAATATTATTTGTCGTGAAATCTTAGTCGTGGAAATTGCTCAAAAATTAAAACAGGAGATGAGAAATTTGGAGCTGTGCTGAAGTGCGATAAATTCACTCAATGATTTGAATGCATATAATGAATTATTAGTATTACCCAGGTTTTGCTTCATCATGAGATCATTAGGTACAAAATATTATGTTGTATGTATGACTTAGACAATCATAGGTTGGAGGGGTTTATGGTATTTCTGAAAAAGGGCCGAGTAAAACTGAAAAGGACTCAATGAAATGGGCTAAGGGTAAATTGGCAGTAGTTATTAGGGATGTGGTTGGAAAAGGGTGAAGGGAGGAAAAGGATGTGCGATGACACTGATCATCAATTGTTGAGTCCTCTCCCTCTACCTCAGTACTCGAGGAAGGGAAGGGGGAGGGCACACATTCACACTAGTCACAACTCCGTCATCGTTAAATACACCCGTTGGAACACTTCTGATCTGGTTATGTTGTCACTATTCTTGGCAGTATGCATTTTAAGGAGTCTCAGAATGATGGTGGAGGAGCACTGTTTTGTTCACTTGGATGGCTTTGCTGATCTAGGGAATTTAATTCCTTCACTATCTCTGTGATGAGTAACATCCATATAGAAAAGCCTGAAACTGTTTCCTCTATTAAGAAAAGGAGTTATGGTGTAGTATAAACTTCTGCATTCTTCTCTAACTTGCACTCTGGGAATAATGGATAAGGTTTAATAGCTTGACATAAACAGGCCATTTAAAGGTATTTGAAATTATTATTGGCTGCTGTAAGTTACTAATAACTAGTTATGCTTATTATGTGATAAGATATATGCATATAATTCTACTTTTTTGTGTTAGCAGCTTGACTTTTTCCTTTTAGGATAATATTTACCCAATGGCGGCATTTATAAGGCGGTAATAATCTCATTCTCCCCTGTATTAAAACCTTCAATGTCTCAATATTTCCTCCATTCACTTTTTCTGTATCCATAGGATTTCATCTACTCACATCCTCTCCTTCTTTCAGTGTTTTAAACTTTGTCATTTGTTTTTCTCTGTTCTAATTATTTAAAATCTGTGCCTTTCAAATTTGCTTGTCACATCTGCCATCAATTCCCTTCTTGCAGATGCTTCCTTTGACAATCCTATCCGCTTAATTTCAATGCTATTTTGCCCATTTGCTCCAAAATACTGCTGAAATATATAAATTGATCTACTTACTCTTGTGTATTTCCTCCTCTAATATTCAACTAGTCTTCCTACTTCTTGAGAATCCAAATAATTAGGTTTAATTTATGTTAATCTTTGTTTCATATTCCTCCCGTGAAGGTTCTTTTAATTGTTTTTTTAAATTAGTTTGAGTTTGCAAGATAAATAAAAGCACTTGACTCAAAAATGGTAAGATTGATGAAGAAATTTGGATAACATTGATTCCATTATTTATCTTCTTTCATCCAAGTGGTTCAAATATTTTTTGCTCATTGGAAACAACTAGGTATTTTATAAAAACCCTGCTTAAGAAATGATTTAATCCTGGTAGTGTGAAAATCTTGATCACATGTGATGCAACCTCTATGTTTCATTAACATACCTCCAGCATGGGCCACAGACAGGGAAAGAATTGTATAGTCGAATATAATCAATGTAAACCATCAAACCAAGGTGGAAAGTAAAATGAAGTAGTTTTCCATTGCTGCAACACTATGTCTCTCTTTTTGCCTTCTCAATTACAACCTCCAGGTAGATGTGTGTGCATCTTGGGAAGCTAGGTGGCAGAGTCAGAAAGCGTCGTACTTGTGGATAAGGCTGTGGTGAAATTACAAATTCAACAGCACAACGTAGCTTATCAATGCAATCATGCCCCAGAGCATCCTGTGGCTCAAGCCTTTTCTCACATTGCAGCTTTCTTCTTCAAGAGTGTATTTTTTTGTACACTTAAAAATGGTTATTTCAAAAGAAAATTCTTTTAGTGAAACTTGACTCATTATAAACTAATTAAACCTGTGGAAGTGCATTCTAAAAATTATCTCAAGTAGTAACCATGGCGAGGTAAAAAGAGAACAAGCAGTTTTCCTTGAGACACTTCTGCATTGTTCAGTGAAGTATGACTATCATCAGTTTCTGTAATCATAATAATTTTCTTATTGAGAAGCGTTTTCAATACAGTGTTTTGACTTGAGTTCCTATTTTTAATTGTTAGCTGGAGGATTAATTTAAAAGTTATTTCTGAAGCAACTCCTGAGAAATAAAATTTGTCAGATTAGGTTTTAACACGCTTAGCGGAGGGTACTGTAGCTGTAAACTTCCCTGCCTGCGGATGGCCATGGGTGTCCATTCACATTCACAAAATTGTACATGCCTTTTGTTGCCCACAATGCAATGAAAAATCATTTTAAAAATGGGTTAAGTTCCTCCAGGGTTTTCATCCAACAGTTATTAGTTTTTCAGTGTGGAATCCCATTGAGCCATTGTCCATCCCAATTAAAAAGAGAAAAGCACGATTAAGTTGTACAATTTTCAATATTTCAATTTCTCTCTAAGATGCTTTTCTGTTCGGCCAGGTGTACATATATTGATGAGACCAAAATTTAAAACTGGAAACTATGCTGGTGGACCTCTATTATTCCACGTTATAGACATTGAAAACACTGGATGCCATTTGGCTGTGCAAAGCATGACGTTAGGGAGGAGAAAGTGTGTGGGAAAAGGTATGCTCAAGGTTGTGGAAATGAGGTTAAGAGTCTGAATATATATATATATGTGTGTGTGTGCATATATATAGATATGCATGTATGTGTGTGTGTATATATATATACATATATGTATATGTATATATATATACATATATGTGCATATATATATATATATAGATATGCATGTATGTGTGTGTGTGTGTGTATATATATATATATATATATATACACGTGTGCAGAAATATATATATATAAAGTACCATTTTGCTTGTGGTTTTTTCTGTAGTTTTTCTATTATATTAAATCGGTTCTCTTAATGTACTTACCATTATTATATTTAAATTAGTAATTGAGTATTTATGGATGGTTGGTGAAGAAACTATTTCATAATATGAAGATAGCTAGGTCCTGAAGAATGCAATTCTTGTGATCTAGTCGCTGGTTGTGGTTACCATAACATTTATATAACATTATACATTTGTGTCCTACCTCTTTTTTATATTTTCAATCCAATATGGAGAATAAAATCAGATTATTTCATCCATATGGTTTTGATCATTTTTAGTTCAAAATAACTGTAAGATACAGTTATAAGGATGTTTCAAATAAGAACTTAAAGTAATCATTATGATTTAGGGAAAAGAAATTTACCCTATTATATATACCCTATAAATATACATGTTGGTATTCTTGTTCTCCTGGGATACCTTATATATCGCTCTGAAGTAATTATTCTTACTTATTAAAAAATCAGTTTCTTTGATAATATATATATCATTTTGAAATAGGCAATTTAAGGAAAGAAAGAGCATTTGAAAATTAGCATCAAAGGAAAGTGACCACTATGGTGAATGTATGTGTCGTTTACCTTTTATCCTCTTAGAACAAGTGTTTAGAGAATGAACTCTTCCCCTGAAAATTAATGTCTGTGCAAGTGCCAAGAAATTTTCTGTTGCCAATCCTTCTTTCATGGAAGAGAATATTTCGTATTAATGGTAAATAAGTTTATTTATTTATTTAACATCTTTATTGGGGCAGTGCAAGATTGAGTCTATGGTCACATAGTTTATGGTCCAAATATGGTCACAATCACTCTAGAAATGAAATCAATCACTCTACTTAACTTGATTGACTGTGTTAAGATGTGTATATTTGTACTCTGATGTACATTTTTATGCCACTGATTTCTTAGTGCAATTGTTATTGGGTATATGCCAGTTGTGAAGCCAATGATATTTTTACTAAAAACTGGATTTTTAAGATGCTCTGATAGCTGACATCAAAATACTCAACTCATTAAAATCTCTGACCGGACAACACAAGATTCATTCCTAGATGGAGATTCAGCTCAAAGCCTTCAGATTATATGGCCACTTTTTGCATATAGTAGTAGGGCTTAGCTTTAACATGTTTATAATGTATAACTAACACATATATTATAAACATGTTTCACGTCAAAATGCAGGTCCTAACTAAAAACATTTTGCAGAACAACCAAGTATTTGCATTCCAATGAAATTATTATTAAAATCCATCTAGTTGATGGAAAAAAATTCAATTTTTATTAGCAAGGACTGTATTTTATGCATCACTTATATCAGCTCTTGAGCAAAATAAGGCAATACATATCATTTCAAGGTCTAATGAACATTATTATTACAGCCGTAATATCCTGGCTGTTAGTTTGTTTAGTTTTCATAGGTACAAAGGTGTGCGCGATTTTATGCATTTAGTGCATGGTCTCTTGTTTATTGCATAAAAGATGTTAAGGGAAACTTTTGTTTTTTATCAATACAGGTAGTAAGTCTTTCCGAAGGAAAATAATTTTTGTTTTTTCACCGTGATTAATACAAACTCAGTACATGGAATGGGGGAGTAGTGGGATTAACTGACTTGATTCAGCCCAAGCCTGTGTCACATTAAATACAGTAGTAGTCTTAAGCAAATATGTTTGTACTTCATAGGTGTCTTAGAAAATTTGAAGACTTCATTTCAATCTATCTTTGCCAGATTAGTAGGTTTCTGTTCCATATTGGGAATTACATGTCACTACTGGTTAAATTATAGCTTGAAGGTGTACCCATGAGCACTTCATGTGGTATTTCTTCATCACTAATTTCAGTCTGAAGTGCTGAAAGTTGAAACTGGATTATGATCACAAGATGTGTTACAATAGTTGCTGTCATCTGAAAATATATAATTACATAAATGTCAGTTCATTTAGATACACTTTGTTTTATTTGCACACTGGTTTGATGGAAAGGTTTTCCAGCGCCCACCAATTTCCTCAGCTGGTGACCAGAATGGCATTTGGGCCCTGTAGCTGTGCCCACAAGGCAAAATGGATCTCGTACATTGAAAATATTGGACACTCAAATAGTGAGCATCTGACTTAATTTCATGGAAGCTTTGAATATTCTTTGCATGATACATATATCATGTTCTTAGGGAATATGTTTGCTAGAATGTACATAATGGGTTTTGGCATGAGTTCACGGAACTGATTCATGATTAAAATACAACTGGGCAACTCCAGTCAGTATACGGTGGTTTCTGGTTTTAATAAATGGAAGTGATTCATGATTTGGATAAATACTTGATACTTCTATGAAAAAAGGAGAAAGAAACATTTTCTATCCAAGGAATCCCTTTTTCATGGAAATATCAATTGTTTTTCAAAATTATGAATTGCTGACTGGAAAAATTACATTGTGGGTTTTGAGGACTTCATTTTGGCTCCCATAGGCATTTGATTCTATTTAAATTTTGAACAATTCATTGCTCTTCTACAAGGTTTTTATATTTGACTATCTTATGGAAGCTTAAATCTAAATATTGATGCTTGACATCTATTGTTTTTTTATAATCTAGTAGGATAGAAACAAAGCTATCCTTGAACATTGTGAGTTCTAAAAATTATACTCAAATAATGAAATCAGCTAAAATTATATTGTAGTTTACGAAGTACTAACAGATGTCATTATCGATGGCCTTATTTTCACCAGACCGCAGCATTCAAAATCTACTGTGGAGTGTAGCAACTGGCTTGCAAATGTTCGAAGCTAGAAAGAAAGAACCATAGTTTGAACAAATATTAAACTTAAAATAATATTGTTTATTTAGCTTTTGAATTGCTATTAAAGGGATTTAATAATTTGCTCATCTTGTTTACCTCATCTTTGATCGGGGCTTCATCCATTTTTATCATTATGGAAGAGACCACTCTTCCCATGCTTTCAGCCTTTCAAAAGAAGGATAAACTAGTTCACATCTTCCTTCTGTCATGTAATTTACTGAGGGATTATCAATTCAACTAGAAATAATTATTTCGGAACATACCTTACGTGACACATCTCCGCAAAGCCAAGCGATGGCCATGGATATGAAAAAAAATTTGATCTGCATAAACACAAAGAAGATCACGTGGGCCGTGACATATTCCATGGCTAGTGTCCCCATGGCCCACTGCAAGAAGAAGTAGCAATAACAAAGCGAGCACACGATGGTGGCGAGAAATAGCGAAAGTAGATGAGGGCCGAACACGGACATAAACTTAACGCAAATGTGTCCGAGTTTCAAGTGGAGTGAGGCCAGCTGTCTCAACCTGGCCGTGTCGCTTTCATCAAATATTTTCGGGGATCTTGGAAGCTTCTTTCTCCTGCGTCTATGGTACGTCTCCCTCTTCGAAGGCACCAATTCATCCGGCCGTCGTCGCCTCGACCGGGTACCGCTTTCGTGTGAATTGTCTCCGAAAGCGTTGAGGAGGACGTCACTGATCGTTCCGAACCCCGAGCTTATCAGTCGAAGAATCGTCAGTAACAATGTCCTCGAGAGCATAGAGACGGACATCATGTAGAACATGAACGCACAATTCATGATCTGTCTGAAGAGCTGCATTTCCTCGGCGTAAATGAATGCAAGGTACATCAGCGTCGCAGTGACAATGTTATCAACGATCATGTTGACGATTATTCTGAATATAAACCAGTGTCTCCTAATCTCCAGTGCCCCAACCGCTCTCAGCTTAGCATGAACGTCGCGGAGTTCCACAATCAGCTCACTTATTCGTGCACGGAGGACAATCGAACTGGTCAAAGGAACCAAACCGAGAGTGGTCGTCGTGAACCAGAGTACCGTCACGTTTATTCCACTGGAAGTGGACTCCTCCACCCCCTTGACTAGCCGAGAGCCGTACTGGTAGAGTTGGGGAATTATGTATGCGAACATCCCGACGGTCAACAGCAGGACTGCGTAGCTTACGAGGGTCAGGGTTTCGTAAAATCGTGGCGTGTAACGTCCGCGCTTGACGTCCTCATGCAGAGGGTAGTAGGGCATTCCGAAAATTCTCCCGCTAATGAGGATTGGTCGCAATGTCCTCAAGACGTCTTGGTCGGCGAGTGGGTGGTCACCAGTTTGGCCTCCAAAACATATCCTCTCGGAACGCTGCGTGCCGTGTTTGGCATCGGGTCCCAAATGGCCTTCCTCTCTGGACGTTTCTCCAGGAGCTACGTTTGCCCTAACTGGCATTGTGTGGGCGTTGAACCTTCCCTTTACTCCTCAAGAGCTGTAATATTTCAGTTTCTCGTACATTTTTTAATATTCCTCAGCCATGCATAAACGCCATTATTAGGGGTTCAATGTGAACCCTTGATATCCCAACTATATCGTAAAGCTAAAGGGAAAAAGCCTTTTCGTTACCCAAGCTTTCCTCAACTGCACTCTTTTGACCCAGAAGCATTTCATCGAACTCATCGAGTTTCTATAGGAGTTTTGAATAGTCAATTCCATTCATTTAATTAAGTAACCCAATTCGTCGATGTTAAGGTGATGACATGTTCTCTTCGCTCTATCGCTATTCTGACATTCAGTAACCCGAAGAAAATTGGTATTGTCTTTTGTGACAGCCGTGTTTACCCTGGGGTACCGTAAAGTGCCTCCTCACCTTTCCGCGGGAATACTTCCTCGATATGCTTCGACAACGGTCGTGGTGATTGCTAAAATTACAAACGGACACTGACGACACCCCGATAGAAAAACATGCTCCAACTTAAATGCTTCATGCGAAGTGATTCCAAAATGAATTAGTATAACGTGTGAATATTGCGAATGAACTGGACACCTACGTTGAAGACGTAGGTGTCCAGTTCTTGTTGAGTACCCATGTACCGATAATGATCAATCACATAATTTCTCGTTAAAACATATAATTATATGTTTTATTGTTAGCTTAATTCTTTCGTAAAACATTCCGTGCCTTCAGTAAAAACTAATCATTAAAAGTGAATTGCATGGCAATTATTCGTATTGTGCAGTGCGAAAAACTAGAGATTTTTGACAAATTTATGGCATTTGAATCCTTTGTACAATGGCGACCATATTTCGTGCACATAATAGGCAAAATATTTAAATAATTCGTTTTTAAGGCCAGTTGTGTGCTGTGTACGATGGACAGTACACTGTTGCATATTATGTTTTTCCTTCTCGCACGGGGTACTCGGACAGTATGCAGATAATTTTACAACTTTTGAGTATTGCATGCAATTACACCCATACCTCGTAAACATAATGATCAAATTATTTCAATCATCTTACGTAAAAGCCATTCGTGCGCTTGCATGAAAGATATGCACTAAATCCACCCATTGTATCAATCGACTTCGCTTTGCTGCGATAGTTCTGTACGAAATTACTCCTTGACTTACGGTCAACGGAATAGTTTGCCTTCCTATCGTGACTGTTCTTTCGCAGATTATTAGAATTAAGTCTTCACGGGATATCGGCATTTATCTGTGCGTACTTATATTTTCAATTCTGCTTCTAGTAAGAAACAATTTTAGTCCGACAAGGAGCTAAAAATTTACCATTGAAAATGAACCAAACATAGCTGTCAAATATTAAACATCAAATCACAATTTACAATTTAAAAAAATCGAATCATGTCTGCCGTTGCTAGCCGACTTTGCGCCCATTACATTTGTTGGAAAATGAAAAAAAAACTAATGAAATATGCATCGATTTTCCAAAATACACAGAGGGAAGTCCCTGATGCATCAATAACTGAAAAAATCAATTTATTTGTTCATATCAACGCTCTGTCTCTCACAAAGTCAAGGTTACATGACTAGGGTTTACGGCTAAATTCTTCTCTTCTATTGTAGTCGACAAACTACATACCACATACACCAAGTCGCAGGGCTTCCTTCCTCCTACTTCCATTCTCAAAAAAAATGATGCAATGATTTAAAACAACTTTAAGATGATGGATAGCTAGTAGGGAAGTATTTAACTAAATGTCAAAATGATTTGTTCCATGGGAATATATATTTTGGAACTTCAAATAATCCATTTCTATGCTGAAAAAAAACAAAATTTTAAATCCTTAGTTACTGAAATCTGAAGTAGGGTAAATATAATCTTACAATTTGGCATTAAAATATTACAATGATATTCAGTGCTTCAACTGAACCAAAATTTCCATACCAAGATGTTAAAAAACCGATGTCTACCACAAGAATTCACCATCTGCCTCCTTTGGCATACCATGAAGTGAGAGCCTAAGAGAATCAAATAATTTGCTAACTCCAGAGCATAAGCTCCTCAAACTTTCGCTGCCGAAAGATGGAATGTTTACCTATCCACCAGCAATCACATTTGAGTAAATGAATAATCATAATAATAATAATGAATTTTGGATAGCAATTAGAATTAAACTTAAAAAAGTGCATAGTCATAAATTTTTGGAAAGGAGCAATTCCAACCCAAATGCCTACTGCATTGGGAACATTGAAATAGAATGTGTCGATTCAATTAAAAACTTCACTCACAATCTCTCGTGGGCAAAACACATACAGGAATATGTGGACAAGCTCGCCAAAACTCATGATTTATTGGAAGAGTACTGGGTGAATTTGATAAAAAGGTCATGGAGAAATGTTATCTGTCACTGGTTAGGCCTCATTTAGAATATCCTTAAAGTATATGGGATCCTCGTGAAGCTGGATTAATTGATGAATTGGATTGAGTGTAGCATAGAGGAGCTAGATTTGTAAAACATTGTGATGATAAACTTAGTAGTGTATCCAAAATATTGGAGCGTCTAGGCTGGGAATCATTCATGGAGCGAAGGTTAAATTACAGATAGAAGCTCTTGTATAAATTGGAAGGGCGTCTCTTTAGCAGTGATGTTGAAAATGCATTATTACCCCCATCGTACTGCAATAGGAGAGACCATGCTAATAAAATTAGAGAAATTAAGTGTAGAACAGATAGATTTAAGATGTTATTTTTTCCTTGAACGATAGTCATGGGATAGGGATCATAATAACATTGTTTGACCACAGTAGGGTCATGTTCAGGTAAAATTATTCTGGTATTTATTCACCCCCTGCCACACAGCCTAGCGATGGCTTGCTGGGTACATATATAAATAAATGATCGATATTGACGAGGTGATACAGAACGCAGAAATATATGCAAATATTCATATTTTGGAAACAAAACTGGAGCAGTAGTTATATCTGTTTGCAAATACCAATACCAGTTCATTCATTAATTAATGTAGGGAATTAAAAAATATGGAATCCATACATATATAAGACAGCATTCATACAATGAAATCACAAAAATATAATTTCTTCCCCATCATTCAATCCCTTATTCCATCTATAAATCGCAATATCTCTTACTGGGCCGACATATTTTGAACATTTTCAATGTCATTCTCTCTATAAACTATCACTTTGTCACAAACTACTTCAGCACGTACTTATGGCAACTAGCAGCTCACTTGCCTATCTGCCCTAAATTGCAACTATTTCCAATCCCATCCCCACATAAAAGCCAATCATGGCAAAAATTATCCTTAAAAAATATAAGCACATTCATTCAAAAATTTCTGCAGAAGTTCATTATAGAAACCATTGACGATCAGGGCCACTGACGCAACCACCTTGAAGATTTCTAGGAGGAAATTTAATAATAAAAGTTGAGAAAAAGTTTTCAGATTAAATATATTTAAAATAAGTAATTCTGCCGCATGAACGATAAACATTGATAATTTCAACATAACACTTTCAGGGTTAGCTCTGTTTCTTTACCCTCATCATAGATAATTTCATTCAAATTGTCAAATACGCAGACAATGAGTACTGTATAAAAAAATAATTTAATGAGACAATATCCTTTTGGAGGAAGATAACATGATATTCGTTGGCAGTAGGAAATTACCAGCCGAAAATTTTACTATTTTTAATAATATTGCTATTAAGCAGACTTTTGCATACTATTATTTCTTTGTCTATTCTCAGTCAGGCAGAGTCTTTTGTGATCATTCATAAACACTGGTAAGAAAATGGATTGCAATGTCACCCCCAAATGTTTTCACAATCCTAGCAGTGAAAGTAAATGTAAGTTCCAAGAAACTACTGAGGTCTACATTGACTGACTACAATTGAACAACAAATGTAGGTTGACATACAAAACTGAATGTTAATAACATGGTTCGCATCTGTTACCTTAGTATCTTATCATGGTTGTTGCTAAAAACATGAGTTACAAGTTCACTGGTGAAATCATGGAAAGCAGAGCAGGACCATTAGGAATACCTGATGCAATGCTTTGCATATTTACATTATGAAAGCCTATGCCTAATTGACTCTTAAAAGTTTAGCTATTGTTAGTCCTTTGATATGTATGTCCCAAGATAATATGAAATTGAGATTTCATAGGAGCAACATTCACAGCCCATACATGCCAACTCCTGAGCGTGAGCATTCTTTTCTACTTTTTTCATGCCTCAGCAGTCAATGTCTGTTTTTATAGTCTCCACTCCTGGTCACTGTATTTGTAATAACCAAAATCCCCTGGGCACATTCCTTTACAGTCTACATAACGCTCTCTTCTGCTTAGGAGAGCGACCCTGAGTCCTTTATCAATAAAAAAACCTCTGACACATTCATTCTCCCAAACCTTCCCAAGATACTAACGCGCACACACCATCTGCATAGCATTCTTCCGAGGAATTCAGTTCCTCAGGCATTATCTAAAAGATGTCTTCCCCTTCTTGACTAACCAAAAGACAATGGCAAACTTATTACACAAATGTCCCTTAGTCCCTTATAAATGACCCACCAATTTATCAGGCATTAAAATCCACCAAACCTTTATCCAAATCCTCTGCCATCCACTAATACACCTGTGCACCTTGCAATTGGCCAAAATGTAAAACTTGTCCCATCTTCTCCTTGCCTCTCCTCTCAACTTACCAATTTTCTCTCAGCCCACGGTACTCCCTCGCGCACATCCCATCATATAATCTACCAACTGAATTGCAAACTCTGTCCCCCCTTTTATGTTGGGCAGTGCAACACACCCCATAGCCTCCGCATCAACAATCACTGTGCCTTGTGCAGACCTTCTGCATTAGCCTCTCTATCAGTGCCTAAATATGCCTCCCTCCTGTTTCAATGTGTCCATTATTGCCTCCCTTCCCCCTTTAGGCACACCGCTCAAACTCAAAACCTTTGAGTCGGCATGCATCTGGCTTCTTGGCATCGGCTCGAATCTAATCCTGAACCTGAACCAGTACGGGGCACACCCTAATCCTTCCGAGAACCCCCAAACTCCTCCCTCTTTCTTCCCTTGTTTCCTTCTCCCGTCCTCTCTATGCCCATCCTGTCCATCATGTGAATCCTCAGTTTTCTTCCTTCCATTGAGAAAGGTGGTCTGGCCACTGAAAAATTTAAAAACCGATACTGGGAGAGTTTCCTTATTTTGTGCTTCTTAGTTTCATTTATCATCACTACACTTACTCTAAAAGTGGCATTGGAATATAATTCTTTCCTTGGACACCTCGTGGTAAACAGACATGAAAACTATCAAACTGGGCCATTTGAAATCCCATTATTCAATTTTTGGCATATTTCCTCTACTCTCTTCCTATTACGTGCTGTTAGATCTGGACACCCTTAGATGCTATCAAATTACACCTTTTTATGAACAAGACAAAAAACGCAAGCATGAATCATTCTTCCATTTGAAAATTAAATGAAGAAAATATGTGGACGTATGTTTGTTACAATCATCATTTTGGAACAACAACACAGAAAAATGTCACCACCAAATCTACCAAACAACAAACTAACATTGACTGCTGAGGCATGAAGAAAGTGAGAAATTTTGCCCAGGGAAGACTTTCTTTTCTTTTAATCTTACTGCTCCCATGACTCTACATGGAGATATGTTTAATAGGGTAATCACAATTCAGTGCTCATGAAGTGTAGCATCCGATTCAAAAAGACAAAACAGCATAGGAAATGGAATTTAGAAGCGTTAATTGGAATGACGAGGCAAGAGTATCACAGGTTGCAGAGAAAATCATGAGTGAGGGTAGAGAGCAGAGTACTTTTGAGTAAAAATGGAAATATATCAAAAAAAGGCTCGAAGGCTGGGCTATGATGAGCTACCACATGTAAGGGCTACAGAACAATAAGCTTGATTTCTCATGCGGTTTGTGGTTCTCAGGATCATCAACAAAAGGATGGAGAGCAGGGAAAATGATTACTTAAAGGATGATTAGTTTTGGTTTAGGTAGGGGAGAGGCCACGTGATGCCATTGCAGTAATGAGATCACTAATTGAGAGGAATATAGAATACAATCAGGACATATTTGCCTGTTCCATAGATTTCCAAAAGGAATTCGATAGAGTGAATTGGGAAAAAATATTGAGTATATTGGAGAAAATTCAAATAGATGGAGGGAGAGGAGGCTAATCTGCAACTTGGCACATCTCAGACTGCTCTGGTGCAAGTGGGGAACGGAGAGTCCATATGGTCAGTGTTAGGAAGGGCAGGTTGTTTATTAGTAAGGCAGAGTTGTCCATTGCTCTTCAAAGTATGCATTGAGGAAATGATTAAAGAGGCATGGACAGTGTATTTTTGGATAGGAATGAAAGTTGCTGAGGGGGGATAGGAACAGAAAGTCGGTGTGGGGGGATTCATAGAATTGGTTAGGTTTGCTGATGACCAAGATTTATTTTTCCAGTCATCCAAAGGGTTGCAAGCATTGCCAAGTGAATTGGAAATTCAGTGTGACAGATATGGGATGAGAATCAATATTAATAAAACAAAGGCTATGTGATTTTCTAGAAAGGAATGCACAAAATGAAATGTAATGAGGAAAGATTCCACTTGCTACTTCACCAATCCAACATCTCCATAGGGTGTATCGCTGTTACATGGGGCATGTTAGCCATGGTTCATTCATATCAATGAGGCAGCAAGGGATGTGCAGGCATCTCTTTCTCTAAGGCTCCATTCTTTATTTTTTGGTTAATCTTTCTGGTCTTCATTCCAATCAAAATAGATACCTAATTTTCTTTTTCCTCTCCTTCTGTTTGCACTAATTTTCCCTTTTATGACACCTAATGGAGGCAATCTTTCTTTTATGAACTGGTCTATCAAGCTTAGTGTTCAATGTCATTTATCAAATGTTGACATCTCTTTCTTCTCCAATTCATATTACAACTTCCTCATTCTTATTCTAGCCATTCTTTTTCACTTTCCACACTCAAAACCCAGGTCAACTTTGCCTCCCCTCAATCCCTCTAATCCCCACATCTTTCTAATTCAGGTCTCTTTTGTGTATTGTCGCTGTGTATATCTTTCTCTATCTTTCTCATCCCATTCCCTTCTCCTTCATGACTTCTTTCCATCTCCCCATGACCTCTATCTCCTTTCTTTCATGTATAAATTTGTACATTTGATGTTTGAAGATAAAGGAAAAATTGGAGAAGATCCAGGAAGTTTAAATTAGGTAAACAAATAGCATTGATTCGCAGCACTGATGCTGATAGCTGTTATGTCTATGAAGAAAGAAAATTGAGAAATACCATGTGACATTCTTTTACCATCCAGGGAGAGATAGAAATCAGTATTTCCATAAAAATGCATTGTAAATTCTGATAGAAAACATGAATTTTAATATTAATTTATATAGGAATAATATTAAAATGTTATCAAGGCAATCAATAGTTTAGATAGGTATTAAAATGCACAACTATTTAATCATGATCCTTGATAAGTCACATTTAATGAATGGAAAATTTCTTTGTTTGAATTCTGCTGACAGATTTCATTTGTTTAGGCCCCCTGTGACGTGCCTTTACATGATTTCTCGATTTTTCATCGAAAATTATATTACTATTGTTTTAATAGTTTAATTTAATAAATTTACACGACTGTTAAAAAAACGTTGCATATTTTCAAAGTCCAAAATTATTCAAATAATTTATACATATTTAATTTGTTACTAATATTGTATTGTTGTTTTGGTTACGTGTGCATTATTAATTGACTTCTATTGTTGTCTATGCAGTATGGCTGGGAGTACCTTCTGTTAAGGGAATTCCTATTTCAGTGCTTGCTTTAAATGATTATCTCTCATACATTAATAACTATTGAAAAATTTAACGTTGAAAAAAGAAACGGAAAGCATTCTCGAAGAAGTGTAACTCACGGTAAGCTGCAACATGAAATATCCTCTGCTTGTGCTCGCCTTATTCAGATCATCCGCGGAGGAGCAACCCACTGCATATCCCTCTGAAACGACGGCATCCGTTGTCTACCGGTACGAAAATTCGAAGCTTCAACCGACCAGTAACACTTCGTCAATATACTTTTCCCTCTTGATGTTTACGAAGACGTACAGCTGCATACGAAGAATGTGAATTGTGTCGTGTTAGCAATCGTATTTGCTCTTTCAATTGAAGGGCATTGTATATGAACCCTCTCGACAGTTTGGCCTTTCATCCATTCGGCACAATTTGAGGAGCATCTTAGCATGCAAGATCCGTAAGCCTTTTCCTATGGTTCCGATTAACAAGATAAACGTTGTCTTCTACTATGCCCCTCGTGAGACGAGCAGGTGAGTCAAGAAAAGGAAAATTTGGGACGACCAAAGACTCGCGTCCGCTCATTACGATGAAAATACGCAAAGAGGAACAGAGGAGTGGGCATCATATTCAAGGAGAAGTGGGCAAGAAGAGTCAAATCGTGCTGGCAATACAATGAAAGGATTCTGATGATAAGGTTAGAGGGAGAGCCTGCAGACAAAATGATAGTGCAGGTACCAACATCCAGTCATTCAGAAGAGGAAATAGAAGAAGTATTCGAACAACTGGAAGAAGTTATAGGAGCAGCAAAAGGGAAGGAGAACCTAATCGTGATGGGAGACGAACGCTGTGGATGGAGGGGGCCGAGAGGGAAGGAGCGTTGGACGGATCGGATTGCGGGAGAAAGACTGATACACATCTGCTACGAGAAGAACATGGCCGTAGTAAACACCCACGAGCAACATCGGAGAAAAAGATACTCCTGGAAGATGTCAGGGGGCAGAGTAAGATACCAAATTGACTACATCCTGGTGAGAATGAGATACAGAAACCAAGTTAAGGAATGCAAGATCTACTGCGGGGTTAATATAAATAGCGGTCACAACCTGGTGGTCATGAACAGCCAACTGCGATAAAAGAAAATTAAGAAAGTGACAAAGGAACCCAGATGGAACACAAAAATGCTGGAGGAAGAGCAGGCAAAAGAGAAGTTCACCATAACCTTGACAGAAAAATATAACGAATAAAGATGACTAACATAGAAGGATGTGAGTTAGACAGCGCAAAACAACGGCCTTGGATAACCGCTCAAATAAGATATCTCATAGAGGAAAGAAGAAGATACAAGAATATAAGAAATGAAACTGAGGAAGCCCTTTACGAGAAGTTGCGGAACCAAGTCATACGAGAGTGCAAGAAGGCCAAGGAAGAATGGATTGAAAGCTGATACAAGGAACTCAATGACAACATAAGAAAGGGAAACGGTGAAACTGCTTATAAACTTGTGAAGACGTAATTCGGAGTAAGAAATACAAAATCCCACAACGTCCGAGATGCTAATGGAAAGATACTGACAGAAGATGAAGACATTGGAAAAGGATGGAACATTGAAGATCTCTATCAAGGGTCCAAACCACTTGATAGTGGCTCAGTTAAAGACGAAAGCGTGATAGAAGAAAATAAACGGGACCCGGAGATACTGAGACGCGAATTCGACCGAGCCGTGAAAGACCTGTAGAACAACAAGGCACCGGGAGTTGATAATATAAACGGAGAAATCATCAAAGCAATTGGGGCCAATGCAAAGGATACCCTATTTGAAATAATAACAGAAATTGACGACAGTGGAAGACTACCCGAGGACTTCGAGAAGAAAGTAATGGTTGCAATACCGAAGAAACAGATAAATGCCAAGAGCGCAGAACATTGAGCCTAACTTCTCACGCATCGAAGATACTTACTCGGATGATCAGCCGACGAATAGAAGGAAAGGTAGAAGAAAGCCTCTCGGAAAACCAATTCGGATTCAGGAAAAATTGAGGAGAAAGAGAGGCAATTCTCAGCTTGAGGGAAGTGGCCGAAAAATTGATCCATGTAAACAAGTCATTATATGTGGCATTCGTGGACTTGGAGAAGAACTTCGATAATGTCGTATGGAACAAAATGTTCAAGATACTAGAAGCGCTTGAGATGAACTACAACGGCAGAAGAATAATCCATCACCTCTACAAGAATGAGATAACAATTATGCAACTGAAAAACGGAAGAAAAATATAAACCATGATAAACAAAGGAGTTCAACAAGGATGCAACCTCTCGCCAGCGTACATCTAGAAGAGGCAATAAAAGAAACACAAGAATTGGGCATCAAAGGAGTCAAGGTGAATGGCGAAGAAATTAACATGCTGCGGTTCGCAGACGACATCGCAGTAGTAGCAGAGACGCGAGAGGACCTGCAAGCACACTTGCATACTATGGACCAAGTACTTCGGGAATATAATATGAGAATCCAAAAGAAGAAAACGAAAATCCTTGCGGGTGGAAGAGAGAAGCTGAATGCAGATATCACAATTCGAGGGGTGAAACTAGAGAGAGTGGAATCCTTCATCTACTTGGGTAGCAGTATAACTTGGGATGGAAGAAGCTCGACCGACATCAAGCGGAGAATAGCCCGAGCAAAGAAGGCGTTATTGAAAAGAGGGGACTACTTTGTTCAAAGAACACAAGATTGCAAACCTGCCTTGTTTGCAAAGTGAGGAGCGAGCCCCTTCTATATAACTGTCTAGAAGCTCAAGGGACTCCAAGGAGAAGCAAATCCCAGGGCCTGCTTCCGTGTGTCTCCACCGTCGAAGGCGAACCCTCAATGATGTTGAGAAAATAGAGAATAAAGGCGAAGAACCAGCCACCGGGGAAGCTCCCCGGACTCAATACTCATTCTGTTAACATTTAACAAGGAGGCCATTAGAATTCGAGTTGAATGAAGAAAAATCCTCTGAGCTACCAGATTTCCTCGTAAGTATTCGTGGCAACCTGTTAACCATGAAATGAATACGGCAAGAAGAAGAAGAGAGAACACGAGTTACTGCCAAGGAGGACTGTGCAGGTTCTAAGTATACAATAAGAAAGGAAGGGAAAGTACCAGTTCCAAGGTAGAGAAAAAGCTGGTGGAAATTGGGTTTGGAAGTTTTCCTCAAGGTAACATATCTTGTCCAGAGAATTGAATTAGAGCTCCACAGCTTCGGCGGCTAGACAGGCATTTAAGACACTCAGTAGAATCTTCGTTCTTCCAATGTACAAATTGAGGGCCAAAGGTGGGTCCACCCCTTATGAGGAAGATAATTAGAGGAGTGATAGGCTTAGCCTATGTCGCTGTTAAGTGCCGACATTTTTCTATAGGTAAACAGAAATGACCAAGGCTCCTGATATTGTACGGCCATGCTGAGCTACTTTATCTACTCATCGCCCGGACACTAAATTAAAGACCCATAGCCTCGGCCCTCCCTGCGTGTCAATTGCGATGAAATTCACGAGAATCGCCATGGAAATTTCCAGGTTATGTGAAGAAGGATGAAAAAAGGAAAGAATCTAAAAGCCCAAAATATAAATAGAAACGTAACTTGGTGTCACGAAAAGGGGAAATGTAGAATAAAGGATATCAAGTGACGGTGTCGCAAAAGGAAAACCTCTGTATGAAGATGGCGGAAGGAAATGTGTGCTAGAGAAGTGGGGTCCATTGAGTGTACCAACTCGACAGTGCTTGAAACTCGAACACAGTCGCAAATGACATGGAATCAGAATAGGGAATTCGAGGTATTTTATGGACAATCTCGGATGTGACTTCCATTCTCCATGTGGCGGATTGGAATAGTGCGACTCCTGATTAAAATACAGCATTACGGTCACTATCTCAACCAACAATGACCCTTAAATGAGAGAAGCAGAAAAATGGCCATGATTCCATGGAGTGTCATCGTCGGCAATCAGCATTAAACGTGCAAGTAAATTATTGAATAAGTGAGAAGTTTCCAAATATATTCAGCCAAAATTTTTTTTCATGGACCAGAAATCTCTAGGGTTTTCTAAATCACCACTTACCGACATGGACGAACCTCCCCAAGAAGGAAATATAGGAAACTCCTCCATTCAAACTCTTCTTGACCTACGACTTAATTCCTCCAAACCTAACCTAGTCGCTGCACAATTAGCTGCGCACATGCTTAACGATCGCAGGATTAAAGCATCAATAAAACCGGTGCAATACACGCCTCTGCAAATGTGTGTAGGACCATCTGGGGCTCAAAAGTCTAGCGCGGAAATCCAATCAACCCTTCAGCCCACCACCCACAGAAAGCAACATCTCCAATGAAACTGAAATAGACACCAACTTTTATTTTAACCAACTTTCGGATTTATCACTCCGAATAAGCGTAAAGCTGGCCGGCTCTCCCCTTCATTGCCTACCAAGAAACCTATCACCACTGCAAAATCCTTTGCTCCCTTGGCTGCTCCTGAAATCATGACATCCCCATATCATCCTGAGAAAGAACAAATTTCTCTTTCCCATCCAATCCCATTGAAATCCAAAATCCCTCCTATCTTTTTAAATACCTCAATGAATGGCCTCTTAAAAACAGAGCACAAATTAAAATACAGTGAACCAATATACCAGATTTTAAAGCTCTTATAAAGACAGAAGAAAAGTGGTAATACCTCCCTTTCCAAC
Organism: Hetaerina americana; assembly: GCF_022747635.1. NCBI lineage: Eukaryota > Metazoa > Arthropoda > Insecta > Odonata > Calopterygidae > Hetaerina > Hetaerina americana. Next base: position 85,076,863 of record NW_027286985.1, on the reverse strand, counting down.
TTGAAGGACAAAAAAAATCTGCACTGGCCACCGACAGCGCTTGAAAAGGACTGCGATCCCTACAACAGAGAGGCAATTTCTCCATGATAGCACATAGCGAATCCACTCACAACTCCCCCGCAGGTGCATACCTCGAAGAGATCCTCGATATCATCCTCTCATCAAACCTACCTTTGCCCAGTTACGCTAGTATCCTCAGTATTCGACCACCGGACACTCCTTTATTCGGTAACCTATGACGCCCAATCCATACTCGTCCCCCCTGAATCCGTCATCAACTACAAAAAATTTACATCTTTTGTCGGTGGCGGTGTAGAAGCCCTTAGTAAATTAACTCTGCGAAATAAAATGACGCAGACCGCTGCAGTGAGGCAATCGGTGAGCTGAAACGAAAATCAGCTAAATCAGCCTCCTTCGCCCCCCCTCCAGCTATCAACCTGCCTCGAGAAATTCTGAATATCATGGCACTTTGAGACAGCAGATAAACGGAGAGGGACCGGACCACGAAAATTCCAAGGCACTATGTAATAGGGTCAAAGCCCTACTCAAACCGCCGTAATACAACTTAGTACCACACCATTACTCACCTGTCCGCAGAAGACTGGCTCGCCCTCCTTGCCATTCAACCCCAAGTCTATCCAACGGTAATGGCATTGCCATAACCGACTCGGAAAAATGTGCGGAATTTCCCCAAATGCTGCTGCAAGACAGTTTCAAAAACGACTAAAAATCACCTTCAAAGATAAGTTGAAGCTTCTCCATCGCCTCCGCTTCAGGGACTAGACTACGTAGGGGCTAGACAGACGACCAGGAGCGGGATTCGCCCATGGCCTGGGTGAATATTATTTTTTGCACCGCGAAGTTTTCGCATTTGCGTGCAACCCTGGCGGGAAATCCAGCGACGTCCCCCACAGTTTCTTCGACTTTTCCGAGGCCGAAGTCATGTGCAGGACATTATTCGGACGTTCTAGCTACTCAGCCTGGGCAGAGCTTGGGGGTCGCGTCCTTGCCAGCGAAGTGCCCTGATAAATTATAAAACGTCAGAAATGTGTAATGCTTAGGGTTAATTAAATCAATTGGTCCTTTGGAGATGCTGGCATATAAATTCTTACAACAGTTAGTTTAATGGTCAAGCATCAGCATTCGTGCTGGGTGAAACATCTTTAGACAGCTGAAGGCATGACGATGGATCATCTCCGGCCACACAAACTAGTGGCGATTTGTAGGAGACCATGCATGTGTGTTAAATAAATAGCTTATTTTGTGGTCCATTGTTTGAAATGGCTCATTAAATTGAATGGAAATTATAAGTAAGAAGGAATTCAATTCTAGCTTTAGAAGGCACATTGAACTTAAATAACTTTAATAAATAGTACTCTGTGTGGATGGGCGTCGTTGCAGATGTGGCTTCCGTTCAACGGCTCTTGCTTCAATACTCACCCAGAAATCTCGGGAATTTCCTCTGTTCTGAAACTTCCTACACCAGAGCTTTCGGAGTAGCCTGATTTTCCTCCACGAGTTCTTATCTTCAACCCAACCATCGCCATATTCCGTAGCCTTTCGTTTCCTTCAGTCAGAACTCGTACTTCCGATTTTCTTTCTAAATTACAGCTCTGACGGCTCCATGCTTCACAGCCACGCCAACTCTGGTTATTAATAAACATCCTGAACGCTGATGGTTCCCCATAGGATACCCGTCCCAATGACAACCCACTCCCTCCTACTACTCCTCCCGGCCCCAATGGCCCCTTCTTCCCTGTCCAAATGACCCCATACTGCTTTCGTCGACCACTGCCAGAGACGGTGCAACGTCATCTCTCTCCACCCTATCTTTTCTGCATATGCTACAATCTACAATTTATAGGAAACAAGGTGGCATCGTTTAAATACTTAAATATGTGTGTTTTTTCTCGTACCCTTTGCTTACACTTTAATCGTTGGTTTTCCTTCTCGCATCCAATATCTCTTCGAAAAGAATCATTTTCTTTTGAATTCTGATTGTGCAAAATGGATGAGAAACACGGTGGGTGTATGCTGTGTGGGGCAAGTATCGAGGTGCGTGTGTCCTTCAATAAAAAATTATATGAGAATCCAGGTCCAATGAGGTCAGGCACCGGGGAGTAGGGGCGAACAGTCACTTACGGCGGCTTCAAGAGGGTCGGGACAGCCTTTGATCCTTGGTTCGAAACCCCGTCAACGGGAATGGCGATGTGTCGTAGGAGTCTGCGTGCGGCGGCGGATACTCGAGGGCGCTCGGGCCGACGGCAGGCTCCGGGGGCAGGCAAGGGGATGGCGGAAGGAGAGCAGGATAAGGCGGGGTATGCGAGGGAGTATCCGGGAGGCGTCTCCAGGGTAGGCAAGGGAGTGTAAGGATGGTCGGGAATGCGACCCGCTGTTCAGAGGAAACGCTCGGAGGAGGTCGGAAGACGACCCGCGCAGAGAGCTGGGAAGGACAGGAGGACGCTCGGAGGAGGTCGGATGACGATCCGCGCTGAGAGCTGGGAAGGACAGGAGGACGCTCGGAGGAGGTCGGATGGCGACCCGCGCTGAGAGCTGGGAAGGACAGGAGGTCGCTCGGAGGAGGTCGGATGACGACCCGCAGCTCAGAGGCGGTCAGGGGGGGAATGCCACTGTTCCGCGATCACCTTGCCTTATAAGGGGTCGTGGAGGGTCGAAGGTCGCTGCTGACGCGCGCAGGCGACAGCGCGGTCATTGCTCCTTCTAAGGGATGACTAGTGACCAAAGGGGAGGATTTGGCGGTGGGCCTCATCTTATCTGCAGGGATGCAGTCATCCTCAAGGATGACTGTGTCCATGCAGCTCCCGGTAGTGGGTTTCCGAGAAACCCCACTACATCGCAACAGTGACTTTTAACGGAGTCACGTTAGACTTCGTTATAAAGACAAGGCTTGGGAGGTAGACCAATATATGAGGGGTAGTCAAATGAAAATCTGAAACCCGTCTTAACACAGTCCGCGTGATAGGTGGCAATAATGTTTTTACGTATAAATACTGCCTTCGCTGCAGTAGGAGAACTGAAAAGAGACAACTCGTGGGCGCACACAGTTGCTGGGCCCTAGTTGATGCAAAGACTGGTCTAGTGTGTTCGTCCAGCTGTAGAAATCGAGTAAAGCAAAGGAAAGCAGAGAGATGTCGTTCGTTTTCTGTTGGCTGAGAGTCCTGGAGTACGCGAAATTCATCGTGTCATTTATGTCTGCTATGTATGTTGAACACTGAATGTCCCATGCCAATGTATTCGGTTTTCACAGCATTGCAAGTCCATGTGTACGATTTTCATTTGATTGCCCCTCATAAATCTACTTCTTGATTATATTGCTTTGTATATCCCCAAAATTTTAATATCCTGAAACCAGAAGACAAACCTTGATACAGGCTTCATGATATAAAAGACTCTCTATAATATTTAATATGTTCGGATATGAAAAGGCGTCGTGTAACAGTTTTACTGCTGGCAATCAACACTCCTCAAATTCTGGAATTTCCAGTGTAACTTTTGTTCGCGGTTGTGGGAACTAGGGAGGTATTCGAGGATGGAAATGGAGAGGGAAATGGTAAAAGGCATCACCTAGGCAATAAAGCCCATGCTTCCAGAGCGAATGGCTTATGCTGTCGCCTCTTTTTCAATCAAATCAAAACTTGGTAGAACGAAAAACATGATGACAGTGGTGAGCATGACCAAGTACTTGAAAGCGTCGTCACTTACAGAGTGGACGTAATTGTACCATGTTCGACTGAGCTAAGCGATTAGAAGTTCCGAGACTCTTTTCCTTAATCATGATGATTATTAGAATCATGTCCTTTAGGGTGATTTTAAACGCATTGTCCCTCTTGGCCACTCTCTCCATGACCGCATTCCGTCCACGGAGTCCGCGGAGCCTTAACATGCTGCTCACTTCTCTGGGAGCAAGCGACCCTTTGACCTCTCTCTCTCTGACAGTAACTTGTTGCCCAGCCGGCTGCGGTGTTGGCTGCAAAAGGCGCTCGTTTCCCCTCCATCTTGATATGCTATCTCTCTTCTTGGTCACTGTATACTCAGCGTGATTCCTTTTGCGATCAGCAAAGTGAACATCATGAACGTGAATGGCTAGGACATCTCTACTAGCTGATGAATTCCTACATCTTTCCTAGCGAAGCATTACGATTCAGCATCCTTGGATGGAACGGCGAGATGCTCGTATCAGCAGTGTGAGTTCACTCATGTGTCGCTGGAGTCGGGGACTTTGTGGAGGGGCATTGGCTCCTGCATTCCTAGTATCAGACCATGCGGCAAGGACCATTGAAGTGGCCATATTACCCCTCTTCTCATCGTATTTAAATGCAGCTTGTAGTAATCTTACTCTCCTATTTGTGCATTTAAATTTAGAATGTTATGTTATTTCAAAGTACTATATAACAAGCAATTAGTCCAAGGAATAAGGAACAGTAATATATTTTATCGGAAATTGCAAACTAAATGCAATACTTCATTTTTATAATTTACTCCTTCTAAAATGTTTTTAATCTTGTTCTTTTAAATGGTATTTTGGGGATATGGTATAAGCCTAAATGTATCAAATCATAGATTCATAAACTCAAAAACATTGATAAAACGTCCTAATATGTAAAAAACTCTTATTCAACAAACACATTAAGTTTCCCATTTTCGATAATTGTTAAAATACAAGTGTAGCTTTGGTAATGGTTACATTGGGTTATACGTATATTTTTGCAATTAGTTGTCGTACGCAGATGTATTCATATTAAATACGTACAAATTACTAACGAACGCGTAAGTAATAAACCGCGGAAGCTGAATTACACAGGTTTCTGTGATATTTAGTAAGGAAATAAAATTGTCAATTATTACTTTCTTTTAAACTGCACAACGGCCTTGATAATTAGGTCCTAGACAATTAATACAAAGCATATATTTTTTGTCCGCTTCCTGTATTGCTTACCAGTATCAAACCAACCCAATTCCGAGAAGAAATAACGAAAGCAAAACTCAACTTGAAAAATGTGTCCAAACCATATGGAAAAATAGCAATGACTCGATCCAGTTAATATTTTTCGGTATATTATCCTTGGAATGATGGGTTATTATTTATTTATTATTACTATTATGAAGCCACCTTATTATTGATGGAAAAAATAAGAACCTCTGTCTTCAAGGATATTTGTAAAGTCATCTGGTTCCTATTAACTGAAAAGACCTCCACCATAATTGCTAAGGTGATCGTAACCCCCTCGACAGCACCTATCCGCTTCACTTCCGAGTTCAGTTCCCTGAAGGGATTCATAATATCTTCAGATCCACGGTCGACGGCATCGTTGAAGCCTACATGAGCCACAACCCGCAGCCTGGAACACATCGTGCCCGCAGCCGCCGCTCCAACCGCCGTCGCCACCTGGAGAACGACGCCATTAGGAATGTGCCATGCCGTCAGGCGCTGACTCACACCCTCCTGGTCTGCCCTCTCCCGCAATGGGACCATCACACGTCTGACGATTTTCTGCCTATCTGTAGACTCCCCCCTCCTCACTCTGACGGTTCCTTCTGGGTGATTCTCTCACCGGGGCGGAGGTAGGGGCCTAAAATACCGCTGGGATATACTCCAATAGCACCTGATGCCTGTTCGAGACGGGGATGAGGTTTGCCTACACATCTCCCCTCCCTCGCCGTAGGGTTAACTTTCCCTCGCTGCTGCAAGAGACAACCTTCCAATCCTCCGGTTTCCGGAATGGAACCTCTCCCCCATCAAAGGATCGAACTCCGGGCGGCCTCACGATCATTCCACCGTATGTTGCATTCGGACGAATCCATGCGGCCCCATTTGCATGGCGACTTTTCGCAACTCCACCCTGAGTCAGGCAGAGTCCGATCATTTTGTGTAAGGGTTCAGGGAGAGGAATATTGTAGGGTTTCAGTAGTGTTCTAACTTTATTTACACCTTCCTTCAGAATAGAATTGTCCCTCTTTCGCTAGGGTAAACGGGGATATAAAAACTGATATATGGGGTACAATATGCACACTCTCTTAGGAGATGGGAAGAAGATGAGTTAGGCAAGAGTTTAGAATTGAAAATAAAATTTAAAATCGACGAAAATGCAACCCGATTAACAAAATCAAAATCGTGGTGAAAATATTGGAAAAAAATTACGAAACAAGGATATAGAAAATATCCTACCCCGTTTGATGTTACCGTCGGGAGGGGTTTTGAGTGCGGCGTCAAGGGCATCACGCAAGGAAAGAAGACCTTTTGGTCGTGTTCGGAGTGCATTTCGACATGGACTTAAAGACGACGCTAGGATAGGGCGATAGGACGACACCCTTATCGAGTTCCATCGCCGGAGCGCCGCTATTTCAGAGGAATATTTCTCAATTATCTTAATTCATCCTATCGGCCACCATTAATAGGGTAATACAACAAACGAACGTCTTTATGGCACTTTATTTTTCTAATACGATGTTTCCGTTAACTTTCAATTTCAATGTTTCCCTCTTCCCTTACCCTTGTACACCAAATGCTTGCAACCCCTACCACACACCTTTGGTGGATCGCAGGGTATTTATGCAGATGCAGATTCTAGGATTAATTTTGAGTTTTAAAGTGACGAAGGGAACAGTAATTTTCGCTATTGTGAATTGATTTCATTTGATTTTTCGATGCCCACTAAAATATCCACTGTTGCCAAATCCAGCAAGGCGACGACCAACAAACCACGACGCCCCGACCCCATTCCCCCTCTTCTCCGAGCCCGTGGAATAGTACCCCCGGCCAACCCCTCCCACCTCGCCCCCACTCTCAAGAGGGTGGGCCCGAGGATTATGACCCGTTTGTGGAGTCCGAGATTTTCCGTGGGGGTCAAACGAACCCCATCGTCCTTGATAACTTCAAAGGCAAACCTAGTCGTTGGAACGGAGAGCTGACCCACCTAAGAAAATAACAAATATTGGGAGGTTTTTCCAGTCGGTTTCACGTTCTTCGGGAAGGACAGGCCTAATGGACATAGTGGAAAAATATTAATCTCACATAATTCAAATCTTGGAAGTCAACGATAAGAATGCAATGACAATGACATACAAAGGAGTCTGCTGCAATGTAAAGGACTTCGACGACAGATGCTCATTCGTATGGTCATTTTCCAGACCCCCAGGTCCCAATATACAAATATGTTTTACATAAGCTCGACGAAAAATGTGCTCATATCCACGCTCGGCAACAAAAATAACAACAGTATATTTATAATCGCTGGTGATATTAGCCTACCGTCCATTAATTGGGACTCGTACTGCCAAGGAACAAAATAAAGAGATCAAGAATATCCTATGTATTCGCAAAACACCCTTTAGAACTAGTAGTATAATCAGCAACAAGGGATCTGAGCATACTTGATATCTTTGTGACGTCAATAACCGAGAGAACCACAAAGTTTGAAATAATAGACGGCGTCAGCGACCATTAAGCTATTCTTGTAGAGATAATAATTTTATTCGCGAAAATAAAGAAGGAAATGCGTAAAGTATACTTTTTCAACCCGGAAAAATTCAACGGACGAATTCAAGATAGAAACCCAGACCGCCGATACGGTGACTCCCGAAGTTTCTTGGAATCATATATTACAATGAGACTTTTTAGTTAATTGGCCCTACCATGGACTTCAACCTTCACGTGGTGGAAGGGCTTCTGCGTTCCGATGATCCCTAGAGCTGTGCTGGCAGAAGCAATCATCATTGCTCCTGCCAGCACAGTTGCTAGGACGTCTGACTCCAGTTGTGCAGCCAGTGATGCAGGTTAATTGATGGTGTCACATTAAGAACATTATTGAGGAAGGTAGCAGGAAACCACCTCGGTTATTAATCCCATGGTTTTCATGACGGACAGTGGAGGAAAAATGAGTCCTGGCAACTACGAGACTCGGCCGTGTGTCGTGCCTGGCAGCGGGAGAGGCAAGGTTTCGGCAGCCGTCAACTCGCGAAACCCTTGGAAAGCTAAGCTGAAAGCAGAAGCACAGAAGAAGACCGACTCAATTAGAATACGAACTTGGAACGTTAGGACAACGTTCAGGACTGGAAAATTAGAGTGTATACACGGAGAGATGGAAAAAGGAAACATACTATATATCAATGTTTCAGGTCTATGCAAGGTGAGAGTGAAGGATAGCGGGGATCACTAGAGTGATAGCTATGGAGGAATTTAAAGGAGAGAGGATGAGACAGACAATTCACTCCTTCCACCTATAAGAGAGGGGCTACTTATTGTACTCGGGACAAAATATTCCCGCAGTTAAAAACGCTTGAAAATCGTGCCAGAAAGCGAAAGGGAGGTTTAGGAAACTCCTCAACAAAAAGTAAAATTGCAGCGAGAGCTAACCGACGAACAAAGCCAACAGTTGTTTGTTCGCGATAACCTGGCCAACACTCGCTTGTCTTTTTGCGCCTTAAGGTCGTCCAGTCCATTTGGGATACCGCGAAAGGTGATTTTTACTCCGGGAGGGCAATGCTGAAATGAGAGAGAGAGAGGGAAAGGGAGAGTGGTGGAGAGGAAAGGGCAGTTTTCTCTTTTACGCCCGAGTAGGCGAGCTTGTTCCCATCTGTTTAATTGCACCCGAAATTGAGCCATTTAAAAATTATTTAAGGTATTACATGTATTCGGCTCTCTTTTTCCCCATCCCCTTCTCTGTAAGGGTCTGTGATACGCTTATCTCCCTTTTCCTCCCCCTCACATTTTAAGCGTCACAATCATCATTCTATCGAAACGAAGCGCTTTACACTGCTATCATCTACAACTAATTTCAATTAATTTTTTTTCTGAACTTAAATGTTACTTTTAGTTTTATTTAGTACCCTACGTGCCATCACTAGGGTGTGTGGCGGTGGGTGAATACACGCCAGACTACCCTTGACACAAAACACCTTTCCCTCCTGCAGCGATCCGGCAAAAATTTTATTCTGATCCTTTATCGTTGGTGGGAAAAATTACATCTTACATCTATTTCTTCTGCACTTAATCTCTCCAATTTAATTGACATGATCTCTCCTACCGAGACAAGATGGGGCAAGTAACACAAGTACGCCACTTGGAATGATATTTAAAAAAATTAAATGAAACAAAGGTTTCAACAAACACTTTTGAAAGGTTTAAAAGTTCGTGGACAATTCTGAGCGTTATCTTCGTGCGTGAACATTGGGCCAACGTCGTTATTAGGTGATAAAAGCTAATAAAGATTTTCTTCATTGTAATTATTGAAACAATGGAGTAATCTATTTGTAAGATTTTAGGCCTGTACCGAGAGTGGCCTTAAGTCTTCGCACTCAATTGCCGTGATCGCTTGTACTCCCTATTGCGAACGGAAAAAAGTCTCATTCCAATTAAAATTTTTCTTTGTTTGAGCGACCAAAACAAAGGGAACCTTTGCCTTCTTCTCGTAGACTACCTTCGAAAAGGAAACAGAAATTCTTCCAAACTTTCTCAAGTGTGTCTGTAAAGGCTCGCTTCGAGGGAAATACTCTCGGCAAGGGCCACTCCACCCTGTCCAAAATAAGGGTAATTAATGAAATGGCCCACACGACCGTCCCTCAAAATCCTTGAGTCAAATTTAAGTAAAGGAGCCCCAACTCACTCCGTTGGGAAGTGCAGCCTACTAACTTGGGACTCGCCTTGAACCACACTCAGTCGCTGCGTTTACCCATGGTCAAATGCACCCGCGCTCATTGATATCACTCCCACCCCTCCACTTATTTCCCCTCCCACTTGCGAAGCCATCGGATAGGTCAACTTGAAAGGACCTCCACCCCAACCAACGTATCCCTCCCCGCCTCCTTAACTCATTTCACCATTCCATTGCCCTCATCGGCCAGGTCATCAAGGGTGGACGAGTGTTTCCCCTCTTTCACTCTTGCCCCTCCTTATCTCGTCCTCACTCTCTTTCCTGATAACCCCTTCCCTTTCCCAGGCAGGCGTCATAGTCTATTACATTTGCTAGCTCTCCGCGTCTTCCCGCGCCGGGAAATCCCAGCTATTCATTCCCTGCATTCCTCCATCTCGCATTTTTGCCTACATTGCTTTCTTCTGTTCCTGGCAGCCTTCCTGCTTGAGTGGCGCTCTTGAAGGGCGTGAGTGGAGCTCTCTGGAAGCATTCTGTTCGTGGCTGCGGAAGGAGGACGAGGAGTGAATATTGGAGTGAGGGAAGATTTACCCACTCCAATGGATCAATGGCATTACTGGATGATACTGTACGCTACTCCGTGTCATTTCAGACTGATTCCACGTAATTATGACCTGGTAAAAAATGTGTAACTTACAGCAATCGTTACATGGTATAAAAAGTTTTAGAATGTTTTTGCATTCTAGGTTATTAGCCGAATAACATGACTTCGATGAAGGAGATCAGGTTGGTGCATCAGCTAGTGTATTGAATTCCCATACTGAAGGCCTGGGTTCGAATCACAGTGGTGACATTAATTTTAAGATATCCTGATCCCTACTAAGGTACCATATGCTACAATGGAGTAGTCCATCCTTCAAATGGAGGATTAAATTGTGTGACCCCTTGGCATCTTTCCCTTATAGTAGACTAATGCTGACAATGGTGTCCTCTACTCCCCCCCCCCCATTCCCAGATTGATATCCTAGGGTATTTATTCAAGCGCAAATGAGGAGATTCATGAACTTCTACCTTCAATATTGGTCATGGAGATAAACATACTGTGATCCTTATGTATAAATTTCTTCAAATGATCAATGCAGCTTAAAGTGAAATATTTCAGATATTATTCTCTCTGGTCTGAGGTGTATCACATTCAATGTACCTGTCTGTGGAAGTTATGCAGCTTCTTTTTCACCAGGACTCTCTCAGCCCAAGTGTAAGTACTGAGTGATAGCTTGCGCCTCGGTTTGTACCTTTCCACCATCCTTTTATTACGGTTTACTAAGTATTTTCACATTATTATGCCATCTTCAGGTACATGTGAGCACATGTGAGCAAGTGTGCCAACTATTACAGGAATACAAATATAGATTCACACTCAAAATATAGCTGGGAGAAGTTCGGTACTTCATGGCCTTTGGTAGTCATCTTGGGAAAAATTTTGTGGGAATAATTTTAATGAACAATTCATTGAGACTGAGAGTTGATAAAAATTTAATGAATTTTCATAATGTTGAATTCCATAGTAATTGAAAAGTGTTACTGACAATGTAATCAGCATGTAGTTGTTTCTTCAATTAAAACGTTTTAATGATGAAATGCTTTCATATAGGTAGTGAAAAATTTGGACAAAACTCTCTTATCATATCCATCATATCAATGTGCACTTGAAAATCTTACTTTTATTACTTTATTTAGTCTTATTTATATCTTGACCAAATTCATTTAACCATATGCTATCCAGTTCTGATACCATGGACAGAAAAAGTAAAAGTAATTACAGTTCAACACAGTTCACAAATAAGCTGACTTTTAAATCAAAATTTCCTAGTTCCGTAGCTTATTGTTGATGAATTCTTTGTTGCCTTGACCCCCAAACTGTTCATGTGGTTGAATGATTCTTTTTTACTCACCAACTCCCCCATGCTGCCACCCCTCCCATTGCTGTACTTTTCTAAATTTCTACTTCCTATCTAGAAATAAGATTGATGGACCTCAAATCCTACCCTAAGCCTAGAATGGACTCCACTTTGGAGAAACTGTTTTTTGAAGCCTGCAGCATCACCAATTCATCATCAGCGTAACTTTGGAGTCACCATTTGTGCTCTAAACTGAAAGAAGCCACCCTCTGATGTGTGCTTGAACAAATGAGGTCTGCTAAAGAAGAAGAGGGAACAGGGAAGAGAGCAAGATTCACGCTGCAAGTAGTGACGTAAGCTATTTTAAATCTTTATATATTTTATCCCTTATGTGACAATTTGTGTATGTTTGACTTCAAAATCTTTGCAGTGCTTCTGCAAGTAGTAGCGTGTGTTGTATGTCTCAAGTCAAAGAGGAATAATATGTTCTTCATTAAATTGAAACTTGAAATTTTACTATTCGAATTTTTATTGAGTTTCCTTTTTTTTTATTTCTCAAATGGCTCTTTCAATTGAAGCAAAATGTCTCCAAATCAATCTCATATTTCCCTTTAACTGGTTGGATGCGAGTCATCTAGTGTGCTCTGTGAAATGAATTTTTCTTTGAACCTTGGCATAAATTTAAGTTAGAGCATGTCTGTCTACTGTCTTCATCTTTTAATTTATTTTAAAAAGGAAACATCGAACCCTATGTTGATTGAGGGATTGTGGTTAGGAAGTTTTCTCTTAAATGAGGTAGATGGTTGGGCACTTGTCCTTAGGAATAAAGGAACTGGTTAGGGTGAGTTATTTTTAAAAGAAGGATAAAATAATTAGGGTAAATATTAAATTCAATCGCCTGCATGGACCCATAGTGATGATGTGAAAATGGTTAGTGTGGTTTTCCAGAGGAATTGGGCCATTTGAATTTTCACTTCCATGAATTAATGGGCATCCTCTGTTGAAGCTCTTCACGCTTTGGTATTGTTTATGTGGCTTCTATGATGTGTGTAAGTTAGGATTAGTTCTTAATAGCCATAAATTTGGCCTCTCCAAATTACATGTTGAGTCAAGGCCACTCTGCATATATTATACAATCACAAACAATGAGAATTGCTTGTTTTTCCAATGTCTCTATTGTTTTATCGCAAATGACAGTTAGATTCTGTATGAATGGAAAAGGTAAGAATGGCCGCATTAACCTTTCACCTTGCAAATGCCTCCTGGGATGATTTTAATTAAACAATTCTTTGGATTGATTGCAAAACTGCTTTCAGAGCAGATAGGCCAAAGTAATGGAAAACCCAGGATGACTAATTCATCATTCCCCAGTCATTGCCTAACCTTACATTGTCCCTTCTAAGAGAGCAAAGAGTTCTTGGTTACTCCCAATGATACTGTCCTTTGTTGTTTTTGTGTTTTATTTAAACAGCTCAGTGACCGAAGTCATTTTGGTACAAGGCTGAATGGAGAATGCAAAAGGGAAGGTGGAGGACTTGTCACAGGACTATCACCACAATCCATCGATAGAGCATTGGTGGTGGTAGATGGAGAATTGTTGCTATTTGGTTTACTTTCCTCCATTTTACTTTTTACTTCTACTCCATTTACATCAATTGGATCACTGCAAGGAATACGATCTTGTTATATTTTCATGATGACTCTTTGACAGAGAAAAGTGTTGACAATAGATTTTTAATATTCTTGTTGGGAATCATAAAGACAATTTCTCTTGACAACCTTGTTCCTCTGAATACTTGTTAATTTCCACTAAGCAAGGCATAAAATGAAAATTTCAATGGAAAAAAAGGGTTGATCTACATGGGCAAGAGGGTATTTGTAGTAATTAAACCTATTATTTGCAATCGGAGTTACTCTTCAGCGAGGTCTGATTTTGGAATTCATTGGCATTGTAGACTTATCACAGTGATGTCATGGTTATGCATTGTTCTACAGCTGCTTCTGAATCCTGATTGTTGGAGGCTTTGCGATAGTGGTAAGAGTAAGCAATTGTAGCGGTCGTTTGTGGGCAGTATTTGTGGCAATGGTGGTGAATTTTTGAAGGACTAAGTCTCCCTATTGATTAAATAAATCCAAATATATAATGATTGTTTACAACTTGATACCCACTGTTGAAAGTGCTCAATTAACTTTCTTTTCGTCTTTGTTGAGAACATGCATTTCTTTAAAGATCCTCGGTTTTAATTAAAATTACTTCACTGGAATGAACTTGCAAACATTCAATAAATACAAAACATTACTGACACGAGAGTTATATTAAAAGTGGAAAATCTGAGTAAAACTTCAGGGGTCTACTGCAACATGAGCAGGCATATATAATGAGCCCTTCCAATTGTTCAGTGACAAGAACATTAGCCAAGGGATGCGAAGAGATGGGTTTGGTGGGAGCAATCCTATGGAGACAGGAAAAGTGGCTGAAGGGGGTATTGACCGGCAGTGGGATGTTGAAGGCTGAAATTGAGGGGAGAATGTTAAGCAAACAAGGAAAGGGAAGGAACAGGTTAAGGATGTTGGATGGGATGGAGGAAGAAAGTACTAAGAGCTTAAAGAGGGACCTGATGTAAAGTAGGATGTTGTGTTTTGCTAGGGGTCACAAAAAATTTATTTAGAAATTATGTCCATCCAAAAACCTACCTTAACCGGTAGAGTACCTAATAATAATAATCACAGGTGATTGCTTGAGAACCTTGGGTTGCTTCCTCATGTGATACCTCAAGAAGGACATAAATATTGAAATGATAGTTTTTTGCTACCTGATGAATGGCAAGTTTGGTAACTATGGCATAGCTAACTTTCATCCGTTATTCTTAGTGCCATGCCCAACCCAATTGGTCCCAAGTATGAACAAGGAGAGATTCTCAAATGTATATTCGAAAATGATGATAGACACCAATGAATTGAAATGAAGATGGGTGGACCTGTAGGGTGTTGAAAACCATTTCTTCCTGTTACTCTATAATTGCTACTTTGTTTGACAAACTGCCTCCTTGATCTGAAATCGAGACAATGCAATTCTACTTGATGGATGGTGTCATAAGAGAGATCCCCTTAAATTAGTAAATAATATTTGTAATGTGTGAAATTTGCACAACAGTTCCCATTCCAGTTCACTCCAATTCCCATTAAATAACATAGGGCTAGTTCATTCCCTGAGCCAGCTCTGGATTCCCAGGTAGATCTGGTTAACAGACAAATCGTACATGTAATCGATCATTCCGTAAGGGTCTATGAAGAATTTTGAATAAAATAGTGTTTTCAAATATGCACATTTGTTTTGCCAAATTTTGTTTTTAATCATCATAAAAGGTATTATTGATAGAAACTGAGTTAGTGTCAGCTTATAAACTAATAACTTCCAACATTTGTGATGTGTCAAAAATTTGCCCTGCTATAATGATAAAGGAAGAAATCAAATGAACATATCATTGGGAGACATGATAGACCGGAAATAGTGCTGGACTGCTGACTGGAGGGCCCCAGGTTCGATTCAAAGTCATACCTCTAGCTCAGCATCACCCTAGCTGTTTTTTGATACCAGATCTGGCTGGGAAACCATAACCTGCAAAGGGAAAGGCACCCTGATGTGTGAATTGAACACCCCATTGGGATTAGTATTGAGTAAATTCTATCATCACTAACCATACAAGCCTTTGGGTTGATTGCCGTGATTTTTTGTAGTTAATATTACAGTGGTGCCTAGCACCCAGGTTTTTAATGTTTTATCATGACATGGCTTGACTCTTCTTTGTTTTTATAATTAATAGATTTATCTTCATTTGATGTAATCCAATTTTTAACATGAAAATTTAAATAAAGACTTCCTATCTATATGTGGAGAAACGAAATGTTTTAAAAATTATTTGACATTCATTTTTTAACTGCCAGAAATGAGCTGCAACCATTTGAGCTAATAAATAGAAAGATAGGTAGGTGCCAGAGGTTGAAAATATGAATTCCAGCTGACTAAATTGATGTGATGTGTGATGTGATGTGTGATGTGTGATATGTGATTTAATGTGTTAAATTATTAAAGCTGGGAAAACAGTAAAAAAAACACAAATGACTTTATTGCAATTAAGTAACCATAGTGAAGAATCTGTGATTGAGTGGCCCTTCAAAATGGTCCTTTAACACGCATGAAAACCAAAGAGCTTTAATCACTCACTGGTATGTGGATGGTGGATCCTCATTTGATCTTTATTTCAATTGTTTCTTCCAATTAACAGTTTCTAGGTATAAAGGTTATTGCTCTCCAATCCTTCCATGGGCTTTTTCTCATCTTTTTTCAACTTCAGTTTCTCAAGGTCCAAATTGTTAATTTTCAAATTGGATCTAAATGGAGAGGTGAAGTTAAATATGAAGAGAAATTATTAAATTTTGAAGCAATCTAGCATTATGTACTGCTACTTAGGGTCACATTTTTTGTTTTGGCAAAAAGTTCCCATTATTAA
This sequence comes from Hetaerina americana, assembly GCF_022747635.1. Taxonomy (NCBI): domain Eukaryota; kingdom Metazoa; phylum Arthropoda; class Insecta; order Odonata; family Calopterygidae; genus Hetaerina; species Hetaerina americana. Next base: position 85,060,843 of record NW_027286985.1, on the reverse strand, counting down.
GAAGATTAAAACCCTTATATTAATATAAGATATTATCCAGTTCTGTAGTTGGAAGGTAAATCTGGTTCAATAAATCACTATTGATATAGTTTTGATCAACAGTTACAGATTCATGATCCTTAATTTGATTTCAGATTCCATGTAAATAAAACACTACTTGATGATAATATATTGATTTTAATTCCTTGTAAACTTATATCTACCCCTTTGCTAATAAAAAAAGGTCTGCATCCACCTTTAGTGCTTGATTATTCCCAGCAATCCCTGCTCCTCTCCCATGATTCATAGAACTTCATATTCAGTGGGCTAATAATATGCAGTAGGGAAATTAATTAAAATCTAAATTCGTTATGCCTGTGCAACTAAGCAAATGAATTTTTATTAGTTTTCAAAATATCCAATTGATTGGTCAACACAGGTAATCTAAAAATATGACATTCTAAATGCGTTTGGATATTAGTATGTAAAGTTAACTTTCTGGTACAATTCAAAGCATCCATAATGATTTTTCCATGCCATTGAGTAAGAGAGCAATTATTCCTTCAACTTTCTGCAGACAAAATATTCAGTGAAATTTTTAAATTTTCAAAGAAACTAAATTGGAAATAGGGTAATAATATCCATGAAATATCGGGGACATTGGTTTTGTCTAACCCAAGGAGTCTTCAGTAAAAGTGTTGTTGGCTGCATTGTTTAAGAAGAAATTAGACTTATTAAGTTGACAATTCTGTATTCTATAATTTTGAAATTAATAAAGGATTTGGATATATTCTTGCATTTGATTCTTATACATAAGTAAAATGTTAATTACTATAACTGCCGTTATAATAAGCATGACAAAGTTGCAACCAGGGCAGCAGAGAGAATTGCATAGTTCAACGGCACCAATGCAACTGCATTGAGATCAAATCGTTGAAGAATTGTTGGAAATAAATGTTAACTAATATCCAAGTGTTTTGGATCAAACATAACTCTTCTATACTTCACATCTGGCTAAAGGCATAGAATTAAAATTTATATAAATTACTTATTATGAACTAGAAGATACTGCAAGCAATTAGGGTTGCCGCCCAATTTGACATTTGAGCATTGTCTATTGTTTAACTCCCTTATGTTTATATTCATTATGAAGTTCCAGCACATTCCATAAGAATGTTCTGGAAGTAATCGGGAAGGTGCGTCATATTTTATATAAACCGTGCCCAAAGTTAGAACAAATCTCATTGAGGTAAATAGGGAATAGTTGATACATTTTAAATGACCATGTAAAAATTGAATTTCGCAATTCATCGTTGGTTACCATCTGGTGGGAAAAGGATGTATTAGGATGCGCTGGTATTTGAGGAGGTTTCAATTAGTGAAGGCATGCGCCATCTGTTGGCTGGATATGCAACCAATCCAATAATTAATTTTTTGTTCATTAATTCAGTAAAGTGTCACCAGAGATTTTGACGGTAGGTTCAGGACGCCGCGGGAGATCAGGAAAACAATTATATATTGAATATTTTTGTGGAAAGGGCTGCCATTTTTTCCGGCGCACCGCCGCCCGGCTGGAAAAAATGGCGGCCCTTTTCACAGAAATTTTCAATATTTAATTGTTTTCCTGATCTCCCGCGGCGTCCTGAAGCTACCGTCAAAATCTCTGGTGACACTTTTGTGCATATTAGTGAATCGAAAATATTTTGCAAAAAAAAAAATTCGGCTGCAAAAGTAAATCGATGTAATACACCTTATAGTCTCGCCACCGCCTTCTGCCTCTTATCCCCCAGCCTACCGGGTTTCTTGTGAAATACGTGTTCGGAACTATTATTTGTTCCGCAAAACTACGGACTGCCAATTTTTTCTCAAAATGAACTGGATGAACTCAGCAAGGCTCTCCCCTGCCGAATCCGAGGGATCTCCCTGCCTCGACGCCTCTCTCGCCTGGCGAGCGCTCTGGACTTAGGATATTTTTCGCTGAGTGGACTCGGGACTTGAATTCATATATTTTCTTGGGGAGGCTTAGCACCTCAACCTTGCGCCTCACCGTGCTCCGAGACGGCTCGTGAGCGGGTGGCCGTCGATGGAGCTACTCTTTTTTGAAGAGTGAGCCGGTTCTTGGATATCATTCAATACCATGATTTTTCGCATGTGATAGACCAATTAGCTCTTATTATCGGACTTCGTTCAGGTCGGTGTATGACGTAAGTTTTGACCCGGTGTGATCAAATGTAGTTCATTTGTTTATTGCAATCACGAATTTCACCTTATAAACCAAAGAACAATTGTTCAGAGTGCACACAATGTTGCTATTCAGGATAGGATAAAATTACTTTAGAATAATTTGGCAACATTTTAGGCTAATAACGTACGGATTAAGGCACCTTTTCATATTTTATATATATGATACACAATACATATTTCCTACACTTAGTAAATCTGCTAATTAAGTATTTATTTATAATTTATTGAAATAATGACTCTTTCACGGTTTTTTTGTGTTTTAACAATTCTATTACCATTTGTTTCGAATAGATATTTTCAAGAAATGTCGACATTCCATTCAAGAATATCAACGACTCATCTTTTTTTTTAATTCATAACGAATTGAATGACCCGCATTGCCGAATGAGAGTATGGCAGAAGATGTAATTCAATTCTGACTGCCAGTATGTATTGGAGATTAAGAGAACTTCTTAATTTACTGTTTTCTGTGCTTCACGTAGCAATTGTAATCAACATTTATCCTCGGAAAAACGATCTTTATTTTTGGGATGCATTCTTGTATTTCTCTTTTTCATTCTCAGGCAGCATATTAAGGCAAAATTATTTATTCGAAGGTTACACAAAGAGAGATTTAAAAATTAGACCTTTTTCTTTGTTGCATCTTTATTATTCATAAATACATTTGCTGAGATAAATTTGTATTAGAAATTACACCAATATTCCAAATATCCTTTTGGATACAAAATATTATTTTGAAATACCCTCTCTGCCACTATCCACGAAGTCAGCGGTGGAGGAGTTGCAGTCTATTCAGAGGCCTCATTTAAGGCTGACACCGACATGAAGTGCACTTTTTTAGATCCTGATGGCACTGTCAAAATTGGCACCAGCAAGGTAAGATGCACCTTCGTTCCTTATTTCCTTCCATTGAGAAAGCTCGCTGATCAACCTTGATTCCAATGGATGCTTCTCTTCTCACCTGGCATTAGCATCCAATGGAAGACCTGACTGAAAAAAATGGAAATATGATTATGAATGTTAAGTTGATGTGGTTTTTTTAAACTACTTTTAGGATGTCTTAAGCAAATGTATAAATACTTGTGTTTTCAACAGGGCTTAAGAAATATTTGCTAAATTAACATTGCAAGATTGGTGCCCTTTTGAAAATAAAAAAATAAACTTGCTTGAAATCCATACATATAACCACAGTGAAATATAGGACTTTAGCCATTATTTAAAACAAATGGATTTCACACAACTGGTGTTTTAGTGATGCTGATGCAATTCCTCCATGACAATTTATTGGAACTTATTTGATTAAAAACTGCTCCTGCTTCACTTTATTTCAACATTTTATTCATTCCTTTAAAACTGATGGGTAAAACACCTTTAAATGAATGTATCTCGGATAAACAGTGGTTATGAATGGCTTGCTGTAATGAATTACTTCAGATCATCACACATAAATACCATGTAAGAAATTTGAATCTACAATGCAAATAATTAAATGTTTGAGCATGTTGATCAAATGAATTTTTTTACAGCATTTATATTTCAAAGATTTAAAATTTTTTAAATATTGTCACATGAATGCCAAATTATGAGATTAAGTTAAAATAACAAAGGCATCTATTTCCTCTCAAGAAAAGGGAGAAGGGGTACAATGAAATATGGAACAAGGTAGATTTTTCTGTATCAAATATGTTAATTTCATGGAAAATCACTTGGTGAAATAATTAAGTTCAAAAAATGTTTTCACAGACTAATTGATGGATTCATTGTTTTTTCTAAAGAGGTCCAACCACTGCCTAGCCTCCCATTCAACACTCCTCACCTGCCCATGTGAGCTATACATCCCAAAAAGGTGACCAAATGTGAACCAAGGAATGGAGAAGATTGGGAAATGAGAATAAGGACAGAATGAAATTATGGGAGAATGGGTTGGGCGAGTCCAAGGCAGGAGAGGTGGGAAAACAGTGAGGGTGAATAGAACAGAATGTCTCGCTACTTACCAATCATAACATCTACCTTGCTTAATATTCATCTAGTTCCTGGTTCCTCACTTAATATCCTTTCAGTGTCCTCCTAGAGAAAGTCATCTAGTCCTTGGCATAACATTTACTGTGTGTAATAATACTTTTGTTAAATTAACATGAGAAATTAAAGCTAATTCTGATATTACTGAAATTATTTTAATATGGTTTTACTAATTTAAAAATATATTACACACTAACTATGCAGGGGGTGTGGTTGTCCAATGGGTAGTGTGTTGGTTTACTTCCCTTGGGGCCTGGATTTGATTCAGAATGATGCCTCTTATGACTCTGCCCTTTATCCATGCTGTGGGATTTTTTGGTTACCCGATCTTCTGGGGAAACCACTAAGTGGCACAGGAAAACGACCTGGCCCCCATTTTTACCCTGTTGATTAGATAATGTCCCATAAAATTCAACCTGATACCAGGCGAGGTATATCAAATCCAACCTACGAGTTTATTAATGTTGTGTGGTAAAATGAAAATAACATCCCTGTCAGCATAAGCTTAGTATGTACTATGGTTTCATCCAAATCATGATATTTGAAGTCTAATTTGAAAACAATTTATAAATGAAACTAACCAAATGATTAAACAAGAGTAACCACAGTGATCAGCACAAAGATTGATATATTTAAATATTGTATGAGAGAGCAGCTCGCCTCTCAAAGGCATAAGACATGTGGGATTAAAAAGTTTAACAAAATACCTCGTCCCCGCTTGCAAAGGTGTTTTTTTCAAATTAGGGCTTCATGCCAAAATTAAGGGAATTGAGAGCAGACAGTTCATTTCCTGGGGCCTCCTCTGGTTTGCATGTCGAGTGCCCTAAAAATAAAAGAATTATGGTGAAGCTGGGAATTTTTCAAGCCACCAGGAATTAGGCCTGGCCATTCAGAGTTAAATTATTATTATCTCATCCCTTGGCTACCACACCTCTCAGCAGACATTATTGGATACTAAATTTCTGTCATAAGATAATGTTAATTTATTGATGAAATATGAAAAATGGCTTTTTTTCAATAAATAATAAGATATCAATCATCCTGCATCACTGAGATCAATATAAATTGGGCTTTTTGATTACTTCTTGGTTTGTTGTTCCAAAGGTGTGATGCTTTCATCATGGGCTACTCGACTCAAAAAAAAGCTAATTCGAATCTGTAATTGCACCTTATGTGCCATAAACTGAAATTTCCTAGTCATATTACTGCAAAACATTCACAAAAAACTCACTTGATTTGGCAGACACCACACATTTAAGAATTGGTCTTTTAAAATCTTTTGCCCACACCAGAAATTGGGGCTATATTTTACAATTAACTTTACATTGTGGAATGGAATGATTTATTAATTAGGTAAAATATTTCACAATGAAAGGTAAAACATACTTTTAACTAATATTAATAAATAATGAAACACTTAAATAACATACGAGTTCATCGGTACATAAAAGTTTGAAGTTGGTATTGGAAACTCACTGAAATACAGCCACTTTACTTAACCTTGCCAAAAAAGAATACCCGACACCACGCACTACAATAAATTCTTCTGTTCCACATTCATTCTAACTCCCTTCATTCCGCCTACATCCCTAGTATATTCCTACAGTCACCTGTCTTGACTAACATTCTCCCCTTTAATACATTCCAAATCAGGCTTGATTGCGTGGAGATTTATTTTTGAATGAAAGGAGAACACGATGTATTTCCCACAAAACGTTTATTTGCTACATCTAATTTCAATACACAGGCGTCATCTTAAGGTACCCAAGGATTAGAATTTTCATTGAAACTAGCTGTCGCAAATTTAAAGTTTTGTGGAAAATGCGTAGTAATATTTTAATATCGGCTCCGTTACAGTGTCAACGGTTACACCATTTCCACTTGCTAAGACGAAATATAAATTATTCATCATCGTACTTACAATAATCGGGAAGTGAGTGAAAATATTTTGCAAATTACCTTGGGCGAGCCAGATCAACCTTAAGCTTTAAGATTTTACCCATACACAGGCCTGTGGTCCCTACCAGCGGCAAGTGGACATTTTTTTAGGCGATTTTCCTGCAATAGGCCTTTGATGAAAAGAAGAAGGAAGCATGAAATGTTTCAGTCTAGGAGTGACCTCATCTGAAGCGTATCTGCAAAGAAAGAAACTTCAAAATTACATTTTTCTATGACTGACAATTAAGTAATTGATGGGTTTTTTCACCGGGCTCCATAGCGCCGGGACAGTTTCTTTGTTTTCCTTATAAAGATTCCTCAGAAATACATTTCAGTCGCTCGCAAACCTTACTCTAAATTTGAGCGCACAGTCTCTGTGGACAGCGAAAGCGATATTAATCAGGGTGCCACCGTCGCGTACGAAAGAATGAACTACAAAATTCAGGTTGAATTTTTAACCACTGAACCCGCGATCAAATCTACACCCCCTCTAGATTTAGAATCATTTGCGAAGCGAGAGGGTAGCCCAGAAGGTAATCAGATTATAAATCGTGGAGCGTCTACAATGACGAAGAATTAGATGCGCAAATCGAAATTTCAATGTGTTTGCACATAGAATTGGAAGCTACCACAGCCGTGATTGGAAACTCAGTATTGCCGAGGTTCGTCAATATGTGTAGTTTTAGGGGAGGTGGTCGAAAGCCGAGGTCATTAACGCCAATAGGGGTGGATGAGAAAGGAGGAAGGGTGAAAAAGAAAACGGATGTCGGCAGTAGTCCAGTCTTAACGAAAGGCGCTAAGGGGTCCGTGCTTTTACGTCCCAAACGACGGACGGTGTACTCACTCATGGTGCTCTCCACAAACCACCTTCTTAGTATGGGTCGAGACACCACTGAGAAGTGCCTGCAGCATCTAGGAGTCAAACTAGGACCATCCGGGTGGGAAGCCAGTACGTTACCCATCGCACCATACCGATCCCCAGTGATGAAAATTACGGGAACAACATTAATACATCCCCAGGACAATAACCGACTGCAATTGAGTATACGATTAGTTGATCCGAGCTGAAGATCGGATTTACCGCATACCAGTGTAAAATTTTTGTAGACTGACTACATACGTACCAATATGACACCGTCAATTTTGAAAAGTGACCCGAAGATCTAGATAATCGAAGCCCTACAATTAGAAACTTGTTCCACTGAATACCGTAATGAGGAAGCCTTATCTACCACTGTTTTTTATGCACATAGGCTTGTAGTTAATCACCACTCACCAATAATATAGATCTTCCCGTCACTTCGACCGCTTAAACTTAATATCTGGACGATACGCACTCGCGGGTTCCACGAACTCCGGGATAGCGGCGAATCCATCCACTTCGATCGGCTGGCTCATCCCGGCTCTCCAAGCGAATTGGCGAGACCAAGTGCTTGTCGTAAGGAGGGAATTCTAAGGGGAAGGCGGGGGAGGGGGTTTTATTGCGTAGGAGACTTCGCACAAGAGTGAGTGAAATCGAATTGGGACGATGGAAAAGGAGGCGGAGGGAATTTTTAGACCAATTCAATTCCGATAGTGCGCATTTCGCGTATCTTCGCGGGGCTTTGCATTAGAGCGCCCTGGAGACCAGCAGTTAACCGCTCCCTTCCTCGCCGAAAGCTTGAGTGCCGAGTATACAACTGCCTCCAAGACCGCCAACCAACGCCGCAATAGCGTGCCGCTCCAGAAATGCACACGCGTGATCAAGTGAGCCTTTGTGTGACCATTCAATGAATCCAGACTTGGGTCGTATTGTTAGCCCACGACTATACAAATAATTGCCGCAACATGCGTGTACGGAAATGAGGCCAATGATGATGCTAATGCCTCGCGATCCGGAAAATAATTTGCAGGTTCCAATTGAATTGGTGATAAATTGCTATAAGGAAAGTTTCATCTGTGGAACTCGGTAAAATAAATGTGTTGGCAACTACTATTCCTCAGTTGATAGTGTGAAGCTGAATATTTCCTTAGTTTTCTTTTGAGTTTATTACATAAGGGAATGGCACCTTGTATGTGACTGGGAGGGTGGGATGGTCGAGGCACAGGTGAAACAGCATTGCCAATCCCGCCTCGGAAGTGTGATGAGTCAACTGAATCTCATCTTCTATCGTAATTCTCCAGGAATTTGGCCATTGAAGCCATTCTCTTGCGGGTGAGAGGTTCAATTAGGCATCGTAGGCTTATTTACATGCTAAGTTATGCTGGCATATTTAATCCATATATCTAAGTATATCTAATTACAAAATCTTTACTTTCTCGACAACACTGTACTGTTGTCTTAACTAGAGATGATTGATGGCATTAAGGTAATTACCTTAATTTGTTATTGTAATTTTTTACTCAAAACGTTTTATTTCATTTAATCTGCTTTATAGCGTTAAGGTTACCACGTCTAGAATATCCCTACAGGTATATCACCTTTTAATTTATCGTCGAGGTCTAAATTTCTTCTGCGGAGGAGGAAATTCTCTGTTCATCATTTAAGTCGTGATTTTTGTACCTAAGAGGCGCCCAGCCATCTCGAAGACTCAAGGCGCATACTTTTCAGCCTGGGAACAAGAATTAGGTAAACCTGAATGCTAGTATTGACGAAGAAATGTCACTGCGGTCGGACAATGATATTCTGATCCCTGTTCGTTCGTGGTAAAAATACATCTTAAATCTATCTATTCTGCACTTGATCTCTCTAATTTTTTATATATATAATGAGCTTACCTACGGTCGTGGAGCAATGGCAACGAGATAACCGAGACCGTAAACTTGATTGGTACTAGGTTGTAAAGGGGAGGAATAAATCAAAGTTACAAGTAGGGGGAAAGATAGAGAACACACAAACACTAGGTTACTAGGGTGTGTATAAGAAACACTGGCCCACGTATACCTCAATCACACACCAAAAAGGCAAAATAAATGGTTAAAAATCAAAACAAACTTACAACCACTCTACAAAAAATCATTAGGGTGTTTTAAGGAATAACAGTCACTCTCGTGAATCGCATTCATCCGCACACTCAGGATTTACAAGGATCTCTCCTATGCCAGTGACCGATCAATCATACAGATGAATACCAAATTATAAAACGGATGGAAGGAAACAGAAAGGGCTTACGTAAACAAGCAATCATTTTATCACCCATGTGTGTGATACCTTCGTAAATCGCACTCACTCCGTCGTTCAGGGTTTACAAGGATCCCTCCTATGGCAGAGACCCGTCAATCACAAACACAAACGGCATCTTCAGAGAAGAACCCATCAACTCTCTAATTTAATTGAAATGATCTCTCCCACCGAAGTCCAATAGGGGTGATTGATTTCCAGCCTAGCTGCTCTAATATTTTGGATACGCTACTTTGATTATCACAAAAACAGTGTACATATCCAGCTCCTCTACGCTGCATACGGTCCAATTCGGCATTTAATTCAACTTCGCGAGGATCCCATATACTGGCAGCATATTCTAAATGAGGCCTAACCAGCGAAAGATAACATTTTTCTTTGACCTTTCCATCACATACACCAAGTACTTTTCTAATAAATACTAAATTTTTGTTTGCTTGTCCACATATTTCCCGTATGTGTTTCACCGAGGTGAGGTCGTGAGTGAGGGTGACGCCTTGGTATTTAATCGAGTCTACGCATTTTATTTATGTGATTTATGGCTACTAACTTCTGAGGTGAGATGGCAGGCTAGTGGGGATTACTGGAGTAGCAGTTATTGAGCAATATACAGCATAGGGGATGAGTGCCAACGAGGGGTTGCCATTTTATTGAATAAAAAGGTAGGAAGTATCGTAGTAAAAAAAGAGGAAGCAACGGATAGAATTTTACCCAGGTAAATTAAAAGCAGAACCGACGAACTCGGTCATTGTTCATGCATATATATCAACAAGCAATCAAAGGAGGAAGAAGTCGATAGGGTATACGATTAGTTAGAGGATATAATCGCGGGTGTTCCTGAAGGGAAGTATTTTAAAGTGATGGGAGATTAGAATGCAACAGTAGACGCAGGGAAAGATGGATATGAGGTAGGCTATTACGGTTTAGGTAGGTGGAATAACCGCGGGGAGAAAGCAATCGAATTCTGCATGAGACAGTGTTTAGTTATTGCCAACACTTAGTTTAGACACCCCAGAAGACGTAAGTATATATGTAAAATGCTGGGTTAGTCTGAAAGGTTTCAGTTAGATTATATTGTGGTTAGACAAATATTTAGGAACAGCGCGATCAATTTGCACAGGTTCCCGAGAGCGGATGTTCATCACAAATTAGTTTTTATGAAGTGCAGTGACCGATTCAACAAAAAAGGCAAGGAAGGCTGGTTAGGAAATGGAATTGAGACGCATTAACTGGATGGACAAGAAAGGAATATCAGCAGGCTGAATTTAAGAATGTTATAGAGAATATTATATCTAATATTATAACCTTTTATCGAATCGGGTTTCCTGTAATTTTCTGTGTTTTATTAAAGCTTCCAATTCTTATATATTACGCAAAATCCATACCAAGGCCTTACAATGAATGATATGAAACTAATGAAGATTAATAGGAATGTTGGCCGCGAAAATGGAACGGGCCGAGGGTATTCGAACCCGCGGCGAGTTCGGAGTCACCGCAAGCCGTGCTCTCGTGGGGTGACAGGAAGGTCGTGATCTGGCCTATTGGATGGGCCGGAGGGAGTGCTCTCTTCTTCCGCGGCACCCATTCGACCCTCGTGACGGCCATTTCGATTCAATCATTAGTCATCGCCTTCACCCCCTCCCTTCTCCTCTGGTCATTCCTACCCTCACCGCGACCGGCCTCCTCGCCACTGACTTCGGTGCATTTGTTTGATTCTCCTTCCTCCTCATGAGTGCCCACCTCCTCATCCCTCATCCCTTCTTCACCTCTTGCCCTCTTTGCGTTCGGTTACCCACCCTCCTCCTCCTCCCATGTGCGGCTCTCCTCTCGATCCTAGTGGGCATCCTCCTCCCCCAAATGTTCTCCCCCTCAAACCACTCACCCCTTTAGTTTTTCACTCGCCCTCCCTTATCCTTCATCCCCTCCCGCCCACCCTCTTTCCCTAGCTCTTCCCTATTTAAAGGCGAGCGGCCAGCCGTCTAGTCCTTTCGTACTTCAATTTTGGTCGGTGCCGCAAGTCGTCCGTGTCAGCTCACAGGTTTCGAAGTCCAGGGTCTTCGTGTACATTGCATCCGGGCACGAGGAGGGGCCGTCGTCCATCGAGGAAGATGTAAGCCATTCATTTGTCGATTATTTAATTGCCGAATTATGATATTCGCTTGGAATAATTTAGATCGATATTCGTCCAACCACGTGTTGAGAAAACTCTTCACGGCGGTAAAGAAGTCCTTTTGAGTCTTTGAAAAAAAAAACTATTTCTATAAAACGTACTCAAACTGCTATCTTATTCCAATTGAATGAATATTTCGAATCAGCTTTATGAAATAGCATGCAGAGTTAAACGTAGCTCGTCGAAAGAACTCTTCGAAAAGTTTAGTTGTCCGATGGAACTAATATAATAATGATTTAACTAAGCCAATTGAAATCGGCTGAATATTTAACAATTTTTTTTTTCGTTGTTAAAAATGTGATTTTTTTTGTTTCAGGAGAAGCAAATCACTAGCCCACTACTACCACATTTTACATTCGTCACAACCTAGGGTTTTTCCTATCAAAAGTTTGAAATTCATTATTTTGTTGCCAGTTGTATAGTACTCGTCTGAATTGTCTCCTTCCATACAACCAGTGGTTTTGATGTCTTTTCTTTCAATTGCAAATGTTCAGTTCAAATTTTACGTAAATTCTGCCCGAAATAACCTCTTTAACATAACATCGTACACGCTTGCTGAATTTCATTCTGCGTCCAGAATAAAGAGTTTGCTAGTGATCAATTGTGGCACAGTTTTTGTTGCTGGTAGTTCGTTTATTTAACGATTCAGAAGGTGGGTGTCTGTTGGTCTCAGAACATGCCCTGCGTATTCCGAATTCCTTCGCAATTTGACCCACTCGCATAGTCGTTTACAATCTCTGCTATTCGCTACGTAGTGTTCCGTCCGTAATATACAATGCCTTCGCGATTGAAGCAGTTTGCGGCGTCTACATTTACATTGGCAAACCTTTATTAGAAAGTAATTTCTCATCAGATTAATCATCCGTTTGTCTCACCATCTTGTGTGAATGGCGTATTATTTCTATTAGTTATTTGGTGCAGACTATCTTAAGGGGTCAGTGTTGTATTAACTCTGAATTATTTCAGTCTTCCTTCTGCCTCATGGTCAATCTGTAACTTAACTTTCTTTCGCTCATTTTATTCCCCAAATTCACAATTCACTCCTATATATCGGAAAAGCATTATGACGGAACATTACTTGTGCCAAATCAATCATTACATCTCGCTTTTCAATAACTATAGCGGTTCGCTATGGTTTTCGCAGTGAAAACTGCCTCCTCCTCCATGCCCCTCTCCCTAGAGCTCACCCGATTTCCCTCGGTCAGACTTTCCCACCCCCGAATTTTCCCTCGCGTTACCGTATCGCCCGTCTCCTCCCACCTGATGCCCGCCTCTCTCGTTCTTGCTGAGGTGCAACGCTGGAAGCCTAAATTGACCCTGTTGGAATTCATTGAAAATGGTCACGGAAATGATTTATTCCTCCTAGGTGGTTTTTATTTTTCATTGTGCCGTGAATTGCGTAATGTCGCTTGTTCATTAGTGTATTTCGCTTCGAATAAGAACAAATGACGGTTAGTTTTTGAAACTCCCTTATCTTCAAATAAAATATCCTTCCTTGAGTAGTCTCTTTGTAAGTTTTCTTTGGTAAATAACTGATTCTTTCCTGGGAAAGTCTGTTGTTCCGTTTAGATATGGCCCTGCCTGAAGCTCAGAGAAAACCTATTGGGGTCATAAATAATTAACACCACATATTGGATGCAAATGACTGTCTCAACTTCTCGCCTACGCAAAACTGTTGATGAATTTTCATTCTGAATAATTCTTTACTATTTGATTCTAATGAGATGACTGGGAAAACGAAAAGTGGAAACTTTCTCCACATCCATTCGCAAAATACATTGTGAAACTGCTTTCTGCTTTTCCAAAAAATCATCATGAACGCACTTTATGCCATATTCCGATGATTGACAATTTTCAAAGCACTCCTGTGGATCCATGTGGAATTTGCTCCCGTTGGTACCCGCATTTCTCGTATTTAATCCCGAATTCAGCGCCTCTTACTCATACAATCCATATTCCACGGACGTATCTTTCCGCTGCCAATCACAGTTCTTGTCGCTGTCCTCGTCCAGACGCATATACCATTCATTCAATGTATGGATATTCTGTTCTCCTTGTCGCGAGTACTCACGCGGTCTAACACAAGCCACATGAGGTGCTATCTTACTAAATTGACAATTGCATTTCCATCATAAAATGCCCATACTGCATTAGCGGCAGTTACTGCACGTTCGAGATCTCCATTACTAAAAGTTTCTTACACAGATTCCGTGAAATTGAAATCTGAGGTAGCAGAAATAGTTTCATCGTCGGCGAATAAACCTAGACGAACTAAGATTAGTCTGTTTTTGTGTTAACTGTGCTTCTTTCACATCAGTCTCCACATTTCACTCCGATAACATCCGTTCTATCAACATACGCCGCCATCAACATTCAAAATTCAAGCCCTAGAGTAACACAATCCACAGAACATGTGATCACCACACCTGCATACACGGAGCCTCCCAGTTCCTGTGAAGAGGAAGGAATCTGCCACGACGACCCAGCGAATGTTGGAGAGAGGCGATGGTGTCGGTGTTAGTGTCAGTGATACTGACACCGACTGTCATAGTATGTGGTGCATGGTCATTATGGTGCTTTTTTCGTGAATAGTGCCTAGTGAATAGTGTAGTGTGCGCGTGCACCGAGGGATCGTCGATGGAGAACGATCTGCCGCCGTTGGACCTTGCAGATAAAAAAACGGTAAGGGATCGTCTCCTCTCCTCCCCCTCCCCTACCCTCCCCTCCAGGTTCAGTGTGTAGGAGCCCCCTTAGCTCGAGACAAGGCCACCACCCTCGCGGTAGGGCCCCCGATGGGGCTTAAGGGACGCAACCAACGCACTTAGAGAAATGGGGGGTGAATTAAAGTGAGTCTTACGCGATCAAATTAGGCACGACATTTAAAGTGACTGGGGTATGACATTGACTTAGAGATAACATACACTTCGTGTCAGGCACACTTATCCATTTTAACATGGTAATGTGCAGGTGTGAAATATTTTGAGATTAATTGAATCCTCAAAATATATTTATATAAGAAAGTATTACGTACATGTGGTTTGTGCGTAATATTTTGTTATATTGAATCATCCCATCGCTCTCTTTCCTCCTGTTCCATTATCAATCATCCTTCTTCACGTTCCTTCCACTTACTTTTTCTGAAGGCAGCGGACTCCTGTTTTAATGGACCGCTGTAACATGGCATCAGTAGGACGTACCTCTCTGCAGTTCCTGCAGGAGGGACGTGATGGACCGGCCATCGGCCTTCGTCCTCACCTTTTGACGAATGCCGGAAAATGGGTTCCAACGAGCTGTGCGCGATACCTCTTTGGGTCAGCAAAAGGAAACTCGTGCAATCTTTCTCTTTATTTCCCATTTCTCCCTTCCTTCTCATTCCCTTTGCATTTTGCATTCACATGTAACGATAACTAATATAAAATATCAAATTGATGCAGTTGGAAACAACTATTTAATTTTGTTTCTAAAAGATCGCGTAACGATTCTCCATCGTAATGGAACTTCTACGTTAAGTGATACGCCTTTCGTTTGTCTTCGTCATCGCAACATACAGGGACTACCACCCGACGCTACCCCTTTGCTATCACTGTTTCTTTCACTTGCAGGACTTAAAGGAAAGTCAAATTAGAATATACCGCTTTGACTTTCTTTGGTTTAATGTGGCGCCCGTTCGTACCATCGACAGTAAATTACCTGGGGACCGGTTTATACAGGGAAGGCGGCCTCTTATGGCCATGAACGTTTCACAGAATTACCCTGAAACTGTCTCCTCAGTCTGAACAAACAACGTTGGTCATCTCATTAGTCTGTTTCCACGAAGAACTTAGAACGTTTTTTTCCCTAATGAATGGGAGCCAGTATCACAATCGCATTCGCCCACTATTGCAGTGAATATTCGCACCACAATTAACAGCCAAGTGACCACAATAAAAGACCCAATTTAGGTGTTTCAATGGTGAATATATTTACAAGAAATTGTGCTATCACAGTTAGTCATTTTCAGTTTTTCCCCAAAAGCAATTCTTATTGTCAAAGTCGCTGCTTCTATGTATGTTTCTGCCGTGTCAATCGAGTTACGGTGGAGGAAAAAGTGTAAATATCCTGACCATGAGAATTTGCAATTTTATAAATATGCGATAACTATTGTATTCTTTTTGCCGGCATGAGTCCTGGAATGTGCTTCCTAATGGTCCCTGTATTTTGTAATATGCTGCTTTTGTCTCTATCGCAGGATTAAGAATCTCATCCTGATCACAAGCCCCAGTAACGCTTTTGTTTACCCATACTCCACTCTTTCTGCAAGCCCTAATCCAGATTATTTTTTCTACCCCTGATTACTAATTTCTTTTTACAGTAACTGCATATTGATGATTTTCACGCCTTTCATTATTTTTGCCCCTACTAATTTTTTAAATGGCAGAATACGGAACCTTTCGGATGCTGGCTACTTAACACTGAAATTACGTTGCTCCGAACAGTGAAAGAATTCGACAGGCAGCCTTTTTTAATTCAGGCCACTTAGATTCTGATACAAAAATTGCCAAAATTTATGCGTCTATTTATATTCTAATTGTAGACCTTGATTTCCCTGCATCTGTCATTTCTTTTTCTCCAGATGCTTTTTGGGTAATCATTATATTGGAAATGGGAAACTAGACTTGAATTATGTTAATATCAAATTGATTCACGAAAGATCAAGAGAAGGTTTAAAATATTTGAAGTCTTGAAATCTATTTTGGAATTCCGTTAATATTCCTTCTAACTCTTTTGTATACTCATCCAGTTATTTTTGTTCAACACTGGAACAGTTCTTTATTTTGACGAAAATGAGTTTCATTTATTATCCTTTTGATAACGTTATCATTTAGTTTGAAAACTATATATACCATGTGAGAGGTCGGCTATTGTTTTATTTTTCCCCTGCAATTGGAAATTGTTCGCAATATTCCATGACATTAGTCAAAAACGGTCTTGCAACCGCTCCTCGTCTAATTCTGACTAGTTTATTTCCTTCTTTTAGAAATTCGGCAATCTGAACAAACACATCTACAAAGAGGTTTAATACATTGTGGCTGGATAACCATCGAACCAATAAAAGAAATCGTCATTTGAAATATCTTCGTCCTTAAACCCTTCAAGGGAATTTTTGAAGCTTCCTTATTCTTAAATGCTCCCGTAACCAGTCTCCATCGAAACGGGCCTTCTACGCCAAGTGATGAGCCTTTCGGTTTCCCTTTTTGTTGAAATATACCTTTACTTCTACCCTGCGCGTCCCCTTCGTTCTCACTGTTTCTCTTTCGCACACCGGTTCTGCAATCAATGCTTGGATGCCTTTTGATTGTCCCGTCGATACTTAAATATCTCGGGACCGGCTTATTTAGAGATATTACTCGTATGGCCACGCGGTTGAATTAACATAGAAACTCCCGGAAAATCGGGTCTGCAGTCCTGAACATAATCATTTTCAGTTATTTTGCTTCAGTTTAGATGTGAATCGGAACCTCGGAAAGGTTCCCACCCTTGTTGATCCTGCCGATGAAAATATTGTTCGGCCATTATATTCTATAAACTAGCCATCCTTGGTTTCCTTGAAAATAAGCAAGTGAGGTAATAATTAATTCATCCTTATAGCCTGTAACATCATAAACTTCAAATAAACGATGCTGGTCATGGACTTCCCCTCTGTTTTAACGTGTTACTCAAGTGTCCTCTACTCGAACAAACGGGTACCACGATAACGGGTGTCGTAAACGGCATTGTATACTAATACAGTGAACATCATGAGACTTTAAATCGTAACGGGACACCAATGAAAATACTCCCATGTTTTGATGGTGACTATATTCACACGAGCAAATGAGCTATTCTAGTTCATATCATTTAAATAGTTTACCAAAAAGTAATCCTTATTGTCACAGTCGCTGCTTCCATTTAACGAATTTCTTGGTGAACACAGTTCAGGTTTAGGAATCAGTTATGCCGTCTGTGTACGGGAGTTTGAAATTGCCTACACACTTCTGATCAACATTTCCTTCTTCTTGCAGGCATGTAGTCATAGAAAGCTGCTTCCTGGTCGCTGTATTTTGTTTGACATGCATGTTTAATTCTCAGTGTATAATTGATAACATCCGCTTGATTACCAACCCGAGGATCCTTATTGTACCCGTATTCCTCTCTTCCCAAGAGCCCTGAACCAGATTCTTGTCTAAACAAGATTACACATTCTGCTTTTCCGTTAACCGCACCTTGCCGCATCTTTCCATTCTTCGCCGCTGTTGCCTTTTTCATTGTTGGAATATGGTATGAATACAACGTATTAACAATTGAATACGGAGCGAAGACCGCAGTATTTCAAGTTGATAAACATTTAGTGTACCCTGTGTAGACAAGAATTCCATGCGTTTTAGTCGAAGACGGCAAACAAGCCATGCTTTCTCAAGTGAGGCCCTCAGTCCTTCTCACCCTTTCACGAATCACTTCTTCCGATGAGAAAGTTATATATCCAACCGCTGGCTGTGGACAGACACTGTTGTGTACTTAAAAGAGACACTGCCTACCTCATTTTCCACGTGGGCGGTTGTCATCAGCTACATACTCATCTCATACTGCTTGCAAGACTAAAAATAATGGATTTCTCTCGGTAATGTACCAATGCTAAGACGCGCGTTGACAACTTCCGTGTTATATTCTGCACTATCTGCTACTGTTTCGTCGACCAAAAATGAACACTACCTCCCTTATTACTGTCACACATGGCCAGCAAACTCCTGCGAATGGCTTTGTGTAGCATTCAAAACAACCAACCTCCTGAATTGCCTCCCAGTGGCTGTTGTCATTTTCGGCATTGAGGACTGAAACATTTCCGTGTCATCTTGTAACGTGAAGGTTACATTTTGAAAACAAGAAGTAATAAAACCTATATACCATTGCTGATGGTACAATTTTTACATGTAGGGTGCAAAATTTAATATAGCAATACGTGCTGTGGTAGTATTTTCTTGGATATGCTCGTTGTTTTATTGTGAGGACTATACAACACATATTTTTCAAATTTCATGAAGATGACTTGCTTGTTCCCGTGTAACATAAATACGTATTACCTCAAGTTGTTGCTGCAGTGAATGTCTATCTGTTTGCAAGCGATTACCTCCAGGTCAGAATGTTAAACACGTTTCGCAACTAAACCCCTTCTGTTGGACAACACAATGTTTAAGTTGGAACAGGTCCACGACAAACGAAAAATTGAGAAAACTGTTGCACCAAACGGCTCCAAATTGTTACTTTTCACGCCTCGACAAATCGCACAGGAATATAGAAATTAAGTCCTTTTGCAAATGAAATGTAAACCTTACGTGGAATGTAATAGTTGCTGTCGCTATTGATCAGCTGTGTACATTGCATGTTTATTTCAGTATTCCTCAAAGGTAAGCAGCTTCAACACGTATTTACTGCATTAATACTCCAGCCTGCGAACAGAAGCTTGCTGCTATTGTCAGAAAATTTAATTTTGATGATCGCAGAGAAGGCACCGGCGGTAGCACTTGAGCAATAGCTATCGTTAGATGTACTTTAACTTCCCTTCGTATTTGACTGCAAATACATAATTAGTCGGAAGCGAACCATTTTTACCGCCGCGTATTATTAAAACTACTTCTAGTAAATTCCCTTGCCGTCGCTTGCTTTTTTCCATCCGCACGGGACAAAAAGTTTCGGAAGCGTTGCTGTCAAATGCTTGCACATGAGGAAAACATGATGTACACGTAAGCAGTCATTATTCTACACCTGCTCGGTTAAATACCTGGATGAGATGCTTCTTATTAAAAGCATTGACCTGTAAGGGATAAGTTATCTATTGAGACAAGCGTCAGCGAATGTTTATTTCCATACAGCAAATAAGAAATGGGACTGCCTAAACATGCCTCTTACCACCGCAGTTATATTGCTTCAAGCCTGCAGTCAGTGAGGACACCCTTTGGCATAACCCGGGGAAATGCCATGCATTCCATTTTTTAAAAAACTTACTGAACTGGGCAAATACGTATTCTCTCCTGAAACAGTGAGAGAGAGCTTGACACGCGGTGTTCCTCTTGTCCCCAATCAACTGATAACCATATTAGCAAATTAATGCATAGTCAAAGGGACATAAGTAAAATGGCGGATTGGGCGACTAATAGAGGGATGGTATTAATGTTAGCAAATACGGATCCATCACTTTTAGTAACAAGGTAAAAGGAAACAATAGGGACTATAAATTCTTAGAAAATGTCATTCCTAGAAGTGATAGCTGCAAATACTTAAGCGCATATTTAACTGAGGATTTAGTGGGGACTATACGTAGGGTACATCCTTTAAACTCTTTATTGGGTGATGAGAAATTTCAAAGGGAGCCATGTACAAACTAAAGAAAGGCGTATCACACCCTGGTAAGACAACTTTGAGAGAACGCATCTCTTGTATGGGACCCTAATGAAGGACATAACAAAAAACGGAAATGTAGAAAAAAGAGGCTGCCCGATATGTACTGGGGAAACATACGAGGATGGAGTGTTTCACATACTAAAAATTCTGGGCTAGGAACCTCTACAAAGTAGAAGCAAAAGCGTATCCTGAAGGGGGAAAAAGCTCGGGCAGATCTTGGGAAAGAGGCGGGTCACCCAAATTTTACACGGAGAAAGGACTACAAATTCCAGGTAAATTACCGGGCACAAAGAAATAATAGAAAAATTTCTTAATAAAACAATTGTTGATTGAAACACCTTACCTGCGAAAATATTCCAGCCCTTTCCTAACAGTGTGCATACTATTAAAAAAAGATATAGGGGATAAATGTAATAATTTGATGAATGTGTGGTCTAAAATTATATGCAATAGCTTCCTTTTTTTATTTTTTCTTGCCGATGATTATTTTTCTTGTAGTTGATTATTTGGGACTAGATCGCCACCTGACATTGTCTATCAGCACATGGGTATCATTGATAAAAATAAAAAAATATTAAACCCATACCATTATTCACTAAACGAATCATGTTTCCACATCAAAGGTAATATTAATAGTAGACTACCCCTTTCCCATGTTCCAACGATTGAGCTGAAGTGTTCAAATTAAATTACCCAATTGATTTCAGTTGAGAATCCGGTGGTAGATGGCGACTGCAATGCGCTTTTTCGTCTTGAAGACCGAGGGAACCAGATCTGCTGCTGAGTATTGGCGATGAAGAAAGAACAATGGAGGCAAACACGGTAAGGGTGCGGGGTATAAGCACCATGCGGAATTGGCAGGATCAGTTAACGAATGTGTTAATGAATGAATGAAACGGTTAGCACTTTTTAGCACCATAAAGAATCGCGTATTTATTACTGGTTAAAATTCTTGTTTTAAAAGTTTGCGTTTGGGTGTATTCGGCGTTATTCATTCTACAGTTTGTCATAAATTTAAACAGACCCGCCAGGTTAAGTTGATTGCGTTCTGGTTAATCTTAATTATGTTAATCAGTTTATTAATTTATGTTAAAAATACTGCCTTTCTGAGCTAGCAGAACTTATTACTCTGCTGCAATTTTTGTTGATAGATGATGTATCCACTAGCGCCAGGGCTACCGATGGCGCTAGGTTTGGGGAATGTCGAGCCAATCGCTCGAATACTTCCAGAGAGCCATCCCAATACCCTGCAAGCCACCGCGAGGGTGTGGCAGTGGATGAATACAAGATTAATTTTGACCCTGATGTTTACCCATACCGCGATCGTCCAATGTTATTCTGATCCCTTATCGTTTGTGGAAAAAATGACTGTTAAACTAAATTAATTTTAATGGCATGACGTTGCCTACCGCAGTACGATGGGAGTAATAATATATTTTCAACATCGCTATTAGAGAGGATTTGGACTGCTTGATAATCTAATTGAAAAAAGCATTATGAATTTCATTATCAATTCAACACATTTATTTACCATGCCTCGATGATTAAATTCCATTGTTTGCATTATTTTAAATGCTAATTAAAATAATGACCGTTTTTGAACAGTGGAGCCTTAAAAGGAATCAAAATTAAAGCCCAGACGATACGTTAAATTTGGATCAAAACTACTTTACCTTTCTTTTTCCCATTTCTTTCAATGTCAAAGGTAATATTAATAGTGGACTAATCCTTTCCATGTTCCAACGATTGAGCTGAAGTGTTCAAATTCAATTACCGAATTAATTTCAGTTAAGATTCCAGTGGAAGACGACTGCGATTGCGGTTTTTCGGCTTGAAGACAAAGGGAACTAGAACTGGTGTCGAGGATCTGCGATGAAGAAAGAATGGAGGAAAAAACGGTAAGGGTGCGGGGTA
The DNA here is from genome assembly GCF_022747635.1 of Hetaerina americana. NCBI lineage: Eukaryota > Metazoa > Arthropoda > Insecta > Odonata > Calopterygidae > Hetaerina > Hetaerina americana. The sequence continues at coordinate 85,039,004 of NW_027286985.1, read as the reverse complement.
TAAGCACCACGCTGAATGGGCAGTATTAAGGAAGGTTTGAAACTGTTAGCACTTTTTAGCACCACAAAATATCCCGTATTTTTGCTAGTTTAAATTCTTGATTTCAAAATCTTCGTTTGGGTCTATTCGGCTCTAACATAACAAAGAATATTTATTATTAATATAGTTTTTCATAAATATATACAGACCCGCCAGGTTAATTGCCTTGTGATCAATTTTAATTGAGTCCAAATTGAGTCAATCGTGATAATATTGCTTATTTTTAAATTATCAAGCATTATTAGTTAAAGAACTTTCAGAAGAGTCGGTGGTGTATTGAAATTTCTATCCAAGCCCCCTCATTTCGTAGCTAATTTCGGTATCTCATCTTGCAACTTTTTCCTTCGCCCTACAATGAAAGCCTTCATCCGTGTCCAGCTCATTTTCTCCGATCCTCGGGAAACCTACACCCTGAAAACCTCTAATATAAGTCCATTATCAAGTATGGTGCCTCATCCGTAAATCTTAGTCGGTTTTGTGAAAAATTGCAATGCCTCCGTCACAGGTTAGCCTGGTGTCGGATCCCTCGATTCACTATTTCCTCACTTCGCCATCGCGATTCACCTCGTTTTATCAACTTCCGTTTCCATTTATCCATAACATACCGCCCAGATATTAAAATATTCGCCTTATACCATAATTTTCTTCTGAAATAAGTTTAAAATTAGCTTACCTTCAACTTCAGATTTATACTTTACCGTTGACCCCTCGATCTATGGGTATTCAATGCCCTAATGAATGTCTTTGGTGTTCAACTACATTTTGACCACAAATTTTCTTTTATGACCTAATTGGTACATAACAGAAGTAATATAATAAAGGAAAAGAAGGAATAGATTGTTCGGCCACTTTAATTTACATAGAATGTATAGAGGACTGTATTAGATTAAGGCATTTCATTAATTTATATGTTAACAATACTGCCTTTCTGAACTAGCAAAACGTATTACTCTGGTGCTACTTTTGTTGAAAGATGATATATCTACTTGGGCATTAGTTTCAATCACCTCCGAATATGTATTTTCCCTTCCTACTGGCCAAGTGATTTCGATCATTAGAAGGCTATAACTTATCCTAGTGTTTCAATATTGGTATAGTAGAAACATTAAAGGTTTTATTATAAAGGTTTTATATAAATTGAAAGCGGATCCATGACTACAATTTGATTTATTGTATAGGGGGATAAGTTCACGCCTCGATGATTCAAATACATGCTGGGCGTTAAGAATTATTGACTTAGCAGTGGAAGTATCGCTTACCCTGAACTGCCTCAGATAGCGCTAGGTTCGGGGTATGTCGAAGCGATCGCTCGAGTATTGCCAGAGAGCCATCACAATACCCTGCAAGCCACCGCGAGGGTGAGTGGCAGTGGAAGAATACAAAAGACTAATTTTGGTCCTAATATGTTTACCCCTACCGCGATCGTCCAATGTTACTCTGATCCCTTATCATTTGTGGAAAAAAATGACTAACTAAATTAATTATAATGGCATATCGCCTACCGCAGTATGATGGGAATAATAATACAGTTTCAACATCGCTAATCAAGAAGATTGGGCTATTTGAGAATTTAATTGAAAATAAGTATTATCAATTCAACACATCTTTGTTTACCATGCATCGATGATTAAATTCCATGGTTTGCATTATTTTAAATGCTAATTAAAATACTGACCGTTTTAAACAGTGGAGCCTTGATAGGAATCGAAATTAAAGCCCGGACGATACGTTAAATTTGGTTGTAGACAAACTAGAAACTGTACTCTAGTTACACCAAGAAGCATTCCAAAAATGTTCAATACTTTGTCAATAATTAATAGTTAAGCGTTTAAGATATGATTGGGTGGACGTACATATAATCTAAGCATCGCTATGGTTGTAATAATTGCAAGAGATGATGCGTGAGTAACTTTAAACTGACTCATCCGCTTATCTGCAATAGGATGCTAAAATTTCAGTCTAAAAATCATTCGCCCCTGTAGCTCAACTGGTTCAATCAATCGGCCGGACATCGAAGGATCTGAGTTCCTATCACAGTATCGTGCCAAGGTGGACTATTTCATACACTTTGATATTGTTGCGTTATCGTAATTGTATCGTTACATTTTTACGGCCTCGCCTAACAAGACACTGTTTGACACTTTTAGTCACAATTTATTGTTCCTCAATTCGGCATAATTCCATCCTCGGATATCGGAATATCGCAAATACTCGTACGTCGCCCTAGTTTCAAAAAATTGGGAATCCCCTCGTTATTCTCTCTTTTTGCCTTCTTGTACCGGGTACCGGCGAGGCAATTCATATTCTCGCAGCATATTACAAATTTAAATCAATGAACACACACGACATTATTACACAACCAAGAATAAGTCATGTACAGTGTCAAATAACAATTAACTTACTTGAAACTTCCAAATATCTAAATATGGAAGAAAAATAGATTTTAATTTAAATGAGACAATCAGAATCTCAGCCATTCTCTTGGTGTAATGAATTTTACGTCGATAAAGAACTGTTTAGATTATTATGGGTTCGGCGCTTAAATCCGGACAAACACGTGTTTCCTCGCCGAAGCGAAACCTCAGTTAGCAAAACCTTCCCCAGATATCTCCGAAGCATTGTACTTAGCCACAGTATCGTTAACTGTTGATCTGGGGTAGCCGAATAATCGAATTATTTCGAAATATGACGCCTAGCACAAACACTTTCGATAATAGCGGCACTTCGATTGTACTTCTCACTTGTATGTAACATTACGGCCATTTTAAAGTTATGAACGTTTACTATAGCTTTCAAGAACGCCAATCGCGACCTCTTGTGGCAATACGATATGACGGGAAATTCATATTGAAATTTGTCCGGATTTAAGCGCTGCACCCTATATTGGACCAGTGGACCGTCAATTAGTATGGCTCGACACAAGTGCTGAACAATTTGAAATGATTACCCAAAGAGCCACGAACACTTTGAGCTATTGCATCACATTGTATCAAATATGAAACAAGCAGAACGATAAAGACATGCGACACGGTTACTTCTTAATTCATTAACGTGAATTGTTCCTATGGTAATGAAATGATTTAAATCTGACTGCAACACGCGTAGTCAATGAAGATTCCAGTCGACACTCCACCGAACCAACGAAACAAAGGGTGTGTCGCCGTTGCGTGAGGCGTGAATAATGATTCGTTCTCACCGATGAGGCACCAAGGGCTCTCAACAAGGCCTCGGCATTGCTCCCACACTGGAGGAAATGTTTTGTGCATTGAATCGCATTTTTGTCAGTCAGGCAGTCTGTTAAACAGTCGGCAAATAAACGTATAATTACTATGGGTCCGGTTTTAATGTTGTTAACGTAAACAAGGAGTCCCGATAGCATTTCCCTGGTGGACACCCGAAGTGACTTCACTACATTAGAGCTGACTCCATCTATGACTACCCTTTGAGCCCGATCATTCATAAAGTATTTAATTCATCGCCAGATTGTACAAGCCTTCGAAATTTGGGAATTTTTTCAGTAAATGCCCCAAAGGAAACATCAAAATTCTATTGCTTACTGCTGGCTTAAAACAGTCATATTATCGAAATTTGTAGCCAAGGTAACAATTTTCAATGACTTATGCGAAAAAAATAAGTGATATGTTTTATTTCCGACGAATCAACCTGCGTCTTATTGGCTGAACTTAAAACTGAATGCCCTCGGCAGATGCAGGGTGTTTCAGGGGACATTTGGCAGTATGAAGTACGTCCTATGGGCCGGGCAATATAGTTTAAAATCTTGTCTTGTTATAGTATTGTTGAGAAGAGAGCTCTCCATGCTTGAAGATGTTTGAGGCCTACAATTGGACGGATTCGTTCTTAAATTGGTGCATTTGTTATTGCCAATCGCTATTTGATTATTTATAAATATTTTGGTATTAATTAGATAAATCGTTAACGCGTTAATGAAGTTGTGATAAACATGTACTCTCTGTGTATACCTCAAAGGAGGAAAATTTCCATCAATGAAGTTGCATCGAGGAGATGCATGCTACCTCGGAGTAAATCATGTGCCATACCTTCTTATATACATATCAATCATATAGTGTTGTGCCTGGCGCATTCTCCATGAATCATCTTCTAATCCGAATTTTGAAGGCGATATATTTCCCCAAAGCGAAGTCTGAGTGGCTTGATTAAAAAATTGTTATTCTGTGAACCATTCGCGTTTCTGTCGATGAGGAGATCCCACCTGCAGCAATGCATTGTAGAAGAAGCAAGAACCATTCGAATAAAACATTTATACCTTCATGAAGTGCACTTTCCTTGTTCCCAGTAGAGAGTAATGAAAACCCTATTATTAGTCGTATGCTTCTAAATACCGTTTTCTATTTCATGGTTAGAGGTCTTATGAATCCCATAAATTACAATTAACAACAACTTAATTCAGGATCAATTTTTAAGGCCTGAGTTCACATTTGATTCAAATTCTTATAAACCTACACGTAACTTTAGAACACCATCGCTCACGAGGAAGATAAAAAAAGCCACACTCTTAATGGCAGGGTCTCTTGGGTATGAAGAGTGGTTATTAGGGATGCAACACCAGTTAATATTGTTTCAAAGACAAGAAGATTGCATAGAGACTTGTTTAATTATAAATAGGCATGATTTTATTAGTTTTGCGATATCATCAACTCTCTCCGAGTTAAAAATTATTTTAGACATTACATAGTGTAGTACCCAGAAAGCCACCACCATGGTGTGTGGCAGGGAGCGATAACACACTGAGATTTATATTTGAATTGGTATGAGAAAAATATTGCTATTATTCAAAGGTAAGGCATTTCTATTGTAGTTACACTGTAGTAAATAGAACACTGATGAAATTTAATAATACAAAAAATTATTCAATTCATTATTCATGAATTTTTAATGTAAATATCTATAGCTTCCATGTAGTCCGGTGAACCATTGTGTCTTAAGTCGCAATTTCCCAAATTTATTATTTCCCATTCCCAACTTTTCATGATCTCTCGCCGTCTCGGCTTCTTCCGCTAATTGTTTACCCATTCCTGCACTTTCTCCGATCACGCTTCAGCGTGTGCCCTCACATGATGTTCTCATAGGGACTCAGAATGGTGACTTCGGTTGCCGGCGTGGATCTATTTCAACTTTCGAAAGGAAAGAGAATCGCCACCCGTGAATCCCTTGAAGCTCGAGGATGATCGAATCCCACCCGCCTCTCGAAAACCCTCCTTCCGCATGGTACCCTAACCCGAGACAAAGAATTATGGATGGGTGGAGACGCAGGCACGCATCCCCACGTCTCTCCTGTCGAGTGAAACTGGCATTCGGGTGATTTGCTTCAAGTGAGGCGAGAGCATGGAGGGCTGAATTCACTTCGCGAAACAATGGAAAGGATGCATGTCGGGAGTCAGTTCGAGAACTTAAAATTCTGAGGAAAATATTTTAGCGATGCGTATGAGCGTTCAATTCTTATTCGAGATTCCAAAGAAACTTATTTTTTTTTAATTTTTGGACCCATTTGACCAATGGCTTCCTGGTTCCACCTTTATTTTACTTCACCGTTAGTGGGGATTCCTTTGAATCTTAGTTCCCATTTTTACAAACAATAATCAGACATAAGGAAACAACAGACATAACAAAACAGACAAAAATAATCATACATAAGGAAAGAGGAAGTATTCTACATTGTCGGGTTTCACCGCGTCGTTGTTTGATTCAGACAACAGTTTCGCCGAAGTTGCATTCGTCGTCTTCAGGTCGAAGATGAGGGACTCGGGTTTTGCCACCCTTATATAGGTGGTCCAGGTTTAATATCTACAGGTGCTTATATATGTTAGCAGTTAAACTATTGATAAACAATTCAAGAAAAAAATCACTCAATAGACAAATAGGAGAATACATTGCTACATTTTACACAAAATATTTTCCAGTTAGTTTACTTGTGGTTCACTATTTGCAGGTTTTCTTTTTGCAAATTTTCCAAGCAGCTTATTGTTGTTCTTCAGGCAGAATGTAATCATTTCCCTAATGCTTGTTAGCTTCTCTTCCATACTGTTCCATAAGAGTTGTCGCTTCTTCTCGTAGAATACACAATCCTCCACTCTATGTTCTGCTGTGTCTTCTTTTCCACAGTTACACAGAGGGGTAAAACATTTCCCTATGAAGTGTAGGTAGGAGTTGAAGTTCCCATGCCCGGTTAACACTTGTTTGCTTGCTGAGGAGTGTTTAATATTTAATTTTATCCGGTCATCTATGTTCGGAAATATACGGTGCGTTTTCCTTCCCTTTTCTGTTCTGTTCCATTCGTCGTTCCATTCTCGATGTGTTTCCTGTCTCAGTAGTCTTTTTAATTTTGACTTTTGTATTGCATTTTCTGCATCAAACGAGAGGTTGAAATACTCTATATTTAATTTTTTCCTCCATTTGTTTGGAGCAATTGTTTCCCAAATTCGATATTTTAGAGGTGGAGTTGCAGCCACTATACGGAGTGCATCGCAGCTCACGGTGGAATAGCTGCTGCACATCGCTATCAAGCAGGCTCGCTGTATCTCCTTTAGCTTTCTCTCGAATCTTGCGAGATTGACTCCGTGGGACCAAATTTCGCACCCATAAGTGACTATGGGTATACTACTCCCTCATAAATATTTTCCATCGGTTTGAGGCCATATGTACGACGGCAAAGCCTTCTTATGGCACCAAAGATTGTCTTAACCTTCGAGCAAGTGTAGTTCAGGTGAGGTTGGAAGGTAAGTTTATCGTTTATGTGTATGCCGAGGTATTTAAAGACTTCGTTCTCTTTGAAGCTGTTTCCCATTGATTTTACATGCCGGGTTTCTTAATATATTTGCTCCTAGGGTCATGTATTGCCTTTTTTCTATGGATAACTTCAGTTTGTTACTTTTTGCCCAGGTTTCTAGGATAAGTAGAGTTTTTTCCGCCAACATTTCCAGCTCTTTTCTGCTGTCTCCAGGGATAGCTACTGCAATGTCATCCTCATATGCGATAATATCGCACCTATCCGGGAGTTCTTCTCTTAAAAGCGAATCTGTTAAGAGGTTCCACAAGGTTGGGCCAAGAACCGAACCCTGTGGGCACCCCTTCGTGGCTACTTTAGAAAACTTGAGGTGTTTGCTGGAGTATTCTATCACGCGGTTGGTAAAATAATTTTTGACTAATTTTATTGGGTTGTTTGAGACCCTTAAATATTTTAGTTCTTTAATTACGGATGGCCACCAGACGGAATCAAAAGCGACTTTTATATCTATAAAAACCACCATGGTGTATTTGCAACCGTTGGTAGTTAGTCTGAGCAGGTTAGTCATGGCATCAATTGTGCTTCTCCCTGGAGTAAACCCGTATTGCTTGGGGTGGTAGATCTGGCATTCCCCAGCCTCTTCTATAATTCTCTTTTTAATTAGTCTCTCCATTACCTTTCCCAGTTATGGGAGGAGAGTGATTGGTCGGAACGCTTCAGCGATCGCTGGGTTCTTACGCTTATCCTTAAGAATAGCGTGTAGCTTCCCAAGTTTCCAGGTGTTCGGAAAGGATGAGAGGACTATACAATCATTAATGATATTGGTTAGCTCTCCTGATACAGGCTGACACAGTTTTCTTATTACAGTACCCGGAATCTGGTCGTGGCCGGGGGCTTTGCCATCTCTTATCAGGTAGATGGCTTCACTGACTTCCTCGTCTGAGAAGAGCCTTGCGGCGCTTTTCTCAAGCGGTTCATTGCACATTCTCCGGGTAGATTCGTGGTAACAATTATCTGATTGATCTTCGTCAGTTGGAAGGGTGTCCATCATTTTGTCCATTCATTCTTCCATCAGAATTACCTCTCCCTTGTCATTTCGTCTAGTCCCTGGTATTGTTGGGAGTTTCAATTTATCTGAGAACAACTTGTAGATAAAGCCCCAGGAGTTGTCTCCAAAGTTTTGTCTAGCTAACTTTCTCCTAGCATTTTCTTTGGATTTTTTAATACGTTCCTTATATATCCTTAGCTTTGCTAGGTATCTCAGACCATGGATTCCTCTTTCCTCGTTTCGACTCTTTTGGAAGACGGTTCTCAGTTTGCGCACTTACTTTTTTAGGATGTTTAGGTCGTCATTCCACCAAGGCTGAGTTTACCCTCTGTAATATCTTACTGGAATACTTGTATTCATGTAGTTTTTTGTAGATTTAGTTAGGCTTGCTATATTGAGATCTATTTGATCCGTTGTTGGTGTCCATGGACTATTCCGTTACGAGGCTACTAGTTCGTTCAGGAATGTTTGCTCGCATTTTTCCCAATCGGCGTTTTTCATTATATATCTCATTTCGGGTGTTTCCCTGTAACTAGCTTCTTTAATGCCGAAGGTGATCAATTGGTGATCACTGGTAATCTTCCCTGGCCGGACTTTCCAATTGGTGATATTTCGGATGATTTTGGCGCTACCGATGGTCAGGTCTATGTTGGATTTGCCATTCGGACTGGAGAAGGTAAACGGTTCTCCGATACAGCTAGCAATGTAGAGGTCTTCAGCTAGGACTAGTTCTTCAATTAACTTTCCTCTAGAGTCCGTAAACCTATGAAACCAGGTTTCACTTTTGGTATTACTATCTGTACACAGTATGATTTTATGACTTCGATTTTCCTTAACGATTTTTCTTATGTGTTCTATGAACGGTTTGATACACCTGTTCGGAGGACAATATGCACTTATTATTATTATTGAGCTTTTCCCTGACGTTATCTCAGCGACTGCATGGTAGTCGTCGCAGTAAGGTGTTAACTCCAGGACGTCCAGGCTGTTGTTAAATAAGATAATGCTGGCGAAAACCTTATTTGCTGGATTAATTGGGATGGTTCTTGCCCGCATCCGCATCCTTGGTATTTTCCAGGTCTTTTGCTCTCCCGGTCTGATGACGTGGGGCTCTTAGACAAAGAAAATATCTATTCCGAGTTTTTCGCTGACTTCCCTCAGTTCTAATGTGGGTGTTTTGGCTCCTTGGATGTTTATTTGCCGTATTTTTAGAATATGTTGATTATTCTCCATAGTCTATCGTACTGGCTAGCCACTCCAACTTACTCAGAATGATAGGGCATTTGCTGTCATGGGAATTGTGGTCCTTTCCATTGGACTTGGGGAATTGTGGAATTTCCCATTTCCAGCTTCCACACAATTTATACATTTTGGACTGCTTCCTTTTCCGTTTAATTGCCTCGAGTCATGTTCCCCAGAGCAATGACTGCAGTTACTCTTATCGCTCTTACATTCTTTCGCTAAGTGTCCAAATTTCTGGCAATTATAGCATTGCAGAATCGTAAGGTGGTCGCGGACTTGGTGTGATTCATAGCCTATGTGCACTCTTTTATTTGTCAGTAGTCTTTTCCTGGTCGTGGCGTCAACTTCTAACACCCAGTTTACTCTTGTGGCTTCTCTTTTACCAAATTTATACCTTGAAGCTACCTCGCTTTCTTCAGGTGGGCCATTCTGCAGTTTGATACACTCAAGTACTTCTTCTTCCGTAGGTGTCTCTTTAACTCCCGTTATAAGGAGATGCGTCTTAGCTTTTCAAATTTTCCTCCAAATCAGAGTCGTTTGATTCTACCTTAATACCTCTATTCCCTTATTCTTGCCATTCTTACAATTTTTATTTCCTTTTCTTTGGGATCTACAAGGTTTATAAGTGCCTTCTTTGTGTCTTCGCTGGTCTCGATCTTTTTACAATCGTCGGGTGGGAATATTAGAACACTCTTTGATTTTTTCGTAATTATTCGCTTTCCGCTGGGAAGTTCTACCTTAGTACCCTTCGAATCCAGCTTTTGAGCTGATACTATTTCGGAGAATGATACTTCTTTCCTGGCTTGTGTCGGCATTTTTGCTATTTCTTCGCGTATTACGGTTCTGATGATATCTGTGTTTTTCCTAAGGACTTCGTCAGTTGTCGCTTTAGCTATCAGAATGTTATTCACTAATGTGGCCACATTGTCAAAACAGCCGGAGAGAGCCCCGACATAGCTCATAAAGTCTCCTTTTTTTATCCTTGGCGATTCTTTCATTTGCTATCATTTGTTTGAGCTCGTTTACCTTAGTTTCGAATTTAAGTTTGATAGAGGAAAGGTCCTCACCCGGGTCGTTTTCCGAAGCCATATTCAATAATTGCATGCTCACTCTTCTTTCATATGCGGGAGATGGCGCAGCGGTAACATTTAACGGAGTCATCCTAATATGCATTTCAATACAACAACTTCAGAGCGTAAAAATCATTCGTCTTGGCGGGATACGAACCCGGATCCCTCAATGCCCTGTCGAGTGCTTTAACCAGTTAAGCTATCGAGGTGTCCTCTTAAACTCTGAAATTTTGGGGGCTCTAAAGGAACAATATGTTGTCACGAGCATTCGAAGTCGTGCGTGACGCGCCACTGTCCACGAGAACTTTTAAACACTGAGGCTATTTATACCTTGCCAAATTCCATAGAAACTGCGGGAGTTTCCGCAAGAATAACTTTTAACGGAATCATCCGTTTATTCGAGATAATGTTTGTTGTTCCTCTTATTCAAAGTCTTTACTCGAAAGAGCCGAAGATAACACCACAAGTAAATTAAATAATAAGTTCGAAGGAATGGTTTCGCGGATGACTACGTTGAACTTAGGTGAAAAAATTGTAATCTCCATTAATTGGACTACTTTATCATAAGTTATCAGCCATTATTTTACCCTTGTTTAAGTATTTAATAAATCTTACCACATAGTGGCCGGCCTCGGTGGCGGCGGGGTAACGTCCTCGCCTACTAACCCAAAGGTCGCGGTTTCGATTCTCGCCTAGGAGGATATCCCTCCATTTAGGGCTTGGTTGTATGGGACAGCGATGCCTTATTCCGGATCCAGGTAATAAACTCGGAAACGGGATGGTTTTTTGTGGGATTTCGCCTTCTCGTAGCTTCACCCGGATTGTCCACTCAGTCTTTGTTGGATCTCTTATCCATTAATCAACGGTCTCTGCCGTTGTGGAACGCCAATGCGAATTACCTTGGTATTATCGCGTTCGCCACGAAACATTTGTAGTATATCTAAAACAAAGGAATTGCTAGGCCTAGTGGGGGAGGAGAGGAGATTGCTGGAAGAGATGCGTAGGAGGTAGGGAAGAGAAATGTAGAACGTTTCCATTTTCAAAGTGATGTTGAAGACTGTGATGTAGGGGATAAGGCTAGGAAAAGTAAAAAGGGACAGGAGTAGTGTAGGGATGTTGGACGGAGTGTAGAGAGGAAGCACGCCGAAGTAATGGGTTTTATATTAGCGTCGCTTGTCTCGTTGTTTTTTGTTAAGAGATGTCACGATGTGTATCGCTGCTCAGTCTTTGTCCACCTTAAAATCTAAAATAACCGTGATAAAAATGAATTGAGATAAACATGAAGTAGAAGGTGGACATATAAAGTAGAATAGGTAAATCAACGAGGATGAGGGGGTAGGGTGTTGTAGCCAGTTAGTCTCGGTAGTGCGAAGAATGGGATGGCAGGTTACAGCTTAAAAAGGGGTGAACAGATGGAAGTTGTTTCCCTCGCAATGCTCTCCTCACCGTCACCTCTTCCCTTTCGCCGTTCGGTCTTGGCTTGGCTGGAAAAACCTCGAGCGGAGAGGGGTGGGCCGATCCCGCATGCGTTGCCTCGCCAGCCCTCGCTCGACCCCTTACAGTTAGCGACGGGGTCTGCTGTTCCGCTTCCTCTCGTCCCACGTTTGCTCGTCTCCCCTCATAACCCTCTCTTCGCACTAACTGTTCAGACAACGAATTTGCCAAAGAGTTCAATTGGGTCCAAGCAAAGCTTCACGTATGTTAAATTGAGACAGCGCTCTGAAAGCCGAGTTTGCCTAATTCCAAGTGAAGCCAGCCGCAGTTATGGAGTAGAACCCAATCCTGTAGCTTGCAAACAGCGATTTTTGAAAACTCCTAATGTTAAACGTGTTTTTTAAGAGTCCCGCAAATTCTTCGGCAGAATCGGCCGGCGTGTCTGACCAACACTCAAAATTCCGAGGGGAGGAGGGAAGGAATGGCAGCCCCTCTCATCAAAAGGGTCCGACAGCATTCTCTATAGTACCTTATTTGGACTCAATCGAGGCGCATCACACTGGCGCGTGTGCACACGAGATTTAGATGCATCATAGTACATGCGAGACGATGATGGAGAAGAGGGGAGAAGTGGTTTGCTATGGTTGTCACCTGCATTATCAGATTTAGCAGTGCAAAATATTTTGTGCAATCTATTGAAGGGAAAAAGTAGAATTATTCTTACAGCGGACAATCGGATACTTACTCCGGTTCCCACTTATTGCAGGGAGAAAGTTGCTCCAGTAATGTCTCAAAGTGACTGAAACCAATTCTTCTCCAAACGGGAAAATCACCTAATATTATCTTTTAGCGACTTCTTTATTTATAGAACTTAAATCCATGCATTTCCAATTTTTCTCATACACTTTTAGTATGGGTAAACGCTGAATAGCTATTATTTGAATTAAAATCAGACAAATAAGGGCTATTTCCCGTTACTAGGGACAAAATATTACCGCTGTTAATTACGCCTGGAAATCGTGCCAGAAAGCGAAAGAGAGGTTCAGGAAACTCCTCAACAAAAAGTAAAATGGCAGCGAGAACTGACCGACGAAAAAAGTCAACAATTGTTTGTTCGCGACAACCTGGCCAACACTCCCTTGTCTTCTTGCGCCTTAAGGTCGTCCAGTCCGTACTCTGGGAGGGCAATGCTGAAATGTGGGAGAGAGGGAAAGGGAGAGCGGTGGAGAGGTAAGGCCAGTTTTCTCTTTTACGCCCGAGTAGGCGAGCTTTTTCCCATCTGCTTGATTGCACCCGAAATTGAGCCATTTTAAAATTATTTAAGGTTATACATGTATGCGGCTCTCTTTTTCCCCATCCCCTTCTCTGTTAGGGTCTGTGATACATTTATCTTCCTTTTCATCCCCCTCACATGATAAGCAGCGCAATCATAATTGTATCGAATAGAAGCGCTTTTCAATGCTATCATCTACAGCTAATTTAGATAAATTTTTTTTCTGAACTTAAATGTTACTTTTAGTTTTATTTAGTACCCTGCTTGCCATCACTAGGGTGTGTGGCGGTGGGTGAATAAACGCCAGACTACCCTTGACACGAAACACCTTTCCCTCTTACAGGGTCGCACCCAAAAGTGGTAGGACTCATTTTTCTCTGGCGCGAACGGAGCGTTTGAGGAGGGCGGTCTGCCTGGCAGGGTAAGGTGGAGGGGGCTCTTAGCAACAGACCAACAACAACCTCAGTCGCCTGCGGGCTGTCGTTGAGTGAGGACACCGTTTTTATTGAAGCAAGTTTTTTGTCCGCGTCGAAAAACAAAATGAATCTGAATTTAGAGCAACGTTATTCCGTGAAGTTTTGTGCGAAACTCGGGATGACGGCAACTGAGACCCTCCATATGATCAAGCAGGCTTATGGGGACACTGCCTTAAGCCGTTCCACAGTATTTGAGTGGCACAAGGTTTTTAAAGAGGGTAGGGAGCTCGTTGAAGACGACCATCGCTCCGGACGGCCGTCGACGGCAAGAACCGACACGAATGTGGACAGGTGAGGACACTGCTGAACACAGACCGACGCTTAACCAGTGGAGAAATTGCAGACCAGTTGGGTCTGTCTGCATCCAACGTCCAACGCATTATTTCACCGGATTTGGCCATGCGCAAGGTTTGCGCCAAGATGATGCCGAAAATTCTGCCATGGCGCGCTCGTCGTCCGACAGCTCCTGGCCAAATACGGCATTGCCACGTTGCCGCACCCGCCCTATTCTCCCGATCTGGCACCACCAGACTTCTTCTTATTCCCCCTGATGAAATTACAGCTCAAGGGACGACGTTTTGACTCGATAAAGGCCGTTCAAGAGGCTTCGACAAGGGTCATCAACGGCATCCCCAAAGAAAATTTCCATCGGGCGTACGGGGAATGGGAGCAACGTTAAAGTGTTTAGCAGCTCAAGGAGCATACTTTGAAGAATATTAAGTCGATGTAAGTATATCGTCAATAAAATTCTTGTAAAAAAATCAGTCCTACCACTTTTGGGTGCGACCCTGTACAACGACCCGGCCAAAAACATTTTATTCTGATCCCTTATCGTTGGTGGGAAAAATTGCATCTTACATCTATTTCTCCCGCACTTAATCTCTCCAATTTAATTGACATGATCTCTCCTACCGAGACAAGATGGGGCAAGTAACACAAGTACGCCATCTAGAATGATATTTTTAAAAATTTAATGAAACAAAGGGTTCAACAAACTCTTTTGAAAGGTTTAAAAGTTCTTGGACAATTCCGAGCGTTATTTTCGTATGTGAACATTGGGCCGAGGTCGTTCTTTGGTCATAAAAGCTGATAAAGATTTTCGTCATTGTAATTATTGAAACAATGGAGTAATAAATCTATTTGTAAGATTTTAGGCCCGTACCGAGAGTCGCCGTAAGTCTTCGCACTCAATTGCCGTGATCGCTTGTACTTCCTATTGCAAACGGAAAAAAGTCTCATTCAAATTCAAATCGTTCTTTGTTTGAGCGACCAAAACAAAGGGAACCTTTGCATTCTTCTCGTTGACTATCTTCGAAAAGGAAACAGAAATTCTTCCAACATTCTCAAGTGTGTCTGTAAAGGCTCGCTTCGTGGGAAATACTCTCGGCAAGGGCCACTCCATCCTTGTCCAAAACAAGGAGACTTAATGAAATGGCCCACACGACCGTCCCTCAAAAGCCTTGTGTCAAATTTAAGTATAGGAGCCCCTACTCACTCCGTTTGGAAGAGCAGCCTAATAACTTGGGACTCGCCTTGAACCACACTCAGTCGCTGCGTTTGCCAATGGTCGAATGCACCCGCGCTCAATGAAATCACTCCCACCCCTCCACTTATTTCCCATCCCACTTGCGAAGCCATCGGATAGGTCAACTTGAAAGGACCTCCACGCCAACCAACTTATCCCTCCCCGCCTCCTTCACTCATTTCACCATTCCATGGCACTCATCGCCCAGGTCATCAAGGGTGGACGAGTGTTTCCCCTCTTTCACTCTTGCCCCCCCTATCTCGTCCTCACTCTCTTCCCTGATAACCCCTTCCCTTTCCCAGGCAGGCGTCATAGTCTATTACATTTGCTAGCTCTCCGCGTCTTCACGCGCCGGCAAATCCCTGCTATTCATTCCCTGCATTCCTCCATCTCGCATTTTTTCCTTGCATTGTTTCTTCTGTTCCTGGCAGCCTTCCTTCTCTAGAGCGGGGCGTGAGTGGAGCTCTCTGGACACATTCTGTTCGTGGCTGCGGAGGGAGGACGAGGAATGAATATTGGAGTGAGGGAAGATTTACCCACTCCAATGGATCAATGGCATTACTGGATGATACTGTACGCTACTCCGTGTAATTTCAGACTGATTCCACGTAATTATGACCTGGTAAAAAATGTGTAACTTATAGCAATCGTTACATGTTATAAAAAGTTTTAGAATGCTTTTGCATTCTAGGTTATTAGCCGAATAACATGACTTCGATGAAGGATATCAGGTTGGTGCATCAGCTAGTGTATTGAATTCCCATACTGAAGGACTGGGTTCGAATCACAGTGGTGACATACTTTAATTTTAAGATATCCTGATCCCTACTAAGGTACCATATGCTACAATGGAGTAGTCCATCCTACAAATGGAGGATTTAATTATGTGACCCCTTGGCATCTTTCTCTTATAGTAGACTAATGCTGACAATAGTGTCCTCTATCCCCCCCCCATTCCCAGATTGATATCCTAGGGTATTTATTCAAGCACAAATGAGGAGATTCTTGAACTTCTACCTTCAATATTGGTCATGGAGATAAACATACTGTGATCCTTATGTTTAATTTTCTTCAAATGATCAATTCAGCTTAAAGTGAAATATTTCAGATATAATTCTATCCTGTCTGAGGGGTATCACATTCAGTGTACCTGTCTGTGGAAGTTATGCAGCTTCTTTTTCACCAGGACTCTCTCAGCCCAAGTGTAAGTACTGTGTGATAGCTTGTGCCCCGGTTTGTACCATTCCACCATCCTTTTATTACGGTGTACCAAGTATTTTCACATTATTATGCCATCTTCAGGTACATGTGAGCACATAGGAACGAATGTGCCTTCTGCTACAGGAATACAAATATGGATTCACTCAAAAAATGTAGCCGAGAGAAGCACTGTACTTTATTGTACTTGTTTCAGTATTTGGCAGTCATCTTGGGAAAAATTTTGTGGAAATAATTTTAATGAACAAATCATAGACAGAGTAGATAAAAATTTAATGAATTTTCATAATGTTGCATTCCATAGTAATTGAAAAGTATTACTGACAATATGATCAGCATGTAGTATCGTCAAAAATTAATAAGTTTTGATGGTAAATTGCTTTCATTTAGGTGGTGAACAGTTTGGAGACAAAATTAGGAACCCTCTAATCATATCATTCATTTCAATCTTTATTTGAAACTCTTACTTTTATTACTTTATTTAGTCTTATTTATATATTGACCAAATTCATTTAACCATATGCCATTCAGTTCTGATACCATGGACAGAAAAAGTAAAATTAATTATAGTTCAACACACAGATCCACAAATAAGGAGACATTTTTATCAAAATTTCCTAGTTCTGTAACTTTTTGCTGATAAATTCTTTGTTTCCTTCACCCCCAAACTGTTCATGTGGTTGAGTGATTCTTTTTTAATCACAAACTCCCCCATGCTGCCACCCCTCCCATTGCTGTACTTTTATAAACTTCTACTTCCTATCTAGAAATAAGGTTGCTGGACCTCAAATCTTACCCTATGCCTAGAATGGACTGCACTTTGGAGAAACTGTTTTTTGAAGCCTACAACATCACCAATTCATCATCAGCGTAACTTTGGAGTCACAATTTGTGCTCTTAACTGAAAGAAGCCACGCTCTGAAGTGTGCTCGACCAAATGAGGTCTGCTAAGGCAGAAGAGGGAAGAGAGCAAGATTCACGCTGCAACTAGTGAAGTAAGCTATTTTAAATCTTTATATATTTTATCCCTTATGTGACAATTTGTATATATTTGACTTCAAAATCTTTGCAGTGCTTCTGCAAGTAGTAGTGTGTGTTATATGTAGTGAGTGGCATGTCTCAAATAAAAGAGGAATAATATGTTCTTCATTAAATTGAAACTTGAAATTTTATTGTTCAAATTTTTATTTGAGTTTTCTTTTTTTTATTTCTCAAATGGATCTTTCAATCGAAGCAAAATGTCTCCAAATCAATCTCATATTCCCTTTAACTGGTTGGATGTGAGTCATCTAATGTGCTCTGCGAAATGAAGTTTTCTTTGAACCATGGCATAAATTTAAGTTGGAGCATGTCTGTCTACTGTCTTCATCTTTTAATTTATTTTAAAAAGCACATCATACCTTATGTTGATTGAGGGCTTGTGGTTAGGATGTTTTCTCTTAAATGAGGTAGAGGATGGTTGGGCACTTGTTCTGAGGAATAAAGGAACTGGTTACAGTGAGTTATTTTTAGAAGAAGGTTAAAATAATCAGGGTATATAGTAAATTCAATTGCCTGCATGGGCCCATAGTGATAATGTGAAAATGGTTAGTGTGGTTTTCCTTACAATTGGGCCATTTGAATTTTCACTTCCATGAATTAATGGGCATCCTCTGTTGAAGCTCTTCGCTTGTTGATATTATTTATGTGGCTTCTATGATGCGTTAAAGTTAGAATTAGTTCTTAATAGCCATTAATTTGGCCTCTCCTAATTACATGTTGAGTGAAGGCCATGCTGCATATATTATACAATCACAAACTATGAGAATTGCTTGTTTTTCCAATGTCTCTATTGTTTTATCGCAAATGACAGTTAGATTCTGTATGAATGGACAAGGTAAGAATGGCCGCATTAACCTTTCACCTTGCAAATGCCTCCTGGGATGATTTTAATTAAAAAATTCTTTGGATTGATTGCAAAACTGCTTTCAGAGCAGATAGACCAAAGCAATGGAAAACCCAGGATGACTAATTCATCATTCCCCAGTCATTGCCTAACCTTACATTGTCTAAGAGAGCAAAGAGTTCTTGGTTACTCCCAATGATACTGACCTTTGTTGTTTTTGTGTTTTATTTAAACAGCTCAGTGACCGAAGTCATTTTGGTACAAGGCTGAATGGAGAAGGCAAAAGGGAAGGTGGAGGACTTGTCACAGGACTTCGGAGGGACCAGATGGGATGCAGTTGGCAGGGCACCCTACAAATATCCAGTTATTTTTCTCATTCCTTCCACTTCTCCCTTATATTGCATTTCCAGTCTTCCCTAAGCCCTTCATCACCACAATCCATTGATAGAGCATTGGTGGTGGTAGATGGAGAATTGTTGCTATTTAGTTTACTTCACTCCATTTTACTTTTTACTTTTACTCCATTTACATCAATTGGATTACTGCAAGGAATACGATCTTGATATATTTTCATGATGACTCTTTGACAGAGAAAAGTGTTGACAATAGATTTTTAATATTCTTGTTGGGAATCATAAAGACAATTTCTCTTGACAACCTTGTTCCTCTGAATGGTTGTTAATTTCCACTAAGCAAGGCATTAAATAAAAATTTCAATGGAAAAAAAGGGTTGATCTACATGGGCAAGAGCGTATTTGTAATAATTAAAACTATTATTTGCGATCGAAGTTACTCTTCAGCGAGGTCTGATTTTGAAATTCATTGGCATTGTAGCCTTGTAATATTGATGTCATGGTTATGCGTTGCTCTACAGCTGCTTCTGAATCCTGATTGTTGGAGGCTTTGTAATAGTGGCAAGAGTAAGCAATTGTAGTGGTCTTTCGTGGGCAGTATTTGTGGCAATGGTGGTGAATTTATGAAGGAAGTGGGTCTCCCTATTGATTAAATCCAAATATATAATGATTGTTTATAACTTGATACCCACTGTTGAAAGTGCTCAATTAACTTTCGTTTCATCCTTGTTGAGAACATGCATTTCTTGAATAATCATCGGTTTTAATTAAAATTACTTCACTGGAATAAACTTGCAAACATTCAATAAATACAAAACACTACTGACACGAGAGTTATATTAAAAGTGGAAATTCTGAGTAAAACTTCAGGGGTCTACTACAACATGAGCAGGCATATATAATGAGACCCTCCCAATTGTTCAGTGACAAGAACGTTAGCCAAGGGATACAAAGAGATGGGTTTGTCTGGAGCAATCTTATGGAGACAGGAAAAGTGGCTGAAGGGGGTTTTGACTGGCAGCGGGATGTTGAAGGCTGTAATTGAGGGGAGAATGTTAGGCAAACAAGGAAAGGGAAGGAACAGGATAAGGATGTTGCACAGGATGAAGGGAGGAAGAAAGTACTTGGAGCTTAAAGAGGGACCTGTTGTAAAGTAGGATGTTGAGTTTTGCTAGGGGTCACAAATAATTTAATTAGAAATTATGTCCATCCAAAAACCTATCTTAACCGGTAGATTACCTGATAATAATAATCACAGGTGATTGCATGAGAACCTTGGGTTGCTTCCGGATGTGATACCTCCAGAAGGGTATAAATATTGAAATGGTAGTTTTTTGCTATCTGATGAATGGCAAATTTGGTAACTAAGGCATTGCTAACTTTTATCCGTTATTCTTAGTGCCATGCCCAACCCACTTGGTCCCAAGTATGAACAAGGAGAGATTCTCAAATGTATATTCGAAAATGATGATAGACACCAATGAATTGAAATGAAGATGGGTGGACCTGTAGGGTGTTGAAAACCATTTCTTCCTGTCACTCTATAATTGCTACTTTGTGTGACAAACTGCCTCATTGATCTGAAATCGAGACTAATCAATCCTACTTGAGGGATGGTGTCATAAGAGAGATCCCCTTAAATCAATAGATAATATTTGTGACGTTTGAAATTCGCACAACAGTTCCCATCCCAGTTCACATAAATTCCCATTCAATAAGATAGGGCTAGCTCATTCCCTGACCCAGCTCTGGATTCCCAGGTAGATCTTGTTAACAGACAAATCGTGCATGTAATCAATCATTCCGTACGAGTCTATGAAGAATTTTGAATAAAATAGTGTTTTCAAATATGTACATTTGTTTTGCCAAATTTTGTTTTTAATCATCATAAAAGGTATTATTGATAGAAACTGAGTTAGTGTCAGCTTATAAACTAATAACTTCCAACATTTGTGATGTGTCAAAAATTTGCCCTGCTATAATGATAAAGGAAGAAATCAAATGAACATATCATTGGGAGACATGATAGACCGGAAATAGTGCTGGACTGCTGACTGGAGGGCCCCAGGTTCGATTCAAAGTCATACCTCTAACTCAGCATTACCCTAGCTGTTTTTTGATACCAGATCTGGCTGGGAAACCATAACCTGCAAAGGGAAAGGCACCCTGATGTGTGAATTGAACACCCCATTGGGATTAGTATTGAGTAAATTCTATCATCACTAACCATACAAGCCTTTGGGTTGATTGCTGTGATTTTTTGTAGTTAATATTACAGTGGTGCCTAGCACCCAGGTTTTTAATGTTTTATCATGACATGGCTTGACTCTTCTTTGTTTTTATAATTAATAGATTTATCTTCATTTGATGTAATCCAATTTTTAACATGAAAATTTAAATAAAGACTTCCTATCTATATGTGGAGAAACGAAATGTTTTAAAAATTATTTGACATTCATTTTTTAACTGCCAGAAATGAGCTGCAACCATTTGAGCAAATAAATAGAAAGATAGGTAGGTGCCAGAGGTTGAAAATATGGATTCCAGCTGACTAAATTGATGTGATGTGTGATGTGATATGATGTGTGATATGTGATTTAATGTGTTAACTTATTAGAGCTGGAAAAACAGTAAAAAAACACGAATGACTTTATTGCAATTAAGTAACCATGTTGAAGAATATGTTATTGATTGGACCTTCAAAATGGTCCTTTAGCACCCATGAAAACCAAAGAGCCTTAATCACCCACTGGTATGTGGATGGCGGATCCTCATTTGATCTTTATTTCAATTGTTTCTTCCAATTAACAGTTTCTAGGTATAAAGGTTATTGCTCTCCAATCCTTCAATGGGCTTTTTCTCATCTTTTTTCAACTTCAGTTTCTCAAGGTCCAAATTGTTAATTTTCAAATTGGATCTAAATGGAGAGGTGAAGTAAAATATGAAGAGAAATGATTAAATTTTGAAGTAATCTAGCATTATGCAATACTACTTTTGGTCACATTTTTTTGTTTTGGCAAAAAGTTCCCATTATTAAGATGATTAAAACCCTTATTTTAATATAAGATATTATCCAGTTCTGTAATTGGAAGGTAAATCTGGTTCAATAAATCACTGTTGATAAAGTTTTGATCAACAGTTACAGATTCATTATCCTTAATTTGATTTCAGATTCCATACAAATAAAACCTACTACTTGATTATGTTCTTTTGATTTTAAATTCCTTTTTATTTTATATCTATTTGATTGCTACATTTTCCTGTTTTTTAAAAGGCGTGTAATTATAATAATTATATTAATCTACTGGTAAAGGTAGGTCTGTGATGGAAATGGGCTACCAGCAGGACAGCGATACCTTCCCTGCCACACCTAAAAAAGCAACCCAACATCCAATGCTTCAATTGACCTCTTCAATTTATGCATACCTCCTTACTCCATTGTTTAATATGCCTCTATTATTACTAACCATTCCTCGCCTAACATTCTCCCCTATATTACGATTTTCAGCACCCATTGCTAATAAAAAAAAGTCTGCATCCACCGTTAGTGCCTGATTATTCCCAGCAATCCCTGCTCCTCTCCCATGATTCATAGAACTTCATATTTACTGACTAATAATATGCAGTAGGGAAATTAATTAAAATCTAAATTCCTTATGCCTGTGCAACTAAGCAAATGAATTTTTATTACTTTTGAAAATATCCAATTGATTGGTCAACACAGGTAATTTGAAAATATGACATCCTAATTGCGTTTGGATATTAGTATGTAAAGTTAACTTTCTGGTACAATTCAAAGCATCCATTATAATTTTAGTAGTACTAGTAGTTTTGAGGGGAGGCGACGGACAGCTAAGGTCATTTGCGCCATAGGGGAAGGACAGGAAAGGATGAAGGGTGGAGAGAAACCCGGCGTCGGCATTAGCCTACTCTTTTACGAAAGGCGCCAAGGGGTCCGCGGCTTAACGTACCATCCGACGGACGGCGTACTCACTCAAAGTGCCCTCCAAAAAGCACCTCAAGTAGGGATCGAGATACCTCTGAAAAATATTCAACACCGCCGGGATTTGAACCCGCGCCCTCAGGGTGGGAATCCAGTACGTTAGCCCCCCGCACCATCTCGATCCCCCCATTATAATTTTTCCATGCCATTGAGTAAGAGAGCTATTATTCCTTCAACTTTGTGCAGACAAAATATTCAGTGAAATTTTTAAATTTTCAAAGAAACTTAATTGGAAATAGGGTAATAATATCCATGAAATATCGGGGACATTGGTTTTGTCTAACCCAAGGAGTCTTCAGTAAAAGTGTTGTTGGCTGCATTGTTTAAGAAGAAATTAGACTTATTAAGTTGACAATTCTGTATTCTATAATTTTGAAATTAATAAAGGATTTGGATATATTCTTGCATTTGATTCTTATACATAAGTAAAATGTTAATTACTATAACTGCCGTTATAATAAGCATGACAAAGTTGCAACCAGGGCAGCAGAGAGAATTGCATAGTTCAACGGCACCAATGCAACTGCATTGAGATCAAGTCGATGAAGAATTGTTGGAAATAAATGTTAACTAATATCCAAGTGTTTTGGATCAAACATAACTCTTCTATACTTCACATCTGGCTAAAGGCATAGAATTAAAATTTATATAAATTACTTATTATAAACTAGAAGATACTGCAAGCAATTAGGGTTGCCGCCCAATTTGACATTTGAGCATTGTCTATTGTTTAACTCCCTTATGTTTATATTCATTATGAAGTTCCAGCACATTCCATAAGAATGTTCTGGAAGTAATCGGGAAGGTGCGTCATATTTTATATTAACCGTGCCCAAAGTTAGAACAAATCTCATTGAGGTAAATAGGGAATAGTTGATACATTTTAAATGACCATGTAAAAATTGAATTTCGCAATTCATCGTTGGTTACCATCTGGTGGGAAAAGGATGTATTAGGATGCGCTGGTATTTGAGGAGGTTTCAATTAGTGAAGGCATGCGCCATCTGTTGGCTGGATATGCAACCAATCCAATAATTAATTTTTGTTCATTAATTTTCAGTAAAGTGTCACCAGAGATTTTGACGGCAGGTTCAGGACGCCGCGGGAGATCAGGAAAACAATTAAATATTGAATATTTTTGTGAGAAAATCCGCCATTTTTTCCGGCGCCCCGCCGCCCGGCTGGAAAAAATGGCGGCCCTTTTCACAGAAATATTCAATATTTAATTGTTTTCCTGATCTCCCGCGGCGTCCTGAACCTACCGTCAAAATCTCTGGTGACACTTTTGTGCATATTAGTGAATCGAAACTATTTTGCAAAAAAAAAAAATTCGGCTGCAAAAGTAAATCGATGTAATACACCTTATAGTCTCGCCACCGCCTTCTGCCTCTTATCCCCCAGCCTACCGGGTTTCTTGTGAAATACGTGTTCGGAACTATTATTTGTTCCGCAAAACTACGGACTGCCAATTTTTTCTCAAAATGAACTTGATGAACTCAGCAAGGCTCTCCACTGCCGAATCCGAGAGATCTCCCTGCCTCGACGCCTCTCTCGCCTGGCGAGCGCTCTGGACTTAGGATATTTTTCGCTGAGTGGACTCGGGACTTGAATTCATATATTTTCTTGGGGAGGCTTAGCACCTCAACCTTGCGCCTCACCGTGCTCCGAGACGGCTCGTGAGCGGGTGGCCGTCGATGGAGCTACTCTTTTTTGAAGAGTGAGCCGGTTCTTGGATATCATTCAATACCATGATTTTTCGCATGTGATAGACCAATTAGCTCTTATTATCGGACTTCGTTCAGGTCGGTGTATGACGTAAGTTTTGACCCGGTGTGATCAAATGTAGTTCATTTGTTTATTGCAATCACGAATTTCACCTTATAAACCAAAGAACAATTGTTCAGAGTGCACACAATGTTGCTATTCAGGATAGGATAAAATTACTTTAGAATAATTTGGCAACATTTTAGGCTAATAACGTACGGATTAAGGCACCTTTTCATATTTTATATATATGATACACAATACATATTTCCTACACTTAGTAAATCTGCTAATTAAGTATTTATTTATAATTTATTGAAATAATGACTCTTTCACGGTTTTTTTGTGTTTTAACAATTCTATTACCATTTGTTTCGAATAGATATTTTCAAGAAATGTCGACATTCCATTCAAGAATATCAACGACTCATCTTTTTTTTTAATTCATAACGAATTGAATGACCCGCATTGCCGAATGAGAGTATGGCAGAAGATGTAATTCAATTCTGACTGCCAGTATGTATTGGAGATTAAGAGAACTTCTTAATTTACTGTTTTCTGTGCTTCACGTAGCAATTGTAATCAACATTTATCCTCGGAAAAACGATCTTTATTTTTGGGATGCATTCTTGTATTTCTCTTTTTCATTCTCAGGCAGCATATTAAGGCAAAATTATTTATTCGAAGGTTACACAAAGAGAGATTTAAAAATTAGACCTTTTTCTTTGTTGCATCTTTATTATTCATAAATACATTTGCTGAGATAAATTTGTATTAGAAATTACACCAATATTCCAAATATCCTTTTGGATACAAAATATTATTTTGAAATACCCTCTCTGCCACTATCCACGAAGTCAGCGGTGGAGGAGTTGCAGTCTATTCAGAGGCCTCATTTAAGGCTGACACCGACATGAAGTGCACTTCTTTAGATCCTGATGGCACTGTCAAAATTGGCACCAGCAAGGTAAGATGCACCTTCGTTCCTTATTTCCTTCCATTGAGAAAGCTCGCTGATCAACCTTGATTCCAATGGATGCTTCTCTTCTCACCTGGCATTATCATCCAATGGAAGACCTGACTGAAAAAAATGGAAATATGATTATGAATGTTAAGTTGATATGGTTCTTTTAAACTACTCTTAGGATGTCTTAAGCAAAGATATAAAGGCTTGTGTTTTCATAAGGGCTAAAGAAATATTTACTAAATTAACATTGCAAGATTGGCTCCCCTTTAAAAATAAAAAAATAAACTTACTTTAAATGCATACATATAACCACAGTGAAATATATGAAATTAACCATTAATTAAAACAAATGAGTTTCACACAAGTGGTGTTTTAGTGAGACTGATGCAATTCCTCCATGAAAATCTATTGGAACTTATTTGATTAACAACTGCTCCTACTTCACCCTATTTCAACATTTTATTAATTTGTCTAAAAATAATGGGTAAAACACCTTTGAATGAATGTATCTGGGATAAACAATGGTTATGAATGGCTTGCTAAATTGAATTACTTCAGATCATCACACATAAATACTATGTAAGAAATTTGAATCTACAATGCAAATATCTATACATTTGAGCATGTTGATCAAATGAATTTTTTTACAGCATTTATATTTCAAAGATTTAAAATTTTTTAAATATTGTCACATGAATGCCAAATTATGAGATTACGTTAAAATAACAAAGGTATCTATTTCCTCTCAAGAAAAGGGAGAAGGGGTACAATGAAATATGGAACAAGGTAGATTTTTCTGTATCAAATATGTTAATTTCATGGAAAATCACTTGGTGAAATAATTAAGTTCAAAAAATATTTTCACAGACTAATTGATGGATTCATTGTTTTTTCTAAAGAGGTCCAACCACTGCCCAGCCTCCCATTCAACACTCCTCACCTGCCCATGTGAGCTATACATCCCAAAAAGGTGACCAAATGTGAACCAAGGAATGGAGAAGATTGGGAAATGAGAATAAGGACAGAATGAAATTAAGGGAGAATGGGTTGGGCGAGTCCAAGGCAGGAGAGGTGGGAAAACAGTGAGGGTGAATAGAACAGAATGTCTCGCTACTTACCAATCATAACATCTACCTTGCTTAATATTCATCTAGTTCCTGGTTCCTCACTTAATATCCTTTCAGTGTCCTCCTAGAGAAAGTCATCTAGTCCTTGGCATAACATTTACTGTGTGTAATAACACTTTTGTTAAATTAACATGAGAAATTAAAGCTAATTCTGATATTACTGAAATTATTTTAATATGGTTTTACTAATTTAAAAATATATTACACACTAACTATGCAGGGGGTGTGGTTGTCCAATGGGTAGTGTGTTGGTTTACTTCCCTTGGGGCCTGGATTTGATTCAGAATGATGCCTCTTATGACTCTGCCCTTTATCCATGCTGTGGGATTTTTTGGTTACCCGATCTTCTGGGGAAACCACTAAGTGGCACAGGAAAACGACCTGGCCCCCATTTTTACCCTGTTGATTAGATAATGTCCCATAAAATTCAACCTGATACCAGGCGAGGTATATCAAATCCAACCTACGAGTTTATTAATGTTGTGTGGTAAAATGAAAATAACATCCCTGTCAGCATAAGCTTAGTATGTACTATGGTTTCATCCAAATCATGATATTTGAAGTCTAATTTGAAAACAATTTATAAATGAAACTAACCAAATGATTAAACAAGAGTAACCACAGTGATCAGCACAAAGATTGATATGTTTAAATATTGTATGAGAGAGCAGCTCGCCTCTCAAAGGCTTAAGACATGTGGGATTAAAAAGTTTAACAAAATACCTCGTCCCCGCTTGCAAAGGTGTTTTTTTCAAATTAGGGCTTCATGCCAAAATTAAGGGAATTGAGAGCAGACAGTTCATTTCCTGGGGCCTCCTCTGGTTTGCATGTTGAGTGCCCTAAAAATAGAAGAATTATGGTGAAGCTGGGAATTTTTCAAGCCACCAGGAATTAGGCCTGGCCATTCAGAGTTAAATTATTATTATCTCATCCCTTGGCTACCACACCTCTCAGCAGAAATTATTGGATACTAAATTTCTGTCATAAGATAATGTTAATTTATTGATGAAATATCAAGAGTGACTTTTTTCAATAAATAATAAGATATCAACCATCCTGCATCACTGAGATCAATATAAATTGGGCTTTACAATTACTTCTTGGATTGTTGTTCCCAAGGTGTGATGCTTTCATCATGGGCTACTCGACTCAAAAAAAAGCTAATTCGAATCTGTAATTGCACCTTATGTGCCATAAAACTGATATTTCCTAGTCATATTACTACAAAAAATTTACATAAACTCACTTGATTTGGCAGACACCACACATTTAAGAAGTGGTCTTTTAAAATATTATGCCACCAACAGAAATTAGGGCTATATTTTACCATTAACTTTCCATTGTGGAATGGAATGATTTATTAATTAGGTAAAATATTTCACAATGAAAGGTAAAACATACTTTTAACTAATATTAATAAATAATGAAACACTTAAATAACATACGAGTTCATCGGTACATAAAAGTTTGAAGTTGGTATTGGAAACTCACTGAAATACAGCCACTTTACTTAACCTTGCCAAAAAAGAATACCCGACACCACGCACTACAATAAATTCTTCTGTTCCACATTCATTCTATCTCCCTTCATTCCACCTACATCCCTAGTATATGCCTTCAGTCACCTGTCTTGACTAAAATTCTCCCCTTTAATACATTCCAAATCAGGCTTGATTGCGTGATTGATTTTGAATGAAAGGAGAACACGATGCATTTCCCACAAAACGTTTATTTGCTACATCTAATTTCAATACACAGGCGTCATCTTAAGGTACCCAAGGATTAGAATTTTCATTGAAACTAGCTGTCGCAAATTTAAAGTTTTGTGGAAAATGCGTAGTAATATTTTAATATCGGCTCCGTTACAGTGTCAACGGTTACACCATTTCCACTTGCTAAGACGAAATATAAATTATTCATCATCGTACTTACAATAATCGGGTAGTGAGTGAAAATATTTTGCAAATAACCTTAGGCGAGCCAGAGCAACCTTAAGCTTTAAGATTTTACCCATACACAGGCTTGTGGTCTCTCCCAGCGGCAAGTGGACATTTTTTTAGGTGATTTTCCTGCAATAGGCCTTGGATGAAAAGAAGAGGGAAGCATGAAATGTTTCACTCTAGGAGTGACCCCATCTGAAGCGTATCTGCAAAGAAAGAAACTTCAAAATTACATTTTTCTATGACTGACAAAATTAAGTAATTGATGGCTTTTTTCATCGGGCTCCATAGCGCCGGGACAGTTGCTTTGTTTTCTTTACAAGGATTACTGAGAAATACTACGCTCGCAAACCTTACTCTAGATTTGAGCTCACAGTCTCTGTGGATGGCGAAAGCGACACTAATTAGGGTGCCACCGTCGCGTACGAAAGAATGAACTACAAAATTCAGGTTGAGTTTTTAACCACTGAACCCGCGATCGAATCTACACCGCCTCCAGATTTCGAATCACATGTCAAGCGAGAGGTTAGACGAGAGGGTAATCAGATTATAAATCGTGGAGCGTCTACAATCACGAAGAATTAGATGTCGCAAATCGAAATTTCAATTTGTTTGCACATAGAATTGGAAGCTACCACGGCCGTGATTGAAACCTCAGTATTGGAGAGGATCGACAATATGTGTAGTTTTAGGGGAGGTGGTCGAAAGCCGAGGTCATTAACGCCAATAGGGGTGGATGAGAAAGGAGGAAGGGTGAAAAAGAAAACGGATGTCGGCAGTAGTCCACTCTTAACGAAAGGCGCCAAGGGGTCCGTAGTTTTACGTCCCAAACGACGGACGGTGTACTCATTCAAGGTGCTATCCACAAACCACCTTCATAGTATGGGTCGAGACAACACTGAAAAGTGCCTGCAGCCTCTAGGATTCAAACTAGGACCATCCGGGTGGGAAACCAGTACGTTACCCATCGCACCATACCGATCCCCAGTGATGAAAATTATGGGAACATCATTAATACACCCCCAGGACAATTACCAACGGCAATTGAGTATACGATTAGTTGATCCGAGCTGAAGATCGGATTTACCGTGTACCAGTGTAAAATTTTTGTAGACTAACTATATACGTACCAATATGCAACCGTCAATTTTAAAAAGTGACCCGAAGATCTTGATAATCGAAACCTTACAATTAGAAACTTGTTCCACTGAATACCCTAATGAGGAAGCGTAATATACCTTGTGTTTTTTTGCACATGGACTTGTATTTAATCGCCACTCACCAATGATCTGCCCGTGACCTCCACCGCTTAGAATTAGTTCCTCGACGATGTGCCCTAGCGTTCCACGAACTCGAGCCCATCCACTTCGATCAGCTGGCTCATCCTGGCTCTCCAAGCGAACAGGCGAGACCCAATGCCCGTCGGAAAATAAGGGGGGGGGGATTTTAAGGAGAAGGCAGGGGAGGCTAGGGGTTTTATTGAGTGGGAGACTTCGCACGAGAGAGAGTGAAGTCGAATTGGGACGATGGAAAAGGAGGCGGAGGGAATTTTTAGACCAATTCAATTCCGATAGTGCGCATTTCGCGTATCTTCGCGGGGCTTTGCATTAGAGCGACCTGGAGACCAGCAGTTAACCGATCCCTTCCTCGCCAAAAGCTTGAGTCCCGAGTGTACAGCTACCTCCAAGACCACCAGCCAACGCTGCAATAGCGTGCCGCTCCAGAAATGCACACGCGTCATCAAGTGAGCCATCGTGTTACCATATGACTTGAGTCACATTGTTAGCCCATGACTATACAAATAATTGCCGCAACATTCGTGTACGGAAATGAGGCCGATGATGATGCTAATGCCTCGCGATCCGGAAAATAATTTGCAGGTTCCAATTGAATTGGTGATAAATTGCTATAAGGAAAGTTTCATCTGTGGAACTCGGTAAAATAAATGTGTTGGCAACTACTATTCCTCAGTTGATAGTGTGAAGCTGAATATTTCCTTAGTTTTCTTTTGAGTTTATTACATAAGGGAATGGCACCTTGTATGCGACTGGGAGGGTGGGATGGTCGAGGCACAGGTGAAGCAGCATTGCCAATCCCGCCTCGGAAGTGCGATGAGTCAACTAAATCTCATCTTCAATCGGAATTCTCCAGGAATTCGGCCATTGAAGTCATTCTCTTGCGGTGAGAGGTTAAATTAGGCATCGTAGGCTTATTTACATGCTAAGTTATGCTGGTATATTTAATCCAAATATCTAAGTATATCAAATTACAAAATCTTTACTTCCTCGACGACACTGTACTGTTGTCTTAACTAGAGATGATTGATGACACTAAGGTAATTACCTTAATTTGTTAATGTACTTTTTTACTCAAAACTTTTTATTTCATTTAATCTGCTTTATAGTTCCAAAGAAACTGCGGGAGATGCCGCAACAGTAACTTTTAACGGAGTCATCCGCTAATGTGCATTTTAATGCAACAATTTCAGAGCGTAAAAATCATTCGCCTTGACTGGGACTCGAACCCAGATCCCTCAATATCCGGTCGAGTGCTTTAGCCACTTAAGCTACCGAGGCGTCCTCTTAAACTCTGAAATTTTGGGGCTTTTAAAGGAACTAGATGTTATGACGAAATACCGTACATACAATGTCACATGCATTCGTAGTCGTGCGCGAGGCGCCACTGTCCACGAGGTTAAAAGCCAACTTTAAACACGTATGGTGTTTTCCCTTTGACAAATTCCAAAGGAACTGCGGGAGATGCCGCAACAGTAACTTTTAACGGAGTCATCCGCTAATGTGCATTTTAATGCAACAATTTCAGAGCGTAAAAATCATTCGCCTTGACTGGGACTCGAACCCAGATCCCTCAATATCCGGTCGAGTGCTTTAGCCACTTAAGCTACCGAGGCGTCCTCTTAAACTCTGAAATTTTGGGGCTTTTAAAGGAACTAGATGTTATGACGAAATACCGTACATACAATGTCACATGCATTCGTAGTCGTGCGCGAGGCGCCACTGTCCACGAGGTTAAAAGCCAACTTTAAACACGTATGGTGTTTTCCCTTTGACAAATTCCAAAGAAACTGCGGGAGATGCCGCAACAGTAACTTTAGGTTACCCCCTCTCGAATATCCCTACAGGTTTATCACCTTTTAATTTATTGAGGAGGTCTAAATTTCTTCTGCGGAGGAGGAAATTCTTTGTTTAACATTAAAGTCGTGATTTTTTACCTAAGAGGCGCACGGCTATATCGAAGACTTACGGTGCCTACATTTCAGCCTGGGAGCACGAATTACGAAAACCTGAATGCTAGTATTGACGAAGAAAGGGCACTGCGGTCGGACAATGATATTCTGATCCCTGTTCGTTCGTGGAAAAAATTACATCTTAAATCCAACTATTCTACACTTGATATCTCTAATTTTGTTAATATAAAATTAACGTACCTACGGTCTTGGAGCAATAAAAACGAGATAACCGAGACCGTAAACGTGATTGGCACTAGGTTGTAAAGGGGGGGAATAAATCAAAGTTACAAGTAGGGGGAAGGATAGGGAACACATAATAGGTCACTTGGGTGTGTATAAGAAAAACTGGCCCACGTTTACCTCAATCACACACAAAAAAGGCAAAATAAATGGTTAAAAATCAAAACAAACTTACAACCACTCTACAAAAAATCATTAGGGTGTTTTAAGGAATAACAGTCACTCTCGTGAATCGCATTCATCCGCACACGCTCAGGATTTACAAGGATCTCTCCTATGCCAGTGACCGGTCAATCACACAGATGACTGCCAAATTATAAAACGGATGGAAGGAAACAAAAAGGGCTTACGTCAACAAGCAATAATTCTATCACTCATGTGTGTGAGACCTTTGTGAATCGCACTCACTCAGTCGCTCAGGGTTTACAGGGATCCCTCCTATGTCAGAGACCCGTGAATCACAAACACAAACGGCCTCTTCAGAGAAGAACCCATTAACTCTCTAATTTAATTGACATGATATCTCCCACCGAAGTCCAATAGGGGTGATTGATTTCCAGCCTAGCTGCTCTAATATTTTGGATACGCTACTTTGATTATCACAACAACAGTGTACATATCTAGCTCCTCTACGTTGCATACGGTCCAATTTGGCATTTAATTCAACTTCGCGAGGATCCCATATACTGGCAGCATATTCTAAATGAGGCCTAACCAGCGAAAGATAACATTTTTCTTTGACCTTTCCATCACATACACCAAGTACTTTTCTAATAAATACTAAATTTTTGTTTGCTTGTCCACATATTTCCCGTATGTGTTTCACCGAGGTGAGGTCGTGAGTGAGGGTGACGCCTTGGTATTTAATCGAGTCTACGCATTTTATTTATGTGATTTATGGCTACGAACTTCTGAGGTGAGATGGCAGGCTAGTGGGGATTACTGGAGTAGCAGTTATTGAGCAATATACAGCATAGGGGATGAGTGCCAACGAGGGGTTGCCATATTATTGAATAAAAAGGTAGGAAGTATCGTAGTCAAAAAAGAGGAAGCAACGGATAGAATTTTACCCAGGTAAATTAAAAGCAGAACCGACGAACTCGGTCATTGTTCATGCATATACTGTATATCAACAAGCAATCAAAGGAGGAA
Source organism: Hetaerina americana (assembly GCF_022747635.1). Taxonomy (NCBI): domain Eukaryota; kingdom Metazoa; phylum Arthropoda; class Insecta; order Odonata; family Calopterygidae; genus Hetaerina; species Hetaerina americana. Next base: position 85,006,235 of record NW_027286985.1, on the reverse strand, counting down.
AAAGTCGACAGGGTATACGATTAGTTAGAGGATATAATCGCGGATGTTCCTGAAGGGAAGTATTTTAAAGTGATGGGAGATTAGAATGCAACAGTAGACGCAGGGAAAGATGGATATGAGGTAGGCTATTACGGGTTAGGTAGGTGGAATAACCGCGGGGAGAAAGCAATCGAATTCTGCATGAGACAGGGTTTAGTGATTGCCAACACTTAGTTTAGACACCCCAGAAGACGTAAGTATATATGTAAAATGCTGGGTTAGTCTGAAAGGTTTCAGTTAGATTATATTGTGGTTAGACAAATATTTAGGAACAGCGCGATCAATTTGCACAGGTTCCCGAGAGCGGATGTTCATCACAAATTAGTTTTTATGAAGTGCAGTGACCGATTCAACAAAAGAGGCAAGGTAGGCTGGTTAGGAAATGGAATTGAGACGCATTAACTGGATGGACAAGAAAGGAATATCAGCAGGCTGAATTTAAGAATGTTATAGAGAATATTATATCTAATATTATAACCTTTTATCGAATCGGGTTTCCTGTAATTTTGTGTGTTTTATTAAAGCTTCCAATTCTTATATATTACGCAAAATCCATACCAAGGCCTTACAATGAATGATATGAAACTAATGAAGATTATTAGGAATGTTGGCCGCGAAAATGGAACGGGCCGAGGGTATTCGAACCCGCGGCGAGTTCGGAGTCACCGCAAGCCGTGCTCTCGTGGGGTGACAGGAAGGTCGTGATCTGGCCTATTGGATGGGCCGGAGGGAGTGCTCTCTTCTTCCGCGGCACCCATTCGACCCTCGTGACGGCCATTTCGATGCAATCATCAGTCATCGCCTTCACCCCCTCCCTTCTCCTCTGGTCATTCCTACCCTCACCGCGACCGGCCTCCTCGCCACTGACTTCGGTGCATTTGTTTGATTCTCCTTCCTCCTCATGAGTGCCCACCTCCTCATCCCTCATCCCTTCTTCACCTCTTGCCCTCTTTGCGTTCGGTTACCCACCCTCCTCCTCCTCCCATGTGCGGCTCTCCTCTCGATCCTAGTGGGCATCCTCCTCCCCCAAATGTTCTCCCCCTCAAACCACTCACCCCTTTAGTTTTTCACTCGCCCTCCCTTATCCTTCATCCCCTCTCGCCCACCCTCTTTCCCTAGCTCTTCCCTATTTAAAGGCGAGCGGCTAGCCGCTTAGTCCTTTCGTCCCTCAATTTTGGTCGGTGCAGCAAGTCGTCCGTGTTAGCTCACAGGTTTCGAAGTCCAGGGTCTTCGTGTACATTGCATCCGGGCACGAGGAGGGGCCGTCGTCCATCGAGGAAGATGTAAGCCATTCATTTGTCGATTATTTAATTGCCGAATTATGATATTCGCTTGGAATAATTTAGATCGATATTCGTCCAACCACGTGTTGAGAAAACTCTTCACGGCGGTAAAGAAGTCCTTTTGAGTCTTTGAAAAAAAAAACTATTTCTATAAAACGTGCTCAAACTGCTATCTTATTCCAATTGAATGAATATTTCGAATCAGCTTTATGAAATAGCATGCAGAGTTAAACGTAGCTCGTCGAAAGAACTCTTCGAAAAGTTTAGTTGTCCGATGGAACTAATATAATAATGATTTAACTAAGCCAATTGAAATCGGCTGAATATTTAACAATTTTTTTTTTCGTTGTTAAAAATGTGATTTTTTTTGTTTCAGGAGAAGCAAATCACTAGCCCACTACTACCACATTTTACATTCGTCACAACCTAGGGTTTTTCCTATCAAAAGTTTGAAATTCATTATTTTGTTGCCAGTTGTATAGTACTCGTCTGAATTGTCTCCTTCCATACAACCAGTGGTTTTGATGTCTTTTCTTTCAATTGCAAATGTTCAGTTCAAATTTTACGTAAATTCTGCCCGAAATAACCTCTTTAACATAACATCGTACACGCTTGCTGAATTTCATTCTGCGTCCAGAATAAAGAGTTTGCTAGTGATCAATTGTGGCACAGTTTTTGTTGCTGGTAGTTCGTTTATTTAACGATTCGGAAGGTGGGCGTCTGTTGGTCTCGGAACATGCCCTGCGTATTCCGAATTCCTTCGCAATTTGACCCACTCGCATAGTCGTTTACACTCTCTGCTATTCGCTACGTAGTGTTCCGTCCGTAATATACAATGCCTTCGCGAATGAAGCAGTTCGTGGTTTCTACATATCCATTGGCAAACCTTTCTTAGATAGTAATTTCTCATCCGATTAACCATCAGTTTGTCTCACCATCTCGTGTAAATGGTGTTTTTTTCTATTAGTTTTTTGGTGCAGCCTCTCTTTAAGGGCCAGTATATTATTAACACTGAATTATTTCAATCTCAATTCCCCCTAATGGTCATCATGTAATTTCACTTTTCTTTCGCTCATTTTATTCCCCAAATTCACATTTCACTCCTATATATCGGAAAAGCATTATGACGGATCATTACTTGTGCCAAATCCATCATTACATCTCTCTTTTCAATAACTATAGCGGTTCGCTATGGTTATCAAGGTGAAATCTGCCTCCTCCTCCATGCCCCTCTCCCCAGAGATCACCCGATTTCCCTCGGTCAGACTTTCCCACCCCCGAATTTTCCCTCGCGTTATCGTATCGCCCGTCTCCTCCCACCTGATGCCCGCCTGGCTCGTTCTTGCTGAGGTGCAACGCTGGAAGCCTAAATTGACCTTGTTGGAATTCATTGAAAATGGTCACGGAAATGATTTCTTCCTCCTAGGTGGTTTTTTTACATTGTGCCGTGAATTCCGTAATGTCGCTTGTTCACTAGCGTATTTCGCTTCGAATAAGAACAAATGACGGTTAGTTTTTGAAACTCCCTTATCTTCAAATGAAATATCCTTCCTTGAGTAGTCTTATTGTAAGTTTTCTTTGGTAATTAACTGATTCTTTCCTGGGAAAGTCTGTTGTTCCGTTTAGATATGGCCCTGCCTGAAGCTCAGAGAAAACCTATTGGGGTCATAAATAATTAACACCACATATTGGATGCAAATGACTGTCTCAACTTCTCGCCTACGCAAAACTGTTGATGAATTTTAATTCTGAATAATTCTATACTATTTGATTCTAATGAGATGACTGGGAAAACGAAAAGTGGAAACTTTCTCCACATCCATTCGCAAAATACATTGTGAAACTGCTTTCTGCTTTTCCAAAAAATCATAATGAACGCACTTCATGCCATATTCCGATGATTGACAATTTTCAAAGCACTCCTGTGGATCCATGTGGAATTTTCTCCCGTTGGTACCCGCATTTCTCTTATTTAATCCCGAATTCAGCGCCTCTCTTACTCTGGGTCGGTGTTGACTCATACAATCCATATTCCGCGGACGTGTCTTTCCGCTGCTAATCATAGTTCTTGTCGCTGTCCTCGTCCAGACGCATATACCATGCATTCAATGTATGGATATCCTGTTGTTCTCCTTGTCGCGAGTACTCACGCGGTCTAACACTAAGCCACATGAGGTGCTATCTTACTAAATGGACAATTGAATTTCCATCATAAAATGCCCATACTGCATTAGCGGCAGTTACTGCACGTTCGAGATCTCCATTACTAAAGGTTTCTTACACTGATTCCGTGAAATTGAAATCGGAGGTAGCAGCAATTGTTTCATCGTCGGCGAATAAACCAAGACGAACTAAGATTCGTCTGTTTTTGTTTTAACTGTGCTTCTTTCACATCAGTCTCCACATTTCACTCGGATAACATCAGTTCTCTCAACATACGCCGCCATCAACATTCAAAATTCAAGCCCTAGAGTAACACAATCCACAGAACATGTGATCACCACACCTACATACACGGAGCCTCCCAGTTCCTGTGAAGAGGAAGGAATCTGCCACGACGACCCAGCGAACGTTGGAGAGAGGCGATGGTGTCGGTGTTAGTGTCAGTGATATGTGGTGCATGGTCATTATGGTGCTTTTTTCGTGAATAGTGCCTCGTGAATAGTGCCTGGTGAATAGTGTAGTGTGCGTGTGCACCGAGGGATCGTCGATGGAGAACGATCTGCCGCCGTTGGACCTTGCAGATAAAAAAACGGTAAGGGATCGTCTCCTCTCCTCCCCCTCCCCTACAGGTTCAGTGTGTAGGAGCCCCCTTAGCTCGAGACAAGGCCTCCACCCTCGCGGTAGGGCCCCCGATGGGGCTTAAGGGACGCAACCAACGCACTTAGAGAAATGGGGGGTGAATTAAAGTGACTCTTAGGCGATCAAATTAGGCAGGACATTTAAAGTGACTGGGGTGTGACATTGACTTAGAGATAACATACACTTCGTGTCAGGCACTTATCCATTTTAACATGGTAATGTGCAGGTGTGAAATATTTTGAGATTAATTTAATTCTCAAATTGTATTTATATAAGAAAGTATTACGTACATGTGGATTGTGCGTAATATTTTGTTATATTGAATCATCCCATCGCTCTCTTTCCTCCTGTTCCATTGTCAATCATCCTTCTTCACGTTCCTTCCACTTTTTCTGAAGGCAGCGGATTCCTGTTTTAATGGACCGCTGTAACATGGCATCAGTAGGACGTACCTCTCTGCAGTTCCTGCAGGAGGGACGTGATGGACCGGCCATCGGCCTTCGTTCTCACCTTTTGACGAATGCCGGAAAATGGGTTCCAACGAGCTGTGCGCGATACCTCTTTGGGTCAGCAAAAGGAAACTCGTGCAATCTTTCTTTCTCTCTCCTTATTTCTCCTAGTTTCTCTCTTCCTTCTCATTCCCTTTGCATGCTGCCTTGACATAACGGTAATTAATATAAAATATCCCATTGCTGCAGGTGGAAAGAACTATTTAATATGGTTTCTAAAATATCGCGTAACAATTCTCGATCGTAGTTGGACTTCTACGCCATGCGGTGCGCCTTTCGGTGGTCTTCGTCATCGTGACTTACACCCCAAGCCACCACCCCTTACCTACCACTATTTCTTTCACATGCGGCCCTTAAAAGCAAATAAACATAACAAATGTACTGCTTCATCTTTTTCTTAATGAGGCGCTTATTCATTGTGAAATCGAAAATTATCTGGGAACAGTTTTATACAGAGAAGGCGGCTTCTTATGGCCATGCATGTTTCACAGAAAGTTTCCCTAAAACTGTCCCCTCGGTGCAAACAAACGTTGGTCATTTAATTCGCCACTGTTTTCACGAAGAACTTTGAACGTTTTTTTTTCCTGAACGAACGGGTGCCAGGATCGTAATTGCACTTGCACACTGTTGCAGTGAATATTCGTACCTATAGTTAACCGCAAACAAAGACTGACCACAATAAGACACAATTTCGGTGTTTTAATAGTGAATATTTTTACACAAGCAAACTGTGCCATCATTTTTAGTTGCAAACGAGAAAGAAACTACTGCGTCATCATTGGAACCTATGCAATAATACATAATTTTAAACGAACAGCGGTCATTTAATTCGCCTCTGTTTTCACGCAGTACCTTGAACGTTTTTTTCCCGAACGAATGGTTGCCAGGATCATCGCACTCGCACACTGTTGCAGTGAATATTCGTACCCCAATTAACCGCAAACAAAGATTGACCACAATAAAAGACCCAAGTTGGGTCTTTTAATGGTGAATATGTATACACAAGCAATTGGGCTATCACAGTTAATGTCATTTTCAGTTTATTACCGAAAGAAATCCTTATGGTCAGCCGCTGCTTTCCCGTATAGATTCCTTCTATGTCAATTGAGTTACGGTGGGGGAAAGTGTAGATATCCTGGCCATAAGAATTTGCAATTTTATAAATTTGCGATGACTATTGTATTCCTTTTGCAGGCATGGAGTCCTAGAATGTGATTTCTAATGGTCTCTGTATTCTGTGTAACATGCAGCCTTCGTTCCCTATCGCAAAATATAGAATCTCATCCTGATCACTGACCCCAGCAACTCTTTTAATCACCCTCACTCCACTCTTCCTGTAAGCCCTAATCCAGATTGTTTTACTTACCCCGGATTGATAATATCCTCTTTCCTGAACTGGAAACTGCTGATATTTAAATCTTCCATTATTTTTGAATCTACTTATTTTTTAAATGGCAGAATACGGAATGCATATAATGACGACCTTGGTATTCCGAGATAATATCTTATCAGTGCCTGCCTAAGCAGGTGGAATTTCTCTAAATATCCGTGGAGAAGAATCTGCAATAAATGAACTAAATAACTGTTACCATCGCAAGGGAAACTTCATGGCTCCGTTCTCCTTCCAAATGAGGCAATATTTTTTCGATGGGAAGGTTTCATTTCAGGGGAAAGTACTTACAATTATCATGATTATGACATGCCCTGTCATATGAAATCTAAAACTGATTTATATGCTGATGACACCACTTTCATGTGCAAAACTGCGAACATATGATGGGTGGCCAAGCTTCTTAATAGTTAGATTAGTTTTTCAAAATTTGAAATTTTTCGTGAGCCGCAATTAATTACGTAAAAGATACGCAAAAATGGTACTAAATTTTTCACGTGGGTGGTTGTCAGCAGCCAAATGCTCCTCTCATCACATACACTGCTAAAAATAATAAATTTCTCTCGATGATGTATCCATGCTAAGAACCGCGTTGACAACTTCAGTGTTATCTTCTACACTATCTGTTAAAATTCATCCTTCTTAATCGGTAAAACATTACCTCCCTCGCTACTGCGACATATGGTCATTAAATACCTGCGCATGGTTTTGTGTACCAACCAAAACAATAAACCTCCTGCCTACCTCGATTTTCCACCTGGGCGGTTGTCATCGGCTACATGCTCCTCTTATACTGCATGCAAGACTAAAAATAATGGATTTCTCTCGGTAATGTACCCAATGCTAAGACTCGCGTTGACAACTTCCGTGTTATATTCTGCACTATCTGCTACTGTTTCGTCGACCAAGAATGATGAACACTACCTCCCTTATTACTGTCACATATGGCCACCAAACTCCTGCGAATGGCTTTGTGTAGCATTCAAAACAATCAACCTCCTGAATTGCCTCCCAGTGGCTCGTGTCCTTTTAGGCATTGAAAGCTGAAAGATTTCCGTATCTTCTTGTAACGTGAAGGTTAAACTTTGAAATCTGGCAATAATAAAACTGATATACCATTACTGATGGTACCATTTTTGCATGCAAGGTGCACAATTTAATACAGCAATACGTGCTGTGGTATAGGATTTTCTAGGATATGTTCATTATTTTTTACTGTAAGGACTATATAACGTATAATATTCAAATTTAACGAAGAAAACTTGCTTGTTCCCGTATCATATATACCTATTACCTCAAGTTGCTACTGCAGTGAATGTCTACTATCTTTTTGCAAGCGATGACCTCCAGGTCAGAATATGTTAAACAAGTTTCGCACCTTGTTCATCAGAAGCAGACAGGAGTACGGAATATTTACTTCGTCAGTTACACAACACGAAATTTTTAAATGATAAGTTCCACAACAAACCACACGATTGAGACAACTGTGGCACCAAGGGGCTCCAAGTTTTACTTTTTCGCCCCGACAAATCGCACAGGAATATGGAAATTGACATTCCTCTTGCAAATGAAATGAGAGCTTGACGTGGAATGTTTAGTTGCTATCACTATTGATCAGCTGTGTACATTGCATGTTCATTTCAGTATTCCTCAAAGGTAAGCAGCTTCAACACGTATTCACTGCATTAATACCCCAGCCTGCGAACAGAAGCTTGCTGCTGTTGTCGGAAAATTTAATTTCGATGACCGCAGAGAAGGCACCGGTGGTAGTACTTGCACGATAGCTATTATAAGATTTACTTGAACTTTCCTTCGTATTTGACGGCAAATACATAATTAGTCAGAAGCGAACCATTTTTACCGCCGCGTATTATTAAAACTACTTCTAGTAAATTCCCTTGCCGTCGCTTGCTTTTTTCCATCCGCACGGGACAACAAGTTTCGGAAGCGTTGCTGTCAAATGCTTGCACATGAGGAACACGTGATGTACACGTAAGCAGTCATTATTCTACACCTACTCGGTTAAATACCTGGATGAGATAATTCTTATTAAAAGCATTAATCTCCATGGAGACATAAACTTCAGCGAATGTTTATTTCCATACAGCAAATAAGAAATGGGACTGCCTAAACCTGCCCGTTACCACCGCAGTTGTATTGCTTCAAGTCTGCAGTCATTGAGAACATCCTTTGTCATAACTTGGGAAAATGCAATGTATTCAATTTTTTAAAAAAACTTGAATAAAAACATACTGAACTGGGCAAATACATACTCTCTCCTGAAACCATGACAGAAAGCTTATGACACGCGGTGTTCCTCTTGTCTCTAGTAAAGTGATAACTATATTGGTAACTTAATGTAGTCAAAGGGACATTAATAGAATGGCGGATTGGGCGACTAATCGTGGGATGGTATTAATATTAGCAAATGCAAATCCATCACCTTTAGTAACAAGGCAAATGGAAACAAAGAGACTATAAATTCTCAGAAAATGTCATTCCTAGAAGTGGTAGCTACAAATACTTAAGCGCATTTTTAACAGAGGATTTAGGGTGGGGGCTATACGTGGAGTACATCTTTAAGAAAGCTTTCAAAACTCTTCATTGGGTGATGAGAAATCTCAAAGGGAGCTTTAGGGCAACTAAAGAAAGGCGTATCACACCCTGGTAAGACCAATTTGATAGTACGCATCTCTTGTATGGGACCCTAATGAAGGACATAACAAAAAACGGAAATGTAGAAAAAAGAGGCTGCCCGATATGTACTGGGGAAACATAAGAGGATGGAGTGTTTGACATGCTAAAAATTCTGGGCTGGGAACCTCTACAAAGTAGAAGCAAAATAAGCAGACGTATTCTGAAGGGGGAAAAAGCTCGGGCAGATCTTGGGAAAGAGGCGGGTCACCCAAATTTTTCACGGAGAAAGGACTATGGGTCACCCAAATTTTACACGGAGAAAGGACTACAAATTCCAGGTAAAATACCAGGCACAAAGAACTACTATAATAAAAAAATTTCTTAGTAAAACAATTGTTGATTGAAACACATCTGCGAAAATATTCCAGCCCTTTCCTAACAGTGTGCATACTATTAAAAAAAAGATGTAAGGAATAAATGTAATAATTTGAATGTGTGGTCTAAAATTATATGCAATAGCTTCCTTTTTTTATTTTTTCTTACAGATGATTGTTTTTCTTATAGTTGACTATTTGGGACTAGAACGCCACCTGACATTGTCTATCAGCACATGGGTATCATTGATAAAAATAAAAAAATATTAAACCCATACCATTATTCACTAAACGAATCATGTTTCCACATCAAAGGTAATATTAATAGTAGACTACCCCTTTCCCATGTTCCAACGATTGAGCTGAAGTGTTCACATTCAATTACCCAATTAATTTCAGTGGAGATTCGGGTGGTAGACGACGACTGCAATGCGGTTATTCGTCCCGAAGACCAAGGTAACCAGATCTGGTGCCGAGTATCTGCGATGAAGAAAGAACAGTGGAGGCAAACACGGTAAGGGTGCGGGGTATAAGCACCTTGCGGAATTGACAGGATTAATGAACGAATATATGAAACGGTTAGCACTTTTTAGCACCATAAAGAATCGCGTATTTATTGCTGGTTAAAATTCTTGTTTTCGAAGTCTGCGTTTGGGTGTATTCGGCGTTAATAGATTCTTATTTGCTATGTTATTCATTTTACAAAGTTTGTCATAAATGTAAACAGACCCGCCAGGTTAAGTTGATTGCGTTCTGGTTAATCTTAATTATGTTAATCGTGATAATAATACCTGTAAATTATAAAATATTATTACTTCAAATTTTAGAGTCCGTGGTGTATTGAAATGAATATCTAAATTCTCCCTTACCTGGAGACAGTTTATGATCTCCCTTGTGTTACGATTTTAGACCTCTCGTCTTGCAACTTATGCCCTTCGCACTACAATGAAAGCTTCGTAGCTTGCCTTCATCTTTGTCCAGCTCACTTTCTCAGATCTCCGGGAAACCTACACCATGAAAACCTCTAGCATACGTCCATTATCATGCTTATCAAGAATGGTGCACCATCCGTAAATCTTAGTCGGTTATGTGAAAAACTGTAATGCTTCTGTCACAGCTTTGCCTGGAATACTTGGTGTCAGATGTCTCCATTCACTATCTCCTCGCTTAGCTAACACGATTCGCTCGTTTATCAAATTGTTTCCCTTTAACATTAAAATACGGCTCAGATATTTAAATATTAGCCTTGTCAACATAATTTCCTTCCGAAATAAGATCAAAACTACTTTACCTTCCTTTTCCCATTTCTTTTCATATCAAAGGTAATATTAATAGTGGACTAATTCTTTCCCATGTTCCAACGATTGAGCTGAAGTGTTCAAATTCAATTACCCAATTAATTTCGGTTAAGATTCCAGTAGAAGACGACTGCGATGCGGTTTTTCGGCTTGAAACGGAGAGAACTAGATCTGGTGTCGAGGATTGGCGATGAAGAAAGAACAACGGAGGAAAAAATGGTAAGGGTGCGGGGTATAAGCACCATGCTGAATGGACAGTATTAAGGAAGGTTTGAAACTGTTAGCACTTTTTAGCACCACAAAATATCCCGTATTTTTGCTAGTTTAAATTCTTGATTTCAAAATCTTCGTTTGGGTCTATTCGGCTCTAACATAACAAAGAATATTTATTATTAATATAGTTTTTCATAAATATATACAGACCCGCCAGGTTAATTGCCTTGTGATCAATTTTAATTGAGTCCAAATTGAGTCAATCGTGATAATATTGCTTATTTTTAAATTATCAAGCATTATTAGTTAAAGAACTTTCAGAAGAGTCGGTGGTGTATTGAAATTTCTATCCAAGCCCCCTCATTTCGTAGCTAATTTCGGTATCTCATCTTGCAACTTTTTCCTTCGCCCTACAATGAAAGCCTTCATCCGTGTCCAGCTCATTTTCTCCGATCCTCGGGAAACCTACACCCTGAAAACCTCTAATATAAGTCCATTATCAAGTATGGTGCCTCATCCGTAAATCTTAGTCGGTTTTGTGAAAAATTGCAATGCCTCCGTCACAGGTTAGCCTGGTGTCGGATCCCTCGATTCACTATTTCCTCACTTCGCCATCGCGATTCACCTCGTTTTATCAACTTCCGTTTCCATTTATCCATAACATACCGCCCAGATATTAAAATATTCGCCTTATACCATAATTTTCTTCTGAAATAAGTTTAAAATTAGCTTACCTTCAACTTCAGATTTATACTTTACCGTTGACCCCTCGATCTATGGGTATTCAATGCCCTAATGAATGTCTTTGGTGTTCAACTACATTTTGACCACAAATTTTCTTTTATGACCTAATTGGTACATAACAGAAGTAATATAATAAAGGAAAAGAAGGAATAGATTGTTCGGCCACTTTAATTTACATAGAATGTATAGAGGACTGTATTAGATTAAGGCATTTCATTAATTTATATGTTAACAATACTGCCTTTCTGAACTAGCAAAACGTATTACTCTGGTGCTACTTTTGTTGAAAGATGATATATCTACTTGGGCATTAGTTTCAATCACCTCCGAATATGTATTTTCCCTTCCTACTGGCCAAGTGATTTCGATCATTAGAAGGCTATAACTTATCCTAGTGTTTCAATATTGGTATAGTAGAAACATTAAAGGTTTTATTATAAAGGTTTTATATAAATTGAAAGCGGATCCATGACTACAATTTGATTTATTGTATAGGGGGATAAGTTCACGCCTCGATGATTCAAATACATGCTGGGCGTTAAGAATTATTGACTTAGCAGTGGAAGTATCGCTTACCCTGAACTGCCTCAGATAGCGCTAGGTTCGGGGTATGTCGAAGCGATCGCTCGAGTATTGCCAGAGAGCCATCACAATACCCTGCAAGCCACCGCGAGGGTGAGTGGCAGTGGAAGAATACAAAAGACTAATTTTGGTCCTAATATGTTTACCCCTACCGCGATCGTCCAATGTTACTCTGATCCCTTATCATTTGTGGAAAAAAATGACTAACTAAATTAATTATAATGGCATATCGCCTACCGCAGTATGATGGGAATAATAATACAGTTTCAACATCGCTAATCAAGAAGATTGGGCTATTTGAGAATTTAATTGAAAATAAGTATTATCAATTCAACACATCTTTGTTTACCATGCATCGATGATTAAATTCCATGGTTTGCATTATTTTAAATGCTAATTAAAATACTGACCGTTTTAAACAGTGGAGCCTTGATAGGAATCGAAATTAAAGCCCGGACGATACGTTAAATTTGGTTGTAGACAAACTAGAAACTGTACTCTAGTTACACCAAGAAGCATGTTTTTAAATAAAGTGTGTGGAATTACAAAGTCAATTATTTCATTACATTTCTATATGTTATGCAAATTCCACAAAGTTACGCCTGAGACAACAAATTTTATTAAGTGCGCCAGTAACGCAGTTATGGCAAGCCTCTACAGAAGACTCTCCATAAAATACCGGAATGCGTCATTGAACATCTTCTTCAACAGCCGCTGCATCTCCCTTGGAGTTTTCCCGAAGTACATCAACCTTCAGTGTAAGAAAACCCAATCCTCGGCAGGAAAGTTCGCTATAGGAGTAGCCAAGAAAGCCTGGCTTAAAAGGGAGTTACACGAATGGTATGTTAAACGAGACGCTATATCCCATTATCTACTACTTTTATACGTGGAATTGTCCCATAAACTTCATTGGATCGAGTGGCTATACTTTGATAATGAGGTCCGTCAGAAGTGCAGTGAGATTTCCTTTCAAAAAAGAGCGAAAATGAACCGTAAGCTTGATTTACTACGGAGAAATAAGGAGTCCAGTTCAAAATCGACAAGTTCTAAGTGTGACCATAAGTTTGGGCCTCGAATCGTTAACCTTTCCGGACATTCCTTTTCTAATAGTGAGATTTCTTTGCTAGAAAAAGGCCTTAAGTACGTACCTAAAATTCCAATTTCTGTTAAAAACATTAAAAACCTGGCTGTTGACCTTGAAGTTGCCCTTCAGAAAGAAAATATCGCGGTTAAACAAGTTGTTTCCCAGGAGCTCCTTAAATTCTCAAAACTTGGAGTAAAAAAGATGAAGTATTCTACCGAGTACGAGGCCTTAAAGTCCATTAAACATTCAGTGACAGAGAAAAATTTGATCATCCAGAAAGCAGACAAAGGCAGCGCAGTGGTTGTATTAGAACGAAATACCTACATCACGAAATGCGAAGACTTCATCAGGGACAATAACATTGAAGTACTTCGTTCAGACCCAACCCCCAAGTTTCAACAAGAAATTAAGAAAGTGATTAAATCTTGTAACACGTTATTCAAAAGTTGTGAAATGTTGAAACTAGTGCAAATGAATCCCTCAGCACCACGGTTTTTCGGGCTACCTAAAGTTCATAAAAATGGGATTCCGATCAGGCCTGTAGTATCAAATATGTCAGCTCCCAACCACATACTAGCGAAAAGGCTTAATGTACTCTTCAGGGAGGTTTCCAAATTTTCCACGGAATATGGTGTAGTGAATTCCTTGGACCTTGTGAACAAACTTATGAAAAAGGTCATCCCGAAAAAGTGCATGCTTGTTTCCTTTGATGTACGCAACCTTTTCACCAACGTGCCACCCATGGAAGCGGTGAACCTTGCCGAAGACATCCTCATCCGGAAATCCATCCCAGTTCCAGTTATAAGTGAACTTTGTGCATTACTTAAGACGTGTGTTTCCCAAAATTATTTCATTTTTAATGGTACCTATTTCCAACAACCCAATGGTTTAGCCATGGGCTCGCCCTTGTCCCCACTCCTAGCCGATATGTATATGGACAATTTTGAAAAAGTTTTGTTCTCCTCAGCCTACCCTCTCATTAATAATGTATTTTGTTGGTTAAGATATGTAGACGATGTCTTCTGTGTGTGGACAGGTTCTGATAGGCAACTAGATCAGTTTCTAGCACATCTAAATTCTATCAATTCTAATGTACAATTCACGTGTGAAAAAGAGGAAAAAGGTTCCCTGAATTTCCTCGACCTATCCATTTCTAAAGACAAAGATGGGTTACAGTATTCCATTTTTAGGAAAGAAATGTATACAGACCAATTAATTAATTCCTCTTCAAGGCATTGCTTCACCCAAAAGCTTTCGGCATTTCATGCAATGATCCACCGTTTGACCGCTATCCCTATGTCAAAATTCAATGTAAATAAGGAACTTAATGTAATTAAAACGTTAGCAGTAAACAATGGGTATTCAGAAGATCTAATAAATAAACTTTACCGGAATAAACTTACAAAAATAGCCTTAAGCCACATTTACAACCCCGAACATGTAAAAGATCCCACTGCCAAATGGCGGAGAATACTATATCTTGGGACTATTTCTCAAAAAGTAATTAAAAGTTTACCTAAAGAAAAAATTAAATGTGCCTTTTACAGTCGTTCATGCCTTAAGAACCTGATCTCTCACACTAAAGACAAAGTCCCCGAAAACGAGAGGAGTGGAGTGTATGAGTTAAAGTGCTCGGATTGTAGCACAAAGTATATTGGACAAACAGGACGGAAATTTAAAGAAAGGATTAAAGAACACCAAACATGTGTAAAAAATAAGAACATAACATCCCTCTTTGCAAAACACCTCATCGAAAGTGATCACAAAAGTGACTTTGTGACAAAAATTATTCATTTTGAAGAAAAAGGTCAAAGGCTCGATGCTTTGGAGCAGTTAGAAATTTTGAAATGTGTCCGTTGGAAAGATGATCTTGCCAACGAAATTTTGTATCCCTCCCACTCCCCACTCCTAGACCTACCACTCTTCTAAATCAAAAATGTAATTCTCTTTTCTTCCCAGCTACACTGTAACCTTTTTTACCCCTCCGACCTCCCTCTCTGACCAACCCCCCCCTCCTATGATCAGAAGGTATATATAGCCAGCGTGCTTCTATGAGGACCACCTGACCTGCACCTGGGTTGGGACCTGGATTCGGAACGTTGGAGACGGAGGATAGACCATCAGACCTGGATATACCTACAGAAATTTCGACGTACGCCTCCCTTGGAATATTCTACTGGATACTTCTAACCCTGGTTGCTGACATCATTAAATAATCGAGGGACAGCGAAGCAAGGCGCCGGTGGCGCCCAATATGGACATCGTGCCGCTGCCAGCGGACACTATAAGGACTCCTCTCGACCAGCAGCTGGAAAATACTTCTTCAAACCCTGTTCATACTGCCGGCGCTCTAAATATGGACGTTTCCATGCATCAGAACGGGCCGTCTGCCCCTGCCGCGAAATTCAACGACGACTGGCGACACGTCAAGGATCCCAGAGGAGCCGGGAAGCGTAGCGCACCATTCCTTTCCATTGAAGAAGCAACTAATAAGCGCCCGGTAAGTACGAGTAATAAATTCTCACCGCTCGTCACGGATCCGGACACGGACAACTCTTCTGCTCCCGTGGCGATGGAGGCTGAAAATTCATCTGCACCATCTGGATCCCCGGCAAGCCGAAAAAAGGAACCACGCCCCCCGGCACTCATCATATACGATGTAGTAGACCACGCGGCCTTGCTGAAACTTGTCCGATCCAAGGCAACGGACAAGTCCTTTACTGCAATCCATACAACCGACTCGACGAGACTTCAACTAAAGACTGCGGCTGATTATGCGGCCATAAAGCAGCTGTTGGTGCAGTCAAATGCACAATTCTCGACCTGGGGCCCGAAATCCCTACGAGCCAATTTCTACGCGGTTCGTGGACTTCCGTGCACCTACCCAGTTGAGCTACTGAAAGAAGATATGGACGCCATGGGGATTCCGGTGGAACGAGTGCATCTGGTGCGGCAGGGAACCTTCTTCCTTGTCGTTGTCAAGGAAAACCCTGAATGGCAAACAAAAGAAATGCTTGCCATAAGATACATCGGCAATTCCCGTGTCAGGGTGGCAAAATATCAGCACAGGGAGCCACAAATGTGTTACCGGTGCACCCGATTCGGACACGCATCTTCCAACTGCACGGCAGCCCCGCGATGCTACAAGTGTGCTGGTGCACATGAAGGCATCCAATGTCCGGATACGGAAAGGAAGAAGACTTGTTGCTGTAACTGCGGAGGAAACCATCCTGCATTTTTCAGGACCTGCCCTGTCTACGCCAAACAGAAGGAGATGAAGATGGCTAGCCTCCGGAGGAAAGGCGCACCAACCCAGGGGGCGAAGAACACCGCCGCTGAAACAGAGCTGCCTTCTCCTCAACAGAAGACGCTTGGTACCTTCAACGCGTCGAAGCCGGGAGACCCAACCAACGCAACCCAACGTCTGACCATGTGCAAGCATCTTGACTTTCCTCCACTCTCGACGCCGGCTCCGGTCGCCAGGGAGACAGCAGAAGAAATAAAAATTCCTCTTCTCCAGAAGAGGCGGGCTGCAGACTCGCAGATGCCGACTCCAACTTTGGCTACATCCCTCTCTTCCATCCTGGAAGCATTGACGTCCTCTGCTGCGCTATTGCAACAACAGCTGCAAGCTTTAACTGTCGCCCTTACCACTATTTTCCCAAACCAAAATGGACCATAGGCGAGAATTAAATAAATCTATCATCCTAGCCACATGGAATGTCGGCGGCGCATTGAAGCGAAAGACCCCTGAATTGCTTGCCTTTCTACGGAAGGCAAGAATCTCAATCGTCTGTCTGCAAGAGACTCATCTCCGTCCTGGAACTTCATACGGCGTTCCAGGCTATGCAGTTTACCGGGATGACCGGCAAACAAGAGGAGGGGGCACGGCGGTCCTCGTTTCGCTTGACCTGGCTGCGAGAAAAATTGACCTACCAGCTCGACTGCATCTAGAGGCGACAGCCATTGAAGTAGATACTTCGATCGGCTCTCTCACAGTGGGGTCACTCTATCTCCCCCCAAAACGACCTCTAGCCACACAGGATTTCGAAGTCATCTTCTCCGGGTCACGGCCGTCGCTTTTTCTCGGGGATCTAAATGCAAAGAATGCTGCATGGCATTCAATTACACCGAACCCTCGGGGTGAAGCGCTGCTCACATGGGCTCAGAACAACGGAGTACGCGTCGCGGGTCCACATGGGCCAACGCATCAGCATCACGGCAGGAGCGAAGACGTCTTAGATATTGCGCTGCACCGTAGGCTCACGAGTTCGCTTTCTCTCGTGGCGACACCGACGTTGGACAGCGACCACTACCCAGTCTGCGCCTATCTGGGATGCTGCCCAACGTTACTTCCCCCACGGCCGGTGCGATGCCTGGATAAAACAGACTGGACAGGGTACAGGCAGATCCTCTCCGACATTTTACCGGAACAGCCGCCATCACTGACGTCACAAGCTATGCTGGACGAATATGCTTCTGTCATAACAGCTGGCGTGGACCAAGCATTACAGAACACCGTGCCAATAAAACTGATCCGCCCTTCTGGACATCTGACGCTGCCTCATTCCATCCTTCGCCGCATCCGCGAAAGAAATCGGCTTCGACGACGATTTCAAAGAACCAAATGTCCCGCGGATGGGGCACGGTTTAGAAGAAAACGAGCCGAAGTGAGGCAGCTCATCCAGGACCACAGGCAGACGACGTGGGAAAGGAAGGTTGCTTCCCTCCGAACCGAAGATGGGAGCATCTGGAGAATGGCAGCTTCTCTTCGCCACAGCATTCGGATCGACCCACCGATCGACTCACCTGGTGGCCCTCTTATCACGGAAGACGAAAAGGCTGAATTTGCAGCAACTACGCTGGAGGCCACTTTCACGTCGACTCCGGATCCACTGGTACCGGATGATCCTAGCGACTTTCCTGAAGAGGATGAAACAACGGAGGAGGGCACCATGACGGTAACGAAGGTTACCGAAAACGACCTGAGAGCAGCCCTTGGACGACTACGCTGCAAGAAAGCACTAGGAGAGGACAACATCCCGAACGAGGCCCTTCGACAGATGCCTGTCTCGCTCGCAACTCACCTGATTACGCTCTTTACGGCCTGCTTCTCCATGGGACATTTTCCGGCCATCTGGAAATCGGCAAAAGTCATCCTATTGCCGAAGCCGCCGAAGTCCGCTAGGAACGTAGAGAACTACCGCCCGATCGCCCTGCTAGCGACCCTGGGAAAGCTGCTTGAGAGGGTACTGCTGCCACATCTCCTGAAGCACATCGCGGCCTACTCAATCTTGCCGGCATCACAGTACGGTTTTCGAGAGGAACACTCCACCACACACCAGCTCGTCCGTCTCGTGGAACAGGTGACGGCCGGATTCAATCGGCGATGCTGCTCAACGGCGGCGTTCTTTGACATCAGGAAAGCCTTCGACCGGGTATGGCACGCTGGTCTCAGGCGAAAACTTGCAATACAGCGGTTTCCAAATTGGCAGCGCCGCTTGCTAACATCATACCTGACAGGAAGGACTTTCCGTGTCGCCTGGGGACGCGCGCTGTCAAAGCCGAAACAGGTCCACGCAGGCGTGCCGCAAGGATCGGTGCTCGGACCGATACTTTTTAATCTATATACGGCGGACCTCCCGGTAGACCTTGGACGACATACCATGGTTGCCCTGTATGCGGATGACGCAGCAATAGTGACCACTTCGCGGAGAGCACACATGGCGGCAACATACCTACAGCGAGCAGTAGACAAACTGCTGGAGTGGTACGCCCTGTGGCGAATCAGCGTCAACAGCGCAAAGACACAGACGATTCTTTTTTCACCTGGAGGACTGCGAGAACCAGGAGAAATCCTCGTGGGCACCGAGGAGGCGCCATGGAAGGAAGAGGTGACCTATCTAGGCGTGATACTGGATAAAAGACTGACATTCAAAAGTCACGCCCTCGCTGCCACCAGGAAGGCAAGAGGAAGACGACTACAACTCTCGCCGCTGCTGCGTTCACCGTCCCTCTCTATTGAGACAAAGACGTATCTGTACGTGGCGGCAATTCGCCCAATCTTGATGTACGCTTCACCGGCATGGAGTGGCAGAATGACTCAGACGGCCTTCCACCACTTGGAGGTAACGGAAAGAGGGGCACTCAACAGTGTACTTGGGCTTGGCTGGAACTATGCCGCAGAAATTCTCCACGCCTTAACTGAAACTGCGCCCATTGGAGATGTCATCAAGACTCGCGCGACGGCCTTTTACGAGGAGCTTGAAGGCAAAAAAGAAGAGCACTTGCGGTCGATCGGCGGCTTAAAACCTGTCTCCTGGGAAAGGCACAAACGCCCAAGAGCAGCAACGGGACGGGACGACGACCAACCACCATTGAAAAGGAAAAGGAGTTGATTGGACCTTCCTTCATCGACGGGCTAAGAAGCCGCAAACACAGCAGCTGAATGATTAAATCATCGGGCAGCTGCAAGCCAAGCGTCAAGAGGGAACGTTTTGGCAAAAAAGAAGACGAGGACCACCTGATGATGACGTTCAACGTCGAAACCTGGGTCGTGTGTTTTTAAATAAAGTGTGTGGAATTACAAAGTCAATTATTTCATTACATTTCAATAATAGTTAAGCGTTTAAGATATGATTGGGTGGACGTACATATAATCTAAGCATCGCTATGGTTGTAATAATTGCAAGAGATGATGCGTGAGTAACTTTAAACTGACTCATCCGCTTATCTGCAATAGGATGCTAAAATTTCAGTCTAAAAATCATTCGCCCCTGTAGCTCAACTGGTTCAATCAATCGGCCGGACATCGAAGGATCTGAGTTCCTATCACAGTATCGTGCCAAGGTGGACTATTTCATACACTTTGATATTGTTGCGTTATCGTAATTGTATCGTTACATTTTTACGGCCTCGCCTAACAAGACACTGTTTGACACTTTTAGTCACAATTTATTGTTCCTCAATTCGGCATAATTCCATCCTCGGATATCGGAATATCGCAAATACTCGTACGTCGCCACAGTTTCAAAGAATTGGGAATTTCTTCGTTATTCTATCTTTTTTGCCTCCTTGCACCGGGCACCGGCGAGGCAATTCATATTCTCGCACCATATTACAGTTTTAAATCAATGAACACACACGACACTATTACACAACCAAGAATAAGACACGTACAGTGCCAACTAACAGCTAATTTACTTCCTAATGTCCAAATATGGAAGAAAAATAGATTTTAATTTAAATGAGGCAATCAGAATCTCAGCCATTCGCATGATGTAATGCATTTTCCGCCGATAAACAACTGTTTAGATTATAATGGGTTCGGTGCTTAAATCCTGACAAATACGCTTTTCCTCGCCGGGTTGGCGAAACCTTCCTCAGACTTCTCCAAAGCATCATGCTCAGCCACAGTATCGCAAACAGTTGATCTGGGGTAACCGAAGGAACGAATTATTTCGAAATATAACGCCTAGCGCGAACAGTTTCGATAATAGCGGCTCTTCGATTGTACTCCTCACTTGTATGTAACAATACGGCCATTTTAAAGTTATGAACGTTTACCATTGCTTTCAAGAACGCCAATCGGGACCTCCAGTGGCAATACCATATGACGGGAAATTCAAATTGAAATTTGTAGTTTTGAGGGGAGGCGACCGACAGCTGAGGTCATTTGCGCCATAGGGGATGGATAGGAAAGGATGAAGGGTGGAGAGAAACCCGGCGTCGGCATTAGCCTACTCTTTACGAAAGGCGCCAAGGGGTCCGCAGCTTAACGTCCCATCCGACGGACGGCGAAACTTGTCCGGATTTAAGCGCCGCACCTTATATTGGGCCAGTGGACCGTCAATTAGTATGGCTCGACACAACTGCTGAACAATTTGAAATGATTACCCAAAGAGCCACGAACACTTTGAGCGATTGCATCAATTGTATTAAATATGACACTAGCAGAACGATAGCTAAATGCCACACGGTTACTTCCTAACCGATTGATGTGAGTTGTTTCTATGGTAATAAAAGAATATGAAGCTGACTGCAACACGCGTGGTCAATCAAGATTCCAATCGACACTCCACCGATTCAACAGAACCAATGGTGTTTCGCCGTTGCGTGAGGCGTGAATAATGATTAATCTTCACCGATGAGGCACGTAAATAAGGAATAATAGAGTTCCCATAGCATTTTCCTGGGGAACATTCGAAGTGACTTCACTACATTAGAGCCGACTCAATCTACAACTACTCTTTGAACCCGATCATTCTTTAAGTATTTAATTCATCGGCGGATTGTGTAAGCCTTCGAATTTTTGGAATTTTTTCAGTAAATCCCCCAAAGGAAATATCAAAATTCTGTTGGCTTCTGCTCACTTAAAATAGTCATATTATCGAAATTTGTAGCCAAGGCAATCATTTTCAATGCCTTATGCGAAAAAAATAAGTAATATGTCTTATTTCGACAAATCAACTTGCGTCTTACTGGCTAAACTTAAAACCGTATGCCCTCGGTCTATAAGATGCAGGGTGACTTCAGGGAATATTTGGTAGTTAAAAATACATCCTATGGGTTGATGCGTTCTAATATTGGTGCATTTGTTATTGCCAATCGTTGTTTGATTCTTTATAAATATTTTGGCATTAATTAGATAAATCGTAAACGCGGTAATGAAGTTGTGATAAACATGTGCTCTCTGTGAACACCTCAAAGGAGGAGAATTTCCATCAATCGAGGAGATGCATGCTACCTCGGAGTAAATCATGTCTTCTTGTGTCTGGCGCATTCTCCATGAATCATCTTCTAATCTAAATTTTGAAGACGATTTATTTCCCCAAAGCGAAGTCGGAGTAGCTTGATTAAAAAAATGTTATTCTGTGAACCATTCGCGTTTCTGTTAATGTGGAGATACCACCTGCAGCAATGCATTGTAGAAGAAGCAAGAACCATGGAAATAAAACATTTATACCTTCATGAAGTGCACTTTCCTTGTTTCCAGGAGAGAGTAAAGAAAACCCTATTATGAGTCGTATGCTTCTAAATACCGATTTCCATTACATGGTTAGAGGTCTTATGAATCCCATAAATTACAATTAACAACAACTTAATTCAATATAAATTTTTTAAGGACTGAGTGCACATTTGATTCAAATTCTTTTAAATCCTCAAATAACCTTAGAACACCATCGCTAACAAGGAAGAGAAAAAAATGCATCACTATTAATGGCAGGGTCTCTTGGGTATGAAGAGTGGTTATTAGGGGTGCAACACCAGTTAATATTGTTTCATTGACAAGTAGATTGCATATAGACTTGTTTAATAGACTCGGCTTCTTCCGCTAATTGTTTACCCCTTCCTGCACTTTCTCTGATCACGCTTCAGCGTGTGCCCTCACATGATGTTCTCATAGGGACTCAGAATGGTGACTTCGGTTGCCGGCGTGGATCTATTTCAACTTTAGAAAGGAAAGAGAATCGCCACCCGTGAATCCCTTGAAGCTCGAGGATGATCGAATCCCACCCGCCTCTCGAAAACCCTCCTTCCGCATGGTACCCTAACCCGAGACAAAGAATTATGGATGGGTGGAGACGCAGGCACGCATCCCCACGTCTCTCCTGACGAGTGAAACTGACATTGGGGTGATTTGCTTCAAGTGAGGCGAGAGCATGCAGGGCTGAATTCACTTCGCGAAACAATGGAAAGGATGCATGCCGGGAGTCTTCATCAGTTCGAGAACTTAAAATTTAGAGGAAAATATTTTAGCGATGCGTATGATGGTTCAATTCTTATTCGAGATTCCAAAGAAACTGCGGGAGATGGCGCAGCAGTAACTTTTAACGGAGTCATCCTAAATTCAAAGTCTTCACTCGAAAGAGCCGAAGATAACACCACAAGTAAATTAAATAATAAGTTCGGAGGAATGGTATCGAGGATGACTACGTTGAACTTGGGTGAAAAAATTGTCATCTCCATTAATTGAGCTTTTTTATCTTAAGTTTGTTTGCCATAATTTTACCCAAGTTTAAGTATTTGATAAATCTTTCAGCATAGTTTGGGGCTGAGTGCGGAGGAACCTATTAGGGGCAGAACCCTCCTTAAAACAGATTATCCTTCCCGAGAACCCCCGTTTTTTCTGCTGCTGCTGAATGCTGAATAAAAACACGTTGTAAGCTCTTTATCGTCACAAAATAGAAGCAGAATTTTATTTTTATCTCTCGAGTGGTAGAAAATTGAATTTTACGGAGAACTAGAGAATGGTAATACTATGTTATATATCGAAGAAAGAATCCGTAAATGATCAAACACCGAGACCTCATTCCGGATACAGTTAATAAACTCGGAAACGGGATGGTTTTGTGTGGGATTTCGCCTTCTCGTAGTTTCACCCGGAATGTTCACTCACTCTTTGTTGGATCACCCATCCATTAATAAACGGACTCTGCCGTTGTGGACCGCGATCGCGAATTACCTCGGTGCTATCGTGTTCGGCTTGGCTTGGCTTCACATCGTCACAAAACATTTGTAGTATATCAAATACAATATAATTGCTAGGCCTAGTGGGGGAGGAGAGGAGATTGCTGGAAGAGATGCAAAGGAGGCAGGGAAGAGAAATGTAGAACGTTTTCATTTTCAAAGGGATGTTGAAGACTGTGATCGAGGGTATAAGGTTAGGAAAAGTAAGAAGGGGCAGGAGGAGTGCAGGGATGTTGGACGGAGTGAAGGGAGGAAGAACGCGGAATTAATGGGCTTCATATTGGCGTCGGATGTCTCGTTGTTTTTTGTTAAGAGATGCCACGAAGCGTATTGCTGTTCTGGCTTTGTCCACCTTAAAATCTAAAATATCCATGGTAAAAATAAATTGAGATAAACATGAAGTAGAAGGTGGACATATAAATTAGAATAGGTAAATCAACCAGGGTGAGGGGTAGTGTGTTGTAGCAAGTTAGTCTCGGTAGTGCGAAGAATGGGATAGCAGGTTACAGCTTAAAAAGGGGTGAACAGATGGAACTAGTTTCGCTCGCAATGCTCTCCTCACCGTCACCTCTTTCCTTTCGCCGTTCGGTCTTGGCTTGGCTGGAAAAACCTAGAACGGGGAGGGGTGGGGCGATCCGGTATGCGTTACCACGCCATCCCTCGCTCGACTCCTTGCAGTTTGTGACGGGGTCTGCTCTTCCACTTCCCTCTCTTTGAACTAACTGTTCAGAATACGAATTTGCTAAAGAGTTCAATTGGGTCCAAGCACAGCTTCACGTAGGTTAAATTAAGACAGCGCTCTGAAAACCGAGTTAGCCTAATTCCAAGTGAAGCCAGCCGCAGTTATGGAGTAGAACCCCATCCTGATGGTTGCAGTCAGCAATTTGTAAAAAATCCTAATGTTAAACGTGTTTTTTAAGAGTCCCGCAAATTGTTCGGCAAAATTGGTCGAGGTCTAGCCGCTCGGTCAGCATACGCCACCGACCAACACTCAAATGCCGAGGGAAGGAGGGAGGGAATGGAAGCCCCTCTCAGCAAAAGGGTCCAAGGGGTCCATTCTCTATAATACCTAATATTGACTCAATCGAGGCGCATCAGACTGGCGCGTGTGCACACGAGATTTAGGTGCATCACAGTGCATGCGAGACGATGATGGAGAAGAGGGCAGAAGCGCTTTGCTATGGTTGTCACCTGCTAGTCATTATCAGATTTAGCAATGGAAAATATTTTGTGCAATATATTGAAGAGAAAAAGTAGAATTATTCTTACAACGGACAATGGGATATTTACTCCCATTCCCAGATATTGCAGGGAGAAAGTTGCTCTAGTGATGCCTCAAAGAGATCGAAACCAATTCTGCTCCAAACGGGAGCATCACCCAATATTATTTTTTAGCGACTTCTTTATTTTAGAACTTAAATCCACGTATTTCCATATTTTTCATACACTTTGGGTATGGGTCGACGCTCAATAGCTAATATTTGAATTGAAATCAGACAAATAAGCGCTATTTCCCGTTACTCGGGCCAAAATATTCCCGCAGTTTAAAACGCCTGGAAATCGTGCCAGAAAGCGAAAGGGAGGTTCAGGATACTCTTCAACAAAAAGTAAAATGGCAGCGAGAGATGACCGACGAACAAAGCCAACAGTTGTTTGTTCGCGATAACCTGGCCAACACTCGCTTGTCCTCTTGCGCCTTTAGGTCGTCCAGTCCATTTGGGATTGCGCGAAAGGTGATGTTTACTCCGTGAGGGCAATGCTGAAATGGGAATGGAGAGGGAAGGGAGAGTGGTGGAGAGGAAAGGCCAGTTTTCACTTTTACATCCGAGTGGGCGAGCTTGTTCCCATCTGTTTGATTGCTCCCGAAACTGAGCCATTTTAAAATTATTTAAGGTTATACATGTATTCGGCTCTCTTTATCCCCATCCCCTTCTCTGTAAGGGTCTGTGATACATTCATCTCCCTTTTCCTCCCCCTCACGTATTAAGCGGCGCAATCATAATTGTATCGAATGGAAGCGCTTTTCACTGCTATCATCTAAAGCTGATTTCAATTAATTTTTTTGTGAACTTAAATGTTACTTTTAGTTTTATTTAGTACCCTGCGTGCCATCACTAGGGTGTGTGGCGGTGGGTGAATACACGCCAGACTACCCTTGACACAAAACACCTTTCCCTCCTACAGCGATCCGGCAAAAATTTTATTCTGATCCTTTATCGTTGGTGGGAAAAATTACATCTTACAACTATTTCTTCTGCACTTAATCTCTCCAATATAATTGACATGATCTCTCCTACCGAGACAAGATGGGGCTAGTAACACAAGTACGCCACTTGGAATGATATTTGTAAAAATTAAATGAAACTAAGTTTTCTAAAGTTCTTGGACAATGCTGAGCGTTATTTTCGTTCGTTAACATTGAGCAAACGTCGTTCTTTAGTGATAAAAGTTTATAAAGATTTTCTTATAAAAATTATTGACACAATGGAGTAATAGATCTATTTGTAAGATTTTAGGCCTGTACCGAGAGTCGCGGGCGCGGGTTCAAATCCCGGCGGTGTTGAATATTTTTCAGAGGTTTCTCGATCCCTACTTGAGGTGCTTTGTGGAGGGCACTTTGAGTGAGTACGCCGTCCGTCGGATGGGACGTTAAGCTGCGGACCCCTTGGCGCCTTTCGTAAAGAGTAGGCTAATGCCGACGCCGGGTTTCTTTCCACCCTTCATCCTTTCCTGTCCTTCCCCTATGGCGCAAATGACCTTAGCTGTCGGTCGCCTCCCCTCAAAACTACTACTACTGTACCTAGAGTCGCCTTATGTCTTCGGCTTCATTTTCCGTGACCGCTTGTACTTCCTACTTAGAGTGGAAAAAAGTCTCATTCGGATTCGAATCTTCCTTTGCATGAGCGACCAAAACAACGGGAACCTTTGCCTTCTTCTCGTTCACTATCTTCGATAAAGGAGATAAAAATCGTTCCTTCATTTTCATGTGAGTCTGTAAATGCTCGCTTCGTAGGAAATACTCTCGGTAAGGGCTACTCCACCCTTATCCAAAATAAGGGGACATAATGAAATGGTACACACCACAGTCCCCCGAAAGCCTTGTCAAATTTAAGTATAAGAGCCCCAACTCACTCCGTTTGGAAGTGCAGCCTACTAACTTGGGACTCGCATTGAACCACACTCAGTCGCTGCGTTTGCCAATGGTCGAATGTACCCGCGCTCATTGAAATCACTCCCACCCCTCCACTTATTTCCCCTCCCACCTCCGAGGCCGTCGGATAGGTCAATGCGAAAGGACCTCCACCCCGACAAAATTATCCCCCCCTCCTCCTCCTCTCATTTCACCATTCCAACTCTCTCATCGGCCAGGTCGCCTAGAGTGGACGAATTTTTCCCTTATTTCATTCGGACACCCACCTCACTCCCTCACAGCCCTCCCTGTCCCAGGCGGTCGTCATAGTCTCCTATTACACTTGCTAGCTCTCCGCGTCTTCCCGCGCCGGCAAATCCCAGCTATTCCTTCCTTGTATTCCTCCATCTCGCCTTTTTGCTTACATTCCTTTCTTTTGTTCCTGGTAGCTTTCCTTCTCTAGAGCGGGGCGTTAGTAGAGCTCTCTGGAAGCATTCCATTCGTGGCTGCGGAGGGAGGACGAGGAGTAAATGCAGGAGTGACGGAAGATTGAGCCGCTCCGGTGCGTCGATGGAACTACTGGGCGCTGCTTCGAGCATTCCAGGTGGGCTTGAATGAGTTTCAACAACTCTCGCCGTCGATTTATATCTTAGTAATCGATCCGTAGGGATTTTTTTAAAGATGACTATGGTTGTACAGCTCGCGATGAACTCTCTAAGCCCTCGTGAAACTCTAGAATCCAGTGAATGGGAGCTTTCAAATCATATCTTTGTCCTATGACATCGTTCTCCTGAATTTATGAATATCACATAATATTCATATTTTTATTTCATATTTCTCCGAATATACTCCGAATATATCAACCAGGATTGCATACAAGGGACCACTTAACAGTATGCAAAATTTCGGCTTTCTAGACTACCACGTCGCATAATTCTATTAGGAATATGAATGCAATATGTATATCAAATGTTGGGAGAAGTTACTTGGCAGGGAAAGATCCAGGCAGATAAGCTGCACATTCTTATCTCAGTCATGTATTTAGTTTAAAATTTGTTCTAAGTAACGATAATTACTCATATTTGAGTTATATCTGTCATTCAAAATTGATGCCACTTTATTATGACCTAGTGAAAAATTTGAAACTTAAAACAATCCTTGTATGATATCAAAATTTTTAGAATTGTTTTACAGTCTTTGTTACTAGCCAAATAAAATGACTTCAATGAAAGAGATCAGGTTCGTGCATCAGCTAGTGTATTGCGGCTTCCCATGCTGAAGGCCTGGGTTCAAATCACAGTGGTGTCATAACTTTTCTAAGATATCCTGATCCCTACTTGGGTACAATATGCTATGATGGAGTAGTCAATCTTTCAAATGGAGCATTTAATGGTGTGACCCCTTGGCATCTTTCCCCTATAGTAGACTAATTTTGACAATGGTGTCCTCTCCCCACCACCATTCCCAGATTGATATCATAGAAGTTCAATATTGGTCATGGAAATAAACATACTGTGATGCTTGTTTAATTTTCTTCAAATGATAAATGAGGCTTAAAATGAAACATTTAAGATACATATTTCTATCAGTTCTGAGATGTATCACATTCAGCATACCTGTCTGTGCAAGTTATGCAGCTTCTTTTTCACCAGGACTCTCTCAGCCCAAGTGTAAGTACTGAGTGATAGCTTGCGCCATGGTTTGTACAATTCCACCATCCTTTTATTAAGGTGTTCAAAGTATTTTCACATTATTATGCCATCTTCAGGTACATGTGAACACACAGGAACAAATGTGCCTATTACTACAGGAATACAGATTCAAACGCAAAATATAGCTGGGAGAAGTGCAGTACTTCATTGTATTTGGTAGTCATCTTTGGGTAGATGTAGAGGAAATAATTTTAATGAACAAATCATAGACTGAGAGTAGATAAAATTTAATGAATTTTCATATTTTTGCATTCAATAGTAATTGAAAAGTGTAACTGACAATGTACTCAGCATGTAGTTGTCTAAAATTAATAAGTTTTAATGGTAAATTGCTTTCATAAAGGTAGTGAACAATTTGGAGAAAAAATTCAGAACTCTTTAATAATAACAATCACATTAATCTGCATTTGAAACACATTCCCCGATGCTGCCACCCCTCTCAATTTGTGCTCCCTATCTAGAAATAATATTGATGAACCTCAAATCTTACCCGAAGCCTAGAATTGATTCCTGTTAGGAAGAAACTGTTTTTTGAAGCCTGCAACATCCCCAATTCATCATCAGCGTTACTTTGGAGTCACCATTTGTGGGCTCAACTGAAAGATGCCCCCCTCTGATGTGGGCTCGACCAAATGAGGTCTGCTGTGACAGAAGAGGGGATGAAGAAGAGAGCAAAATTCATGCTGCAAGTAGTGACGTAAGCTATTTTAAATCTGTATATATTTTATCCCTTGTGTGACAATTTGGAGATATTTGACTCCAAGATCTTTGCAGTGCTTCTACAAGAAGTAGTGAGCGTTATATGTAGTTAGTGGTATGTCTCAAGTCAAAGAGGACTATTATGTTCTTCAATAGATTGAAAGCTTTAAATTTCATCATTTCAAATTTTGATTTGAGTTTTCTTTTTTTTCTTTCTCAAATGAATCTTTCAATGGAAGCAAAATGTCTCCAAATCAATCTCATATTTCCCTTTAACTGGTTGGATGCGAGTCATCTAGTGTGCTCTGTGAAATGAAGTTTTCTTTGAACCTTAGCATAAATTGAAGTTATATCACAAATGGTACTGTATTTGTCTTTTAATTTATTTTAAAAAGCACAACAAACCCTACGTTGATTGAGGGATTGTGGTAAGGATGTTTTCTCTCTAAGTGTTTGTTATATGTAGCGAGTGGCATGTCTCAAATAAAAGAGGAATAATATGTTCTTCATTAAATTGAAACTTGAAATTTTATTATTCAAATTTTTATTCGAGTTTTCTGTTTTTTCCTCAAATGGTTCTTTCAATCGAAGCAAAATGTCTCCAAATCAATCTCGTATTTCCCTTAAATTGGTTGGATGTGAGTCATATAATGTGCTCTGTGAAATGAAGTTTTCCTTGAAACTTGGCGTAAAATTAAGTTAGAACATGTGTGTTACTGTTTTTGTTTTGTGATTTATTTTAAAAAGCGCGACGAACCTTATGTTGATTGAGGGATTAGAGAGGATGTTTCCTCTCCAATCCTTGGGAGAGGATGTTTTCTCTCCAATTAGGTCAAGGATGGTTAGGTCACTTGTACTAAGGTAGCTAAGTAATGCAGTTGGTTAGGGGGAGTTAATTTAGGAAAAGGTTAAAATAATCAGAGTATGTATTAAAATCAATGGCCTTCATGGACCCATAGTGATGAATTGAAGATTGTTTCTGGTTTTCCTTTGATTTGGCAGTTTGAATTATCGCTGCAGTGAGTTGGTGGGCATCCTATGTTGAAACACTAAGCTTATTGGTTTCATTTCAGTGGCTTCTATGATGCATTAGAGTTAGAATTAGATCTTAATAGCCATTAATTTTGCCTCTCCAAATTATATGTTGAGTAAAGGCCACTGTGCATATATTTTAAAATCACAAACAAAGAGAATTGCTTGTTTTTTCAATGCCCCTATTGTGTTATCACAAATCACAGTTAAGTTCTTTATGAATGGGCAATGGAAGACTGGCCGCATTAACCTTTCACCTTGCAAATGCCTCCTGGGATGAATTTAATGAAAAAATTCTTTGTAATAATTGCAAAAATAATAAAAAATTCTTAGGATTGATTGAAAAACTGCTTTCAGACCAGATATACCGAAGATATGGAAAACCCAGGATGACTTATTCATCATTCCCCAGTGATAGCCTAACCTTGCATTGTCCCTTCTAAGAGGCCAAAGAGTTCTTTGTCACTCCCAATGATACTGTCCTTTGTTGTTTGTGTATGTTTTATTTGAACAGCTTAATGACTGAAGTTATTTTGGTACAAGGATGAATGGGAAAGGCAAAAGGGAAGGTGGAAGACTTGTCACAGGACTTTGGAGGGACCAGATGGGATACAGTTGGCACAACACCCTCCAAATCTCCAGTTATTTTTCTCATTCCTTCCACTTCTCCCTTATATTGCATTTCCAGTCTTCCCTAAGCCCTTCATCACCACAGTCCATAGATAGAACATTGGTGTTCGACAGTGGGTGCTGCTGTGCATCACACCAATTGGATTACTGCAAGGAATATGATCTTGATATATTTTCATTATGATTCTTTGACAGAGAAAAGTTTTGACATTAGATTTTTAATATTCTTGTTGGGAATCATGAAGACATTTTCTCTCAACAACCTTGTTCCCCTGAATAGGTGTCAATTTCCACTAAGCAAGGCATTAAATGAAAATTTCATTGGAAAAAAAGGGTTGATCTACATGGGCAAGAGGGTATTTGTAGTAAATAAAACTATTATTTGCGATTAGAGTTACTCTTCAGCGAGGTCTGATTTTGAAATTCATTGGCATTGTAGCCTTGTAATAGTGATGTGATGGTTATGAGTTGTTCTACAGCTGCTTCTGAATCCTGATTGTTGGAGGCTTTGCAATAGTGGTAAGAGTAAGCAATTGCAGCGGTCGTTCGTGGGCAGTATTCATGGCAATGTTGGTGAATTTTTGAAGGAAGTGGGTCTTGCTATTGATTAAATAAATCCAAATTCATGACAATTGTTTGTAACTTGAAACCCAATGTTGAAAGTGCTCATTTAATTTTCTTTTCATCCTTTTTGAGAACATGCATTTCTTGAAAGATCATCAGCTTTAATTAACATTACTTCACTGGAATGAACTTGCAAACATTCAATAAATACAAAACACTACTTACACAAGAGTTATGTTAAAAGTGGAAATTTTGAGTAAAACTTCAGGGGCAGACTAGAACATGAGCAGGCATATATAATGAGCCCCTTCATATTGTCCAGTGACAAGAATTTTAGCCAAGGGAAATCACAGGTGATTGCATGAGAACCTTGGGTTGCTTCCTAATGTGATACTTCCAGAAGGATATAAATTTCATTGAAAAATAGTTTTTTGCTACTTGATGAATGGCAAATATGATAACTGTGGCAATGATACGTTTCATCTGTTAATCTTAGTGCCATACCCAACCCAATTGGTCCCAAGTATGAACAAGGAGAGATTCTGAAATGTAGATTCGAAAATGATGATAGACAATAATGAATTGATAGAAGATCAGTGGACCTGTAGGGGCTTGAAAAGTTTCTTTCCTGTAACTCTATAATTGCTACTTTGGCTGAGAAACTGCCTTATTGATCTGAAATGGAGACAATGCAATTCTACTTGATGGATGGTTTCATAAGAGATACCCTTAAATTAAAAAATAATATTTGTAAAATTTGTGAAATTCTCACAACAGTTCCCATCCCAGTTCACACAAATTCCCATTCAATAAGATAGGGCTAGTTCATTCCCTGAGCCAGCTCTTGATTCCCTGGAAGATCTGGTTGACTGACAAATTGTACATGTAATCGATCATTCCGGTCGATCGTTACGGTCTATGAATAATTTTGAATAAAATAGTGTTTTCAAATATGCACATTTGTTTTGCCAAATTTTTTTCTTAATAATCATAAAAGGTATTATTGATAGAAACTGAGTTACTGTCAGCTTATAAACTAATTGCTTCCAACATTTGTGAATTTTCAAAAATTTGCCCTGCTATGATGGTAAAGGAAGAAATCAAATGAACATATCATTGAGAGACATGATAGACTGGAAGTAGTGCCGGACTGACTGCTGGTGCTGCTCACTGAAAGGCCCCAGGTTCGATTTAAAGTCATGCCTCTAACTCAGCGCCACACAAGCTGTTTTTTTGGAACCAGATCTGGCTGGGACACCATAACCTGCAAAGAAAAAGGCACCCTAATGTGTGAATTTAAAACCCCATTGGGCTTAGTATTGAGTAAGCGCTATCACCACTAACCAAACAAACCTTGGGTTGATTGCTGTGATTTTTTGTAGTTAATATCACAGTGGTGCCCAGGTTTTTAATGGTTTTTTTTATCACCAGGTTTTTAATGGTTTATATGGCTTGACTTTTCTTTGTTTTTATAATTAATAGATTTATCTTCATTTGATGTAATCCAATTTTTAACATGAAATATTTAAATAAAGACTTCCTATCTATATGTAGAGAAACGAAATGTTTTAAAAATTATTTGACATTCATTTTTTTAACTGCTGGAAACGAGCTGTAACTATTTGAGGTAATAAACAAAAAGATAGGTAGGCACCTGAGGTTGAAAATATGGATTCCAGCTGACTAAATTGAAATGTGATTTAATGTGTTAAATTATTCAAGCTGGAAAAACAGTAAGCAAACACCAATGACTTCATTGCATTAAAGTAACCATAGTAGAGAATCTGTGATTGAGTGGCCCTTCAAAATGGTCCTTAAACAGGCATGAAAACCAAAGAGCCTTAATCACTCACTCATATGAAGATGGCTTACTTTCATTTGATCTTTATTCCAATGTCTCTTCCAATTAACAGTTTCCAGGTACAAAGGTTATTGCTCTCCAATCCTTCAATAGGCTTTTTCTCATCTTTTTTCAACTTCAGTTTCTCAAGGTCCAAATACTTAATTTTCAAACTGGATAATTGGATGTAAATGGAAAGGTGAAATAAAATATGAAGAGAGAAGATTAAATTTTGAAGTAATCTAGCGTTATGCAATCCTACTTTGGGTCACATTTTTTGTTTTGGCTAATAGTTCCCATTATTAAGAAGATTAAAATCCATCTATTGGCATGAGATATTATCCAGTTCTGTAGTTGGAAGGTAAATCTGGTTCAATAAATCACCGTTGATAAAGTTTTGATCAACAGTTACAGATTCATGATCCTTATTTTGATTTCAGATTCCATACAAATAAAACCTACTACTTGATTATAATATATTGATTTTAATTCCTTGTTATCTTATATCTATTAGATTGCTACATTTTCCTGTTCTTTAACAAAGGTGTAACAATAATAATTATATTAATCTACTGGTAAAGGTAGGCTTATAATGGAAACCGTCTACCAGCAGTACAGCGATAACTTCCTTGCTTTGCCTAGCAAAGCAACCCAACATCAAATGCTTCAATAGACCTCTATCAATTTATGCATACCTCCCTATTCCATTGTCTAATATGCCTCTATTATTACTACCCATTCCTCGCCTAACATTTTCCCCTATATTACAATTTTCAGCACCCCATTGCTAATAAAAAAGGTCTGCATGCACCTTTTGTGCCCGATTATTCCCAGCAATCCCTGCTCATCTCCCATGATTCATAGAACTTCATATTTAGTGGGCTAATAATATGCCGTGGGGGAATCCATTACAATCTAAATTCCTTATGCCTGTGCAACTAAGCAAATGAATTTTTTATTAGTTTTCAACATATCCCATTGATTGGTCAACACAAGTAATTTGAAAATATGATGTAATAAGTGCGTTTGGATATTAGTTTGTAAAGTTAACTTTCTGGTACAATTGAAAGCCTGCATAATAATTTTTCGATGCCATTGAGTAAGAGAGAAATTATTCCTTTGACTTTTTGTGCAGACAAAATATTCAGTGAAAATATTAAATTTTCAAAGAACCTTAATTGGAAATAGGGTAATATTTTCCATGAAATATCGGGGACATTGGTTTTGTCAAACCCAAGGAGTCTTCAGTAAAAGTATTGTTGGCTGCATTGTTTAAGAAGAAATTAGACTTATTAAGTTGATGTTTCTGTATTCTATAATTTTGAAATTAATAAAGGATTTGGATATATTCTTGAATTTCATTCTTATGCACAAGTAAAATGTTAACTACTATTACGGCAGTAATAGAAAACATGACATAGTTGGCACCAGTGCAGCAGATAGACTTGCATAAGTCAACTGCACCATTGCAACGGCGTTGAGATCAAGTCGTTGAAGAATTATTGGAAATAAATATTATCTAATATCCAAGTGTTTTGGATCAAACATAACTCTTCTATACTTCACAACTGGCCGATCTCATTGAAATAAAATTTACATAAATTACTGAAGATGAACTATTAGATACTGCAAGCAATTAGGGTTGCCGCCCGATTTTACATTTGAGCATTGTCTATTATTTAACTCGCTAATGTTTGGATATTACCTCGCTTATGTTTAACTTCATTATGAAATTCCAGCACATTCCATTAGAATGTCCTGGAAGTAATCGGGAAGGTGCGTCATACTTTATATTAACCGTGCCCAAAGTCGGAACAAATCTCATTAAGGTAAATAGGGAAGAGTTGATACATTTAAAATGACCATGTAAAAATTGAATTTTGAAATTTATCGTTGGTGTCTCTAGTGGGAAAAGGATGTATTAGGATGCGCTGGCATTTGAGGAGGTTTCAATTAGTGAAGGCATGCGCCTTCTGTTGGCTTGATATGCAACTAATCCAATAATTTATTTTTTGTTCATTAATTTTCAGTAAAGTGTCACCAGAGATTTTGACGGTAGGTTCAGGACGCCGAGGGAGATCAGGAAAACAATTAAATATTGAATATTTGTGTGAAAAGGGCCGCCATTTTTTCCGGCGCCCCGCCGCCCGGCTGGAAAAAATGACGGCCCTTTTCACAGAAATATTCAATATTTAATTGTTTTCCTGATCTCCCGCGGCGTCCTGAACCTACCGTCATAATCTCTGGTGACACTTTTGTGCATATTAGTGAATCGAAAATATTTTGCAAAAAAAAAATTCGGCTGCAAAAGTAAATCGATGTAATACACCTTATAGTCTCGCCACCGCATTCTGTCTCTTATCCCCCAGGCTACCGGGTTTCTTGTGAAATATGTGTTCGGAACTATTATTTGTTCCGCAAAACTACGGACTTTGCCAATTTTTTCTCAAAATGAACTGGATGAACTCAGCAAGGCTCTCCCCTGCCGAATCCGAGGGATCTCCCTGTCTCGACGCCTCTCTCGCCTGGCGAGCGCTCTGGACTTAGAATATTTTTCGCTGAGTGGACTCGGGACTTGAATTCATATATTTTCTTGGAGAGGCTTAGCACCTCAACCTTGCGCCTCACCGTGCTCCGAGACGGCTCGTGAGCGGGTGGCCGTCGATGGAGCTACTCTTTTTTGAAGAGTGAGCCGGTTCTTGGAAATCATTCAATACCATGATTTTTCGCATGTGATAGACCAATTAACTCTTTTTATTGGACTTCGTTCAGGTCGGTGCATGAAGTGATTTTTCACCCGGTGTGATTAAATGTAGTTAATTTGTTTATTGCAATCACGAATTTCACCTTATAAACCAAAGAACAATTGTTCAGAGTGTACACAAAGTTGCTATTCAGGATAGGATAAAATTACTTTAGAATAATTTGGCAACATTTTAGGCTAATAACGTACGGATTAAGGCAACTTTTTATTTTTTGTCATTTGCTACACATTATGCATATTTTCTACACTTAGTGAAGCTACTAATTAACTATTTATTGATGATAATTTATTGAAATAACGCCTCTTTCACCGTTTTTTGCCTTTTAAACAATCATTTCGATAACCTTTTTTTTCATGTAGATATTTGGGAATATCGATATTCCACTCAAGTTGGACAATGTACTTATGATTGTTTTAATTCATAACGAATTGGATTACCTGCATTGCGGAATGTGAATATGGCAGAGAATATTAATCTATTCAGACTGTCAGTATATATTGTAGATTAAGATAAAACATTCATTTACAGTTATGTGCTTATCGGAACAATCCAAATCAACAGTTGTCCTCAGAAAAATCTTATTTTTTGGATGAATTCTTTCATTTTTCTTTTTCTATCTCCAGTAGCATATTAAGGCCAAGTTATTTATTCGAGGTTCCACAAAGAGATTTAAAATTAAACAACAATCATTGTTTCTTTCATCTTTATTATTCATAAATACATTTGCTGAGTTAAATGGCTAAAAACATTCTTCAGTATTCCAAATATCCTTTTTTAAATAAACCATTTTACTTAAATGCCCTCATATCCACAAAGTTAGCGATGGTAGAGTTTCAGTGTATTCAGAGGCCTCATTTAAGGCCGACACCCACATGAAGTGCACTTCTTTAGCTGCTGAATGTTCTGCCCAAATTGCCACCAGCAAGGAAATATGCACCTTCTTTCCTTATTTCCTTCCATTGATAAAGCTTGCTGATCAACCTTGATTCCAGTGGATGCTTCTCTTCTCACCTGGCATTATCATCCAATGGAAGACCTGACTGAAAAAATGGAAATATGATTATGAATGTTAAGTTGATGTGGTTTTTTTAAACTACTTTTAGGATGTCTTAAGCAGAGATATAAATGCTTGTGTTTTCAAAAGGGCTAAAGAAATATTTACTAAATTAATATTGCAAGATTTGTTCCCCTTTAAAAATAAAAAAATAAACTTACCTTAAAACCATACATTTAACCACAGTGAAATATATGACATTAACCATTAATTAAAACAAATGAATTTCACAAAAGTGGTGTTTTAGTAAGACTGATGCAATTCCTCCATGAAAATTTATTGGAACTTATTTGATTAAAAACTGCTCTTACTTCACTTCATTTCAACAGTTTATTCATTTGTCTAAAACTAATGGGTAAAACACCTTTAAATGAATGTATCTGTGATAAACAATGGTTATGAATGGTTTGCTGAAATGAATAACTATAGATCATCACACATAAATACCATGTAGGAAATTTGAATCTGAATGCAAATATCTATATGTTTGAGCATGCTGATCAAATGAATTTTTTTAAAGCATTCATATTTCAAAGATTTAAAATTAATTTAAATATTGTCACATGAATGTCAAAATTATGAGAATAAGTTAAAATAACAATGGCATCTATTTCCACTCAAGAAAAGGGAGAAGGGGTACAATGGAACATGGAACAAGGTACATTTTACTGTATCAAATATGTTTATTTCATGGAAAATCACTTGGTCAAATAATTAAGTTCAAAACTTGTTTTTACAGACTTATTGATGGATTCATTGTTTTTTCTAAAGAGGTCCAACCACTGCTTAGCCTCCCCTTCAACCCTCCTTACCTGCCCATGTGAGCTATACATTCCAAAAAGGTGACCAAATATGAACCAAGGAATGAAGAAGATTGGGAAATGAGAATAAAGAGAATGAAATAATGGGAGAATGGGTTGGGCGAATCCAAGGCAGGAGAGGTGCTAAACAGTGAGGGTGAATAAAGCAGAATGTCGCCGGTTATCCGGCTATCATAACATCTACCTTGCTTAATATTCTTCGAGTTCCCGGTTCCTTTCTTCATATCCTTTCAGGGTCCTCCTAGAGAAAGTCATCTAGTCCTTGGCATAACATTTACTGTAGGTAAAAAAACTTTTGTTAAATTAAGGTGGGAAATTAAAGCTAATTCTGATTTTACTGAAATTATTTTAATTTGGTTTTACTCATTTAAAAATATATTACACACACGGTGCCTGGTAGTCCAATGGGTAGCGGGTTGGTTTACTGCTCTGGGGGCCCGGATTTGATTCGGAGTGATGCCTCTTCAGAACCTCTGCCCTTCATCCATGCTGTGGGATTTTTCGGTTACCAGATGTTCTGGGGAAACCACTAAGTGGCACAGAAAAAGGACCTGGCCCTTATTTTCTCCCTGTTGATGAGAGAATGTACCATAAAATTCAATGTGATACTAGGAGAGGTATATCAAAGCCAACCTATGAGTTTATTAATGTTGAGGGGTAAAATGAAAATAACATCCCTTTCAGCATAAGCTTAATAAGTACTACGATTTCACCCAAATCCATGATATTTGAAGTCTAATTTGAAAACAATTTATAAATCAAAGTAACCAAATGATTAAACAAGAGTAACCACAGTGATCAGCACGAAGGTTGATTAATTTAAATATTGTATGAGAGTGCAGCTCACCTCTCTAAGGCCTTAGACATGTGGAATTTATAAGTTTGAAAGAATACCTCACACCCACTTGCAAAGATGTTTTTGCAAATTAAGGCTTCATGCCAAAATTATGGAAATTGAGACGAGACGGTTCATTTCTCCACAGTGCGTGGAAAAGAATTATTCCGCGCAAATATGAGGACGTTCCCTGATTGGCCGAAGAAATTTCCGGGTATTGGCGCCGGATTCCCCCTATATAAGACGGGATAACCAGCTTCTTTTCATCCTTGACCTGAGGACGCCAGCAGCATAGCTGCTGTTGTGGAGAACAACGACAAAACTGTTGTGAATTTCAACGACATACGCGGACGTAGACCGAAAAATGTGGAAATCACCTACTCATTGCCGCGGAAACCTGCGAACGAACAATAAATCCTCCCGTTCCACGTTCCTTCTACCTCCCTTCATTCCACCCAACATTCCTCGTACATTCCTACAGTCACCAGTCTGGACTAACATTCTCTCCTTTAATACTTTCCAAATCAGGCTTGATTGCGTGGAGATTTATTTTTGAATGAAAGGAGAACGCGGTGCATTTCCCACTAAACGTTTATTTGCAACATCTAATTTCAATACACAGGCGTCATCTTAAGGTACCCAAAGATTATGGATTTGCATTGAAACTAGTTGTCACAAATTTTTGTGGAAAATGTATAGTAATATTTTATTATCGGCTCTATTACAGTGTCAACGGTTACACCATTTCTACTTGCTAAGACAAATTATAAATGATTCATCATCGTCCTTACAATACTTGGGAAGCGAGTGAAAATATTGGGCAAATTGCCTTAGGCGAGCCACAGCCACCTTAAGTTTAAAAATTGTACCCATATCCAGGCCTTTACTCTACTCTCAGCAGCAGGTGGACATTTTTTCTGGCGATTTTCCTCCAATAGGCCTACAATGAAATGATGAGGGAAGAATGACATGTTTCAGTCTAGGAGTGACCTCATATGAAGCGTATCCTGAAAAGTAAGCAATTTCAAAATAATATTTTTTTATGACTAACAAAATTAAGAAATTGATGGCTCATTTCACCGAGCTCCATAGCGCCGGGACAGTTGATTTGTTTTCCTTTTAAGGATTCCTGAGAAATACATTTCATTCACTCGCAAACCTTACTCTAGATTTGAGCGCACAGTCTCAGTGGATGGCGAATGCGATACTAATTAGGGTGCCACCGTCGCGTACGAAGGAATGAACTACAAAGTTAAAGTTTAGTTTTTAACCACTTAACACGCGATCGAATCTGCACCCCCTCCAGATTTCGAATCACATGCCAAGTGAAAGGGTAGACGAGAAGGTAATCGGATTATAAATTGTGGAGCGTCTAAAATGACGAAGAAATAGACGTCGCAAATCGAAATTTCAATGTGTGTGCACATAATAATTGGAAGCTACCGCGGCCGTGATTGAAGCCTTAGTATTGCCGAGGTTCGACAATATTTGCAATTCTGGGGGAGGTGGTCGAAGCCGAGGTTATTAGCGCTAATAGGGGTGGATGAGAGAGGAGGAAGGGCGAAAAAGAAACCTGACGCCGGCAGTAGCCTACTCTTAACGAAAGGCGCCAAGGGGTCCGCAGTTTAACGTCCCTAACGACGGACGGTGTACGCACTCAAGGTGTTCTCCACAAACCACCATCGTATGGATTGAGACACCAATGAAAAATGCCTGCAGCCTCTAGGATTCAAACTAGGACCATCTGGGTGGGAAGCCAGTACGTTCCCCACCGCGCCATCCCGATCCCCAGTGATGACAATTACGGGACCATCATTAATACATCCCCAGGACAATAACCAACGGCAATTGAGCCATGCTGAAGATCGGATTTACCACGAACCAGTTTAAAATATTTGTAGACAATACATACGCACCAAAATGCAACCATAAATTTTGGAAAGTGGGCCTACCATCTAGATAACCGATAAACCCTGCAATTGGAAACTTGTTCCTCTAAATACGCTTATGAGGGAGCCTAATCTACCACTCCGTTGGCACGTGGGTTTGTACAAAATCGCCACTCACCAATGATATAGAGCTGTTCGTGACTTCCACCGCTTAGTCTTAGTATATGGACGATGTGCCCTCGCGGCTTCCACGAACTCCGGGATAGCAGCGAGTCCATCCACTTCAATCGGCTGGCTCATCCTGGCTCTCCAAGCGAACTGGCGAGACCAAGTGCCCGTCGGCAAATAAGGGGGGGGGCATTTTAAGGAGAAGGCGGGGGAGGCTAAGGGTTTTATTCAAAATGGAAGATGTGGAGCTATTGGCTGTTAAAGTAATAATCTCAAGAAAGAAGATCCTAAGGCCAATAAAAATAATTAAGAAGAAACTCCTATACCGGTATTTCGGTCACACAGGTGACCATCAACGGGGAGAAAATCAAATAGGGCACTTGAACTAAGAAGAGGAATGTGCACAGGCACCGTCCAAAGTCACTTGACTTTGGACGGTGCCTGTGCACATTCCTCTTCTTAGTTCAAGTGCCCTATTTGATTTTCTCCCCGTTGATGGTCACCTGTGTGACCGAAATACCGGTATAGGAGTTTCTTCTTAATTATTTTTATTGGCCTTAGGATCTTCTTTCTTGAGATTATTAAGGGTTTTATTGAGTGGGAGAATTCGCACGAGAGAGAGTGAAGTCGAATAGGGACGATGAAAAGGAGGCGGAGGGAATTGTTAGCCCATTTCTATTCCGAAAGTGCGCATTCCGCGTATATTCGCGGGGCTTTGCATTAAAACGACCTGGAGACCAGCAGTTAACCGCTCCCTTCCAAGCTTGAGCTTCCAAAAGCTTGAGTGCCGAGTATACAGCTACCTCGAAGACCACCAGCCAACGCTGCAATAGCGTGCCGCTCCAGAAATGCACGCGCGTCATCAAGTGAGCCATCGTGTGACCATTCAATGAATCCAACCTTGGGTCTCATAGTCTCTTAGTCCGTGACAATACAAATAATTGCCGCAAAATGAGTGTAAGGAAATGAGCCCAAGGATGATGATGCTAATGTTTCGCGACCCGGAAAATAATTTGCAGGTTCCAATTAAATAGGCGTTAAATTGCCATTAGGAAAATTCCATCTGAAACACGATAAAATAAATGTATTGGCAACTACTATTCCTCAGTAGGTAGCATGAACCTGAATAATTCCTTAGTTTTCTTTGAGTTTATTACATAAGGGCATGGCACCTTGTATATGAATGGGAGGGTGGGATGGGGGAATGGTCGAGGCATAGGTGAAGCAGCATTGCCAATCCCGCCTCCAAAGTGCGATGAGTCAACTGAATCTCATCTTTCGGATGAGATTCAGTTGACTCATGACTCATGAGATTCAGAATCGGATTTCTCCAGAAATTTGGCCATTGAAGCCATTCCCTTACGGTAAGAGGTTAAATTAAGCATCATAGGCTTATTTCCATGCAAAGTATCGTATGCTGGTATATTTAATTCAAATATCTAATTATAAAATCTTTACTTCCTCGACGACACTGTACTGTTTTCTTAACTAGAGATGATTGATGATATTTGTTAATTACCTTAATTTATTAATTTAATTTTTCACTCAAAACGCTTCTTTTATTTAATCTGTTTTATAGTGTTAAG
The DNA here is from genome assembly GCF_022747635.1 of Hetaerina americana. NCBI lineage: Eukaryota > Metazoa > Arthropoda > Insecta > Odonata > Calopterygidae > Hetaerina > Hetaerina americana. The sequence goes on along the minus strand of NW_027286985.1, from coordinate 84,964,085 downwards.
GTTACCACATCTCGAATATCCCTACAGGTTTATCGCCTTTTAATTTATCGATGAGGTCTAAATTTATTCTGCGGAGGATGAAATTCTTTGTTTATCATTAAAGTCGTAATTTTCATTGCCTAAGAGGTAATAAAACAGCCATCTCGAATACGGTCGGCGCATACTTTTCAGCCTTGGAGCAACAATTACGTAAACCTGAATGCTAGTATTGACGAAGAAATGCCACTGCGCTCGGACTATGATATTCTGATCCCTGTTCGTTGGTGTGAAAAATTACATCTTATTTTCTACACTTGATTTCTCTAATTTTGTTAATATAAAATGAACGTACCTACGGTCTTGGCGCAATGAAAACGAGATAGTCGTGACCGTAAACGTGATAGGCACTTTGTTGAAAAGTGGAGGAGGGAATAAATCAAAGTTACAAGTAAGGGAAAGGATATGGAACACATACTGGGTCACTTGGGTGTGTTCAAGAAACAGTGACCCACGTATACCTCAACCACACACCAAAAAGGCAAAATAAATAATTAAAAATTAAAACAAACTTACAACCACTCTACAAAAACTCATTAGGGTATTTTAAGAAATAACAGTCACTCTCGTGAATCGCATTCAGCCGCAAACTCAGGATTTACAAGGATCTCTCCTATGCCAGTGACCGGTCAATCACACAGATGAATGCCAAATTATAAAACGGATGGAAGGAAACAGAAAGTGCTTACGTAAACAAGCAATCATTCTATCACCCATGTGTGTGATACCTTCGTGAATCGCACTCACTCCGTCGTTCAGGGTTTACAGGGATCCCTCCTATGTCAGAGAACCGTCACTCACACAACCTCAAACAAAAAATAAGGAAATAAGTATTGGGGATAGGTAAGTGCCTAGATAAAACCTGACACCAGGTGTTTCGCCTGCCCAGCAGGCCTCTTCAGAGAAGAACCCTGTAACTCTCTAATTTAATTGACATGATCTCTCACACCGAAGTCCAATGGCGTGAGCTATTTCCAGCCAAGCTGCTCTATTATTTTGGATACGCCACTAAGTTTATCAAAACAACATTTTACATACCTGCACATCTAGCTCCTCTACGCTGCACTCGATCAAATTTGGCAATTAATCCAACTTCGCGAGGATCCCATATATTTGCAGCATATTCGAAATGAGTCCGAACCAGTGAAAGATAACGTTTCTCTTTGACCTTCTCATCATATTTACCGAGCACTCTTCTAATAAATCCTAATTTTTTCTTAGCCTGTCAACATATTCCCCATATGTGTTTCACCCAGGAGAGGTCGTTAGTGAGGGTAACGCCTAGGTATTTAATCGAGTCTACGCATTCCATTTATGTGATATATGACTACGAACTTCTGAGGTGAGATGGAAGACTAGCGGGGATTACCGCAGTAACAGTTACATAGCAATATACAGCGTAGGGGATGAGTGCCGACGAGGGATTGCCTTAATATTGAATAAAAAGGTAGGAAGGATCGTAGTCAACAAACAGCAAGCTACGGATAGAATTTTACCCTGGTACATTAAAAGCAGAACCGATGAACTCGGTCATTGTTCATGCATATATATCAACAAGCAATCAAAGGAGGAAGAAGTCGATAGGGTATACGATTAGTTAGAGGATATAATCGCGGATGTTCCTGAAGGGAAGTATTTTATAGTGATGGGAGATTAGAATGCAACAGTAGACGAAAGAAAAGATGATCATGAGGTAGGCTATTACGGTTTAGGTAGGTGGAATGACCGCAGGGGGAAAGCAATTGAATTATGCATGAGACAGGTCATCGCCAACACCTAGTTTAGACACCCCAGAAGACGTAAGTATATATGAAAAATGCTGGGTTAGTCTGAAAGATTTCACTTAGATTACACTGTGGTGAGACAAATAGTTAGTAACAGCGGGATCAATTTGCTCAGATTCTCGAGAGCGGACCTGCGGATTCTTCACAATTTAGTCGTTATGAAGTGCAGTGACCAATTCAAAAACTAGGCAAGTTAGGCGGGTTAGGAAATGGAATTGAGACGCATTAACTGGATTGACAAGCAAGGAATATCAGCAGGCTGAATTTAAGAATGTTATACAGAATATTATATCTAATCTAATAACCTTTTACCGAATCGGGTTTCCTGTAATTTTGTGAATTTTATTAAAGCTTCCAATTCTTATCTATTACGACAAATCCCTGCGAAGGCCTAACAATGAATGCTATGAAACTAATGAAGATTATTACGAATGTTGGCCGCGTCGAAAATTGAACGGGCCGAGTGTATTCGAACCCGCGGCGAGTTCGGAGTCACCGCAAGCCGTCCTCCCGTGGGGTGACTGGGAGGTCGTGATCTGGCCTATTGGATGGGCAGGAGCGAGTGCTCTCTTCTTCCGTGGCACCCATTCGACCCTCGTGACGGCCATTTCGGTGCAATCATCAGTCATCGCCTTCAACCCCCTCCATTTTCCTCCTGGTCATTCTTACCCTTACCGCGACCGGCCGCCTCACCACTAACTTCGGTGCATTTGGTTGATTCTCCTTCCTCCTCATGAGTGCCCACCTCCTCTTCCCTCATCCCTACTTCACCTCCTGCCCTCTTTGCGTTCGGTTACCCACCCTCCTACTCCTCCCATGTGCGGCTCTCCTCTCGATCCTAGTGGGCCTCCTCCTCCCCCAAATGTTCTCACCCCTTTAGTTTTTCACTCGCCCTCTCTTATCATCCCCTCCCATCCCACCCTCTTTCCCTAGCTCATCCCTATTTAAAGGCGAGCGGCTAGCCTCTCAGTTCTTTTGTTTCTTAAATTTGGTCGGTGCCGCAAGTCGTCGTTGTCAGCTCACAAGTTTCGTAGTCCAGGGTCTTCGTGTACATCGCATCCGAGCACGAGGAGGGGCCGTCATCCATCGAGGAAGATGTAAGCCATTCATACTATATGTCTATTATTTTATTGTCGAATTATGATTTTCACAAGGAATAATTTAGAGCGATGTTCTTCCATCCACGTGTTCATGACAAATAAGGATTCACGGCGGTAAATTAGTTATTTGATTTTATCAAGAAAATTGACAATTTTTACATAATATGCCTACATCTTTGCTTCAACTGAATGAATTTTTCGAATAAACTTTATGTAATTGCATACGGCGTTAAACGGCGCTCATTGTAAGAACTCTTCGAAAAGTTTAGTTGTCGGATGGAACTCATATTAAATGATTTAACTAAGCCAACTGAAATCTGTTTAATATTTAACAAGTTTTTATTTTTAGTTGTTAAAAATGAATTTTTTTTGTTTCAGGAGAAGCAAATCACTAACGCACTACTACCATATTTTACATTCGTCACAACCTAGGGTTTTTCCTATCAAAAGTTTGAAATTCATTATTTTGTTGCACGTTGTATAGTACTCGTCTGAATTGTCTCCTTCCATACAACCAGTGGTTTTGATGTCTTCTTTCAATTGAAATTTTCAGTTCAAATTTTACATAAATTCTGTCGATTCCGTTAGAGATGACCTCTTTAACGTAACATCGTACACGCTTGCTAAATTTCATTCTATGTCCAGAATAATGAGTTTTCAACTTATCAATTGTGGCACAGATTTTTTTGCTAGTACTTGGTGCACTTAACGATTCGGAAGGTGTGGCGTCTGTTAGTCTCCGAACATGCCCTGCGTCTTCCGAATTCCTTTGCCATTTGACCCACTCGCATAGTCGTTTACACTGTCTACCACTCACTAGTGTCAGCCTAACCATTGGACTGGACGCAGTGTTCCGCCCGATATATTTCTTCGCGGATGAAACAGTTTGTGCTTTCTACATATCCATTGGCTAACCTATCTTAGAAGGCAACTTCTCATCCGATTAAAGATTCCTATCTCGTGTCCATAGTGTAGTTTTTCCATTAGTTATTTTGTGCAAACTCACTTCAGGGGTCAATGTTGCATTAACGCCGAATTATTTCAATCTCAACTCTCCCACATGGTCATCTTATAATTTCACTGTTCTTGCGCTCATTTTATTCCCCAAATTCATAATTCACTCCCATATATCGGAAAAGCGTTATGACGGAACTTGAATTGTGCGAAATGTATCATTATATCTCACTTTTCAATAACTACAGCGGTTTGCTATGGTTTTCGTGGTGAAAACTGCCTCCTCTTCAATGTCTCTCTCCCTAGAGCTCACCCGATTTCCCTCGATCAGTCTTTCCAACCCCCGAGTCTTCCCTCGGGTCATCGTATCGCCGGTCTCCTCCAATCTGATGTCCGCCTCGCTCGCTCTTGCTGAGGTACAACGCTGGAAGCCTAACTTAACCCTGTTGGAATTGACTGAAAATGGTCACAGAAATGACTTCTTCCTCCTAGGTGGTTTTTTTTTACTTTGTGCCGTGAATTGCGTAATATGTCGCTTGTTCATTAGTGTAATTCGCTTCGAATAAAAACAAAGGACGGTTAGTTTTTGAAACTCTCTTATCTTCAAATAAAATATCCTTCCTGGAGTAGTCCCTACAATTTTTCTTTGGTAAATCACTTATTCTATCCTGGGAAAGTCTGTTGTTTCGATTAGATAAGGTTCTGCCTGAACTTCCGAGGAAACCTAATGGCATTGTAAATAACTAACACCACATATTGGATGTAAATGACTCAACTTCTCGCCTGCGCAACACTGTTTATGAATTTTCATTCTGAATAATTCTATACTATTTGATTCTTATGAGATAACTGGGATAACGAAAAGTGGAAGAATTCTCATCCATTCGCAACCTACATTGTAAAACTTTTTTGTGCTTTTCCAAAAAATCATAATGAACATACTTCATGCCATATTCCGATAATTGACAATTTTCAAAGCACTCCTGTGGATCCATGTGGAATTTTCTCCCATTGGTACCCGCATTTGTCTTATTTAATCCCGAATTCAGCGCCTCACTCTTACTCATGAGTAAGTGTTGACGCATTCAATCCTTACTTCATGGGTGTCTTTCGGCTGCCAATCGCAATTCTTGTCGCTGTCCTCGTCCAGACGCATATACCATGCATTCAATGTTTGGGTTGTCTGTTGTTATCCTTGTCGCGAATATTCACGCGGTCTGACACGAAGCCAAATGAATTTCTCTAACTAAATGTAAAATTGTATTTCCATCATTGAATGTCCATACTACACTAATGGCAACTATTGCACGTTCTCCGAGACCTTCGTCGTCATTACTAAAGGCACCTTAAACTCATTCCATAGAATTGAAATCGGAGGTAGCAGCAATTGTTTCATCGTCGGCGAATAAACATAGACGAACTGAGATTCGTATGTTTTTGTGTTAACTGTGCTTCTTTCACATAAATCTTGACATTTCACTCCGATAACCTTTCCGTTCTCTCAACATACGCCACCATCACCATTCAAAATTCAAGGCATTCAATAACACAATCCACAGAACATGTGATCACCACACCTACATACATGGAGCCTCCCAGTTCCTGTGAAGAGGAAGGAATCTGCCACGACGACCCAGCGAATGTTGGCGAGAGGCGATGGTGTCAGTGTTAGAGTTAGTGTCAGTGATATGTGGTGCATGGTCATTATGGTGCTTTTTTCGTGAATAGTGCCTGGTGAATAGTGTAGTGCGCGCGTGCACCGAGGGATCGTCGATGGAGAACGATCTGCCGCCGTTGGACCTTGCAGATGTAACAAAGGTAAGGAATCGTCTCCTCTCCTCCCCTCCCGCCACTCCAATCCAGGTTCAGTGTGTAGGAGCCCCCTTAGCTCGAGACAAGGCCTCCACCCTCGCGGTAGGGCCCCCGATGGGGCTTAAGGGACGCAACCAACGCACTTAGAGAAATGGGGGGTGAATTAAAGTGACTCTCAGGCGATCAATTTAGGCAGGACATTTAAAGTGACTGGGGTGTGACATTGACTTAGAGATAACATACACTTCGTGTCAGGCACACTTATCCATTTTAACATGGTAATGTGCAGGTGTGAAATATTTTGAGATTAATTGAATCCTCAAAATATATTTATATAAGAAAGTATTACGTACATGTGGTTTGTGCGTAATATTTTGTTATATTGAATCATCCCATCGCTCTCTTTCCTCCTGTTCCATTATCAATCATCCTTCTTCACGTTCCTTCCACTTTTTCTGAAGGCAGCGGATTCCTGTTTTAATGGACCGCTGTAACATGGCATCAGTAGGACGTACCTCTCTGCAGTTCCTGCAGGAGGGACGTGATGGACCGGCCATCGGCCTTCGTTCTCACCTTTTGACGAATGCCGGAAAATGGGTTCCAACGAGCTGTGCGCGATACCTCTTTGGGTCAGCAAAAGGAAACTCGTGCAATCTTTCTTTCTCCCTCCTCATTTATTCCTTTTCATTCCCTTTGAATGTTGCATTGACATGTAATGATCTTTTGTATAAAATATCAAATTGATGCAGTTGGAAACAATTTAATCTTGTTTTTGTAAAAGATCTCGCAACAATTCTCCATCGTAATGGATCTGCTACGTCAAGTGATGCGCCTTCCGGTGGTCTTAGTCATTGTAAATATACCGTGACTTGCACCCCAAGCCACCCCTTACCTACCACGGTGTCTTTCCCATGCGGCCCTTACAAGCAAATAAACATAACAAATATACTGCTTGATCTTTGTTTTAATGTGGCGCCTGCTCCTTATGCAATCGAAAATTATCTGGGGACCGGTTTCTACAGAGAAGGCGGCCTCTTGTGGCCATGCATGTGTCACAGAAAATCTCCCTGAAAATGTCTCCTCGGTCTGAACATCTTACTTCGCAACTTTTTTGCATTTGTTCAGATATCGGCGGAAAACTTTGGGAATTTCCCACCCTTCTTGGTCCTGGCACTGTAACATTTGCCATCATTTTTAGTTGCAAATGAGGAAGAGAACTACTGCGTCATCATTTAAACCTATGCAATGATAAAATTTAAAACGACCATTGGTCATTTAATTCGCCTCTGTTTTCACGAAGTACTTAGAACGTTTTTTGCTGAACGAATGGTTGCCAGGGTCATAATCACACTCGCACAATGTTGCAGTGAATATTCGTACCACAATTAACCGCAAACAAAGATTGACCACATTAAAAGACTCAACTTGGGTCTTTTAATGGTGAATATGTATACACAAGCAATTGGGCTACCACATTTCATGCCATTTTCAGTTTTTACCCAAAAGCAATCCTTTCTGTCAAAGTCGCTGCTTCCATTTATAGATTTGTCAATTGAATTACGGTGGAGGAAAAAGTGTATATATCCTGGCCATAAGAATTTGCAATTTTATAAATTTGCGATGACTATTGTATTCCTTTTGCAGGCATGGAGTCCTGGAATGTGCTTCCTAATGGTCTCTGTATTTTATGTAACATGCAGCCTTCGTTCCCTATCGCAAAATATAGAATCTCATCCTGATCACTGACCCCAGCAACTCTTTTAATCACCCTCACTCCACTCTTCCTGCAAGCCCTAATCCAGATTAATTTACCTACCCCGGATTGATAATTTCCTCTTTTTTGAACTGGAAACTGCTGATATTTAAGTCTTCCATTATTTTTGCCCCTGTCAATTTTTTAAAATGGCAGAATACGGGATGCATATAATGACGACCTTGGTATTCTGAGTTAATCTTATGTGCCTGCCTTAGCAGATGGAATTTCTCTGAATATCCGTGGAGAGGATTCTGCATTAACTTAACCAAACAACTGTTACCATAATTAATGGTTGGATGTATTAATTGCTGTTGTGCGTCGTTCGTTTGTCTCAACACTGGAATTTGCGAAACAACTTTGTGCGATGCTGCATTATTTGCATTTAAAATTTCATGTACATCTCCAAAGTTAAACTCTCCCTCTCCGTACGGGCGTTTTGCACGAGAAATATTCCAGGTAGCAAACGAAACTGGCTTCTCTATTATTAGCTTGATTGCTAAAGGTCGTCAAAATTGACTGTTGCTTATTTAAATTTGTTTTTAAAGAAGCAATGATCATTATTTCGACTTTGGTCGATGCCGATTAGAAAACTGAGGATGATTGGTTTCACAACTTCGACGTAAATCGCTAGCTTCATAATTTGTGACAGAATTACAAATAAGACAATGCTTTTTCATTGTTGTCAATAAAGAAGAAATTCTCCTCTTAAAATTAAAATTTCTCTTTTCTTGCTCGTAGTTTATTTTTTATTTTACTTCTGTCGTCATATTAAAAAATGGAAATAAATAAATCTAGCACGAAAGTTTTGTTATTAGAACAATGATAAATGTCGCATCCTTACTGAAATTCCAGATTGCAACATATCCGCAGCAAGATTGATACAAATTACTTCCTTAAGAGCACAATGTAAACCTTCAATTCCAATGAAACTTTAAGAATTCAAAATCGGTCTGGAGGAGGTCGTTCACGCCGCTGTTTATGTTCGTTCGCACAGCTTTGAATGAGTCGTATTCTTAATTTGGACGGAAACGAAATTTATTACAACGTGGCACTGATTTAAAAGAAATTTTAAACACCTACGGAACTATAATAAGTTAAAAAATATACAATAACACAAATGAAAAAGGCAACTCGGGTTGATTTACCGAGAGCCGCATGTCTCTCACGAGCCGCAGGTTGGCCCCCCTGATCTATAACATTAGGTACGATCCACCGCAACCCAAGGACAGGGTAAGGAATGTTTTGATATTAATCACTTAGATTTAATCCTAAAAAAATTCAGCATATTCTTAGCAGTCCGAATTAAAAAGTAACTGATATTGAAACTGCTAAAATACCAGGAATTTATATTAATATAAAAAAACTGCGATACCCACATCAGTCAGACCTCACTAAACTGAGTACGGCTGTGTTTTAATACTAGCTCAGCTTGATCATTTCAAATGAGCACCGTGCAGCACCTGGCCATGCCTTCTTTCAATGTCATTTGAGTTACGTCGCTGAGTTATGGGTCATTCCCCCTCATGTCAAACATCATCAGCTCTCTTGCTAATATACCAACACGAGATTCCTGCGAACAGTTTTTATCAAGTCTACAATCGTGCATCAATTTTAAGGCTCTGATCCATGTGAAACATTATATGGTTACTGACAAACCTAAGAAAACGCCGGTGGATTAATTCTGTCCATAATTTCACCAGTTTTCATTGCATTGCTACATAAATGCTTTCGGTGTAAACAAATAGGTGTCACCTGTAACCAATCTGCATAAATATGTAGATTATCGGGTAAGTTGTTGCAAGCAGCATATAGCTACCTGCTCTACGAAATTCATTGTCCGTAGTGGGATATAGGACTGGACAGAATTGTAATTCAAGGAAATATTGAAGCTATGGAATACCCATTTCTGGAGAGTAGATGGGTTATAGGGCCGCCTACCTATTGCGTTTTTAGTTTTACTGTGTAAAGTCTGCAGTTATTGAGGACAGCCTTTGTCATAATCCGGGAAAATGCCATATATTCAGGCTTCATAAAAAACGTACATAGAAGCAGACCTTTTGCACTAGGCTATTAGGTGTTCCCCTCTGAAATGGTGAGAGCTTACGGCACTTATGTCTCTATCTTGTCTCCAGTTGTTGGCTAACTTTACTAGAGCTGCGAACGTGTTCTCGAGAAACAGACGAAAGGTACGCCCCTGGATGCACTAACGACCTGTTTCACCTTTCAGGAATTCAAAAACTCAAATGAAATTGAATTGGAACAATGTCCGCTAAGAGAGTATAACAATTTCAGACAATCATTCTTCATCACAGTTGAAGGTTGCATTATAAATATTATATTAAATAATCCTCGCCAGGATAAATATTAGGGAACACCTCGCTCAATTACCCCAAATGGAAATAATGCTCGGCCATTCTGTTAATATGAATGAACCTGTCTTCCCTATTGTCAACAATTCCAATATTATTGTCCTACCGTTTCACTCATTTGTATTAATGTACTTCATTTTCCTTCGGTCTCCGAGGGTTTTCTCAAGTTTTTCACACTCCTTAGTGAGTGCCTTCCTTCACGGGTGTTTCCTAGTTTTCATGTCTGAACACTTAGGTTTTTCTTACGAAATGGTATATTGTGCTTATTTCTTTCATATCAATTTTCCATCCATTATCCATTATCAATACCATTCTCTTTTTATATCGCCCGATACTTCCTCCAATTATTATTGTATTTACGAAAGGTTACATGGAATAAGGACCCTTACTGTTACAATTCCGCCCGAATAAATACTTTTGTTTACCTACAAAGCAGGAAAAGCCATCTATTTTCTTCAGACAATGGTACTCTCGGTAAGGTTACGAAACGGAAAGGAAATATCATGGCCAATTCGATAGATGGTGAGCTTTCTTTCACCCTTGGAACCACCACACGGCAGCGAAAGATTCTGTCCTCGAAGACCATCGTTAGGCGAAGCCAGCAAGAAGTTTTCCAGATTATGCACTGTGCTGAAGTCGCAAGGAATATCGTATCCAAAAGTTATATTATGAATTTCTTTTCCAGTTTAGCTGAAAATATTTACACTTTTTTCAACTAAAAAGAAAGTATTTTAAAAATATTTCTGCTTGCATGCGTCACTGCCACATGAAACTTAAAAACACTGCAGTAAAAGACATTACTTGCAATGTATAGAAACTAAATTTGAGAAATAAAAAGCACAGAAAGAATAAAAAAAGGAAAGCATAATCTTAAATCTCGCAGGTAAGCCTATGTACCCGCCCAAAACTGGCCTCTCACAACTACGAACCACACCAAAACATAAACTATTCCCAAGAATACTCAATTGATAATCATTGCTAGACGAAACTTTAATTGTACTATATCAAACACAATGGTAATGAGATCACATTTTCCATATGCTTCTAACAATAAAGAAGTGTGTAAATTCAACTGCCCTATTTATTTCAGTGGATATTCAGGCGGTGAACCAAATCTAGTGCTGACGAACGGCGCTTGAAGAAAGAGGCATGAATGAATAAAAAGGTAAGGGTGTGGGGTATAAGCACCATCCTGTCTTTAGTACCATATAGCCTCTTGTACTTTCCTGCTGGTTAAAACTCTTTTAGTTTTCTTATGGGTCTATTCGGCTTTAATACATACTCCCATTTGATTATATTGCATCAATCGGGGTATTACTACTACCTTGGCCAAACGCAAAGGAATTATAAGCGAAGCCCACTGAATTTTCGAGGATTGAGAGAAGTTTTAAAGTGGCGGTGAATATAGATAATGGACGAAAATCTTAAATCCCCTTCCTTGTCTCTCAACGTACACTCCACCCATACCAACCCCGCCTGACCTCAGTTCAAGTCTAAGCCAAAATCCTACACCTTCCGTCCCGACAAATTTATAGTCCCTCATTACCATTACCCAAGCTCCTTACCCAAGACAATAACGCATCCCTTATGTCCATCCTAAAAACCGATCTAATCCCCTGTCGCATCCAACTACTACATGGCTTATAATCAGCCTTCCCCTCCCCAACACCTAAGCTTCCTTCAGTGGAATTGTAACAGCATCCACCCAAAGGTCCCTGAACTTCAGCATCTTGCGGCCACCCACTCTACGGGCGTCATTTTACTGCAGGAAATAAAGTTGAAACCCAACCAATCTTTTTTCATCCCAAAATAAAAGGCTTGCCGGTGGGATAGACATGACAGCCAGGGAGGTAGTGTTGCTATCTTCCTGAAAAAGCACATCCCTTGCGACCAATTGTCCACCCAATACTCTTCTGGAACTGGTCGGGATTAGAATAATGACCAGAGAAGTATTATTACGCATCTGGTCTGCCTATTATCGCCCCCCCCCCCCCAGTCGCTCCAAGTTCCCCAAGGATGATCAGGATGCCCTCTCGTCCATACTAGCTTCCCGTTCCTTGTTATGAGGTGACCTCAACGCCAAACATATGGCCTGAGGTTGCAGGACCAACTCCAGTCGCGGCCACTCTCTGCGCTGCCTTAAGCAAACCGATAACTTCGCCATAATGCCACCGGCCTTACCCACCCATTTCCCTCCGAACCCAGGACTTCCCGATATCCTAGACCTGGTTCTCACTTCCCTTCCACCCAATTTCACAATCTACAACGTCGGCAACGCGGCTTCTGATCATTGCCCGCTCATTTTTAGTCCCTCTCAACCCAAGTTTTCTTCCTATCCCGTTTTCCCTAATTAACTGGACCAAATTTAAATCGATCTGCAGTTCGACCCCCATAAAGTCGCCGGATGTATCAAACACAGACTTTATTGACTCGGCTATTACTCACTTCACAACTTTAATCAACTCAATCGCCACAACCTCAGCCCTCCACCCATATCCGGCCAACCTCGCTGGTCCTGCCCTTCCGGCAGCTATAATACGAATTATGAACTTAAGAAACCAGGCCAGACAGCTTTGGCAACGCACACACCACCCTATTGACTGCCGCAAGTACCGTGCCCTGAGGAACCTGGTAACCTCTCGGTTAAGGAGACACTCGCTCGATCCCTCGGGTAAAGGATCACTCCCCCTGCCCCGCTCTCCTACCTAGGAAGACTAGCTTACTCGGACAAAGAGAAAGCATATGTTTTTGCTGACGTTTTGGAGTCAGTTTTCCAAAACCAAAATCCCTCCCCACTTGACAACCTTGTGTACTCCACCTTCCAATCTATTTCATACACCCCCACTCCCTCAATCCCTCCGATAGCCTTATCTGAACTGCGATCTATCATTAACCACTCAAAATCCAAGTCTGCTGCCAGCCTTGACCTCATCTCCTACTGTCATCTGAAAAATCTACCAAAAACCTTTATCCAACACTTCCTAGCCATTCCCAGCGCCTCTCTCGCCCACTGCTACTTCCCGCCGGCCTGGAAGAAAGCAAAAATTATCCTGCTTGCCAAGCCTGGAAAAGACCCTAAAAATCCCTCAAACTACCGGTCCATTAGTCTCTTGCCCTGCATGGGAAAAGTTTTGGAGAGACTAGTAATTACACGCCTCCATGAAGAGCTACTCTGCTGAAACCTTTTAAGACCCGAGCAAACAGGCTTCAAGAAAAAGACTGCTACCACACGCCAAATTTTAAGACTAGTTGAATATATATGACTTTTGGTTTCAACATCCATAAGCACTCCCAAGTCGCCTTTCTGGACAAAAAGCGCGCTTTCGACCGTGTCTGCACAGGACTCATCCACAAATTAGCTCAGTCAGATTTATCCTCCTTCCTCTCCTCAAGAACCTCTGTCGTATCAGTAAAATCCTGTCTTTCGAACTCCAGGCGTATCCTAGCGGGGGTCCCTCAAGGAGACATCATTTCCCCAACTCTCTTCAACTTATTCATGAATGACCTTCCGGCCCACCCTAAAACTCAACTCTTCCTATACGCTGATGATTCAGCAATAGCCTCCCAATCCTTCTGTCCAGACCTTGCGGCTGATAATTTCCAAGAACACCTTGACCCTGTGGAGCAATGGATGGTCTCCTGGAAGTTACAAATAAATGCAGAAAAAAGCGAAGTCGTCAACTTTGCCAGGAAATGGAAAAAGCCGTGCTCAATAAAGCTCTACTATAAAAACACTCAACTGCCACCAAGGGAAAACGCAAAATTTCTGGGTGTTATCTTCGACCGGAAACTTATTTGGCACGCCCACACGCAATATGCAATAAACAAAGACAATGCAGCCTACTGCTTAATTTACCCTCTTCTAAAATCCGAATGCCAAACTAACCCTTCATCTAACTAACCAATAAATCAATGATCAGGCCAATCCTTAACTACGGTTACCCGGCTTGGGGGGTGGTAATTGCAGCGACCCACTTAAAAAAGATCTTCACCTTCGAAAATAAAACCGTCAGAAAAATTGAAAACCTACCTAGGTACATCCGCAAAGAATCCCTTCAAAAAGACCTTAAACTACCTGATTTAAGCACCCACCTCCAATCAATAGCAGCATCATTCTCAAAATCTCTAGCCTTCACAAACAACCCCCTATTAGAAAACCTGTGGTCGTACGTTAAAAATCCACATTTTTAAGCATAAACGCCCGAAATACTCAACCATGCAAGCCAGCTCGTAATACCCAAGCCCCAATCCTAATACCAAAATGTCCTAAACCCATAACAAGCCCTAAACCAGTAACGAATATCAAAAAACCGTTAATCAGCAGCAGCTGGAAACAGGTTGTCGATGCGCATAAGCGCAGTACTTGATCGTCGGTCGGTCGGTTTAAATCCTCTTCCTTACTTTTGCATCCTCTCGCATTCTCCCTTTTGTCATGGCCTTCAACGTCCCTTCTTGCTATTTCCTCCCTTAGTCCGGTGATGGCTTCGCAATTTGCCTTCCTCTTCGTCCATCTCATTTTCCCCGTTCCCACGGAAACCTAAATCGTAAAAACCTAGGGTATGCGTGTATCATCATTATTTTACGACAGATTTCCCATTCGTCAAGTCACTTAGCTTATTTGAAAGAAGGAAATGCTCTCGTCACTACATTCCCTAGAGTATTTGCGTCAAATATTTTGATTTATTATTTACTTCGCCAACTCAATTCACCTAGTTTATCAATCCATACAACCAAAAAATATAACCAAACTTTGAAATTTTCTATCTTGTCAACATAATTTGCTTCTGCATTAAGATTTACAGTGGCTCTCTTACAGAAAGGAAATCGATTGTTTCGTCCTTCGATTTAGATTTCTACTTGATACTTGATCCCTCAATCTACTGATATCCATTGCTCAAGTGAATATCCTTGGCGTTCAACTACTTCTTGAGTACATGCCAACTTAATTGATATATAATAGTAAAAAATGGTATAGGAGAAGAAAGAATTGTCAGATCACTTTCATTTTAAAAGAATGAAATATTAAGATGCATGAGATCAGGGCAGTTCATGAATTTAAATCTTAAAAATACTGCCATTCTGAGCAAAAAAAGCGTATTACTTGGCTTTATCTTAATTTAAGATGAGAAATCTACTCGGGGAAAAATGATAGGCCTTTAATTCGATCACTTTTGAATACGTATATTTCCTGGCTACTGTTAACTTCTAAGAGTGATTTCCAACATTAGAAGCCAGAATCATATCCATGTTTTAATGTGGAATTAGTGGAAACTGTGGTTCAAGCAATTTTTACATCAATTGTAAGCGGTTGCCTCGACTAGAAAAATTAGATTTATTTTATTGACAAATGAGATACTTCGAAAATTCAAGCACAAAACATTCGCGTAGAGTTACTACCCTGGTAGTGAAGTCCACTTTCCCACAACTGCCGCTGATAACGCTAGATTAAGGGTATGTCGAGACGATAGCTCGAATTTTGGCTCTGGCTCATCAGGCCCGTAGTCCAGCGGAGTGGTAATCTTGAGATCCCGACGGTAGTGCGCCCTGGGCACTATGCTACCGTGAGGTACAACGGTTAAAAAAGTGAATACAAATTGTTCTAGTACTGAGTGTGTCACGAGGAGGTTTAGGCGGAATAGGTAATGAGTCTCTTTGTATTTTATAGTGCCTTGGAAAGCAGCGCTAAGGTCAGTGACGGGGTGAATACAGGGTTCGTCCGGAAAATAAGTGTACTGAGCTCAGGAAAAAAAATGTATTGCACTTTTACACATCTTAAGCTAATATTCCTCAAAATAGGACCCTTGTGAGTCGATACACTTGTTCCAGTGGCGTTCCCATTCCTGGAACGCTCCCGCGAAGGCATCATCGGGAACCTCTCGAAGACTCGTCGTCGACCTCTTCTCTGCCCTCCACGAACATCTTGTGCCACCGAAAGACCATGTTTCTGGACATGGCCGACTCCCCGTAAGCCTGGTTAATCATACCGACAGTTTCGGTAGACGATTTCCCAAGCTTTACCGCAAATTTGATGGAATAACGCTGCTCCAAAAACTTCGGCATCGCGTTCCGTGACGTGGGTCGAGCGTGGAGGTTCGCGTTAACAGAGCTCCTCACTACACCACAGCTCAGAGCCGACTGCCTTTTTCAGCGTCGCTTGCCAACATACCCCCCTCCAATCGCAGCCCGTCAGAGCGGTGCTGGGCGCGCCTGGAGCGGCGCGCCCAGCCCAGGAGTCAGTACACTTTTTCCGGACGAACCATGTACACATGAGAATAATTTGGACCCGAATATTTTTATCCCTACCGCGGTCGGACGATATTATTCTGGTCCCCTTTCGTTCTTGGAAAAAATGGCATGTTCTATCTGTTCTACACTTAATGTCTCTAATTTTATTCACATCATCTCTCCTACCGTAGTACGATGGGGGTAATAATACATCTTCAGTATCGCAGTAAAGAGTCGTCCTTCCAACTTGTGCAATAGATTCAATCTGTGATTTCATCTTCGCTCCGTGAAATAAAAAACAGTAACTTTGTGATTCCACTGAAAAAGTTTCGTTATGAGACGACCAGGGTTTCAACGTTCAACGGCAAAAACTATTACTCTGTCATTTTTAGGTCGGCACCCAAGTTTTTTATTTCAAGGTTGACCAATGTAAAAGTTCATATGGTATATATTCTTATTTTGTTCACCATTTATAATGTAACTCATGAAAGGTGTTTAAAAACGGACAAAATAAGAATTTATTTTTTTTGCATCCTAAATATGGTCACAAATAGAAACCCAATTGTCAATAGATCTCGAGGAAAATGCTGAATCCTTTCAAATATCCACGCAAAGAAAATTCTGAAAAACGATATATTTAAGAATAATTTAAGGGTAGATGATTTAGAGACTATCTAGTCATTTTAATTTGTGGAGGCACAAAAAACTTGAAATGGACTTGAGTAGTTTAATAATAATTAGGTAATCTACCGGTTAAGGCAGGTTTTTGGATGGACACAGCCACATATTTTGTGAATCCTAACAAAACACAAAATCCAGCATCCTGCTCTACATAGGGTCCCTTTTTATCTTCGAGTACTTCCTTCCGCCCTTCATCCCGTCCAACATCCCTATTCTGTTCCTTCCCTTTCTTCGTTTGCCTAACATTCTCCCTTCTAATACAATCTTCAACATCCCACTGCCTGTCAATAACCCCTTCGTCCACTTTTCCTGCCTCCATAGGATTTCTCCCAACAAACCCCTCTCTTCGCTCACCATACCAAGTAATTCCTCATTTGTTTTCTTCTCCGTCCATTTCACGTTCTCCATTCTTCTCCACACCCACATTTCAATAGCCTCCAGTCTACGTCTATCCTCCTGCTTCAATGACCACGTTTCCGCGCCGTACATAGCTACGCTCCATATCAAAGGTTTTACGAGTCTTTTCTTAATATCTTTACTCAACGTCCCTGTCATCAACTCCCTCCTGCTTGTGAAAGCCTCTTTACCTAGCGCAATTCTTCTCATTACGTCCCTATTACTTACGACCATGTTGGTCCGAAACACTTCCGAGATACGTAAACTGTTCTACCTGCTCTATTTTCCCCGCCCCCTATTTTAATGTTTAGCTTAGCCTTATTCTGCCAACAAAATCGCATAACTTTTGTTTTATTAATATTGATTCTCTTCCAATATCTGTCACACGGAATTTCCAATTCACTCAGCAATGCTTGCACCCCCTTCGCTGACTGACTAAAGCTTGGTCATCAGCGACCTAACTAATTGTACGAATTCCCCGCCCACTTTCATTCCTACCTCCAGGTCTTCCCATGCCTCTATAATCACTTCCTCTACATTCAGGTTGAACAGCAACGGTGATAATGGGCAACCCTGCCTTACACCTCTTCCTAACACTGCCCGTACCCAACTCGCACCTAAGCAGTCTGAGACATATACAATTTGCGGATTAGCCTCCTATCCCTCCAATCTATTCCTATTTTCTGAAGAATACTCATTAGTTTTTCCCAATTCACTCTATTAAACGCTTTTTCGAAATATACGAAACAGGCAAATACCTCCTGGTTGTGTTCTATATTCCTCTCGATTAATAATCTCATTACTGCAATGGCATCACGCGTACCTCTCCCCTTCCTGAACGCAAAATGACCACCCTCTAAGTAATCATTTGCCCTACTCTCTATCCTTTTGTTTATGATCCTGAGAACAACTTTAGCTGCGTGGGATATCAAACTTATTGTCCTGCAGTCCTCACATGACGTGGCCTTTACCTTTTTCGGAATAGGAACCAAAGCTGATTTCACTAAGTCTTCCGGCCAAATTCCTTCCTCATAAATACTACGAATCAGCCCATATAGCCTCTTTCTCCCACAGTTTCCTAAACATTTCAATAGTTCCGCGGGAATGTTATCCACCCCCACGGCTTTATTTAGTTTCATCTCCCTTAATGGCCTTTCTATCTCATCATCGAGTATGCCTGGAACATCTTTCCCTACGTCATGTTCCTTTTCTATGTCTAACTTGGTTGGTCTAAATTCTTTATTATACAGTTCTTCTATATATTCCTTCCATAGCATAGAGCTTCCCTTCTTACTTCCCGATAAAGATTTAACTTCTGAAAAGCGCGCTAATTTCACCCTTCCTCTGCAAACTTTCCATGTCCTCGCACTGCGTCTTCCACCATGCTTCCTTTGCTTTATTTGTTGCCCGCCTCAATTTAAATGTTTAACTCTTTGTACTTCATTTTGCCTCTGTGTTTACATTATTCCATTTTCTCCTCTCATCCATCTTTGTAATCATCTCATCCGTGATCCATGGTTTCCTAGTCCTTTTAGCGTTAACGGTTCCAATAGTGTCTTTTGCGGCTTTAGACAACCCTTTCTTGATCATTTCCCATTTTTCTTCGATATTACTAAGCCCTTTGCCATCCTCCATGATTTTCTCTACCGCCTGTTTGTATTCCTTCTTTTTCAAACCATTTAATGCTTCTACATTCCATTTTCTAACTCGCCGCCTCTGCCTTATCTTTTTGAAACGTACGCTACTTTTCATAACAACTAAATTGTGGTCTGAGTCCGCATCCGCTCCCGGGAAGCTGTGCGAATTTATCACACTGTTCCTAAACCTGTGTCTAACCAGGATATAATCTAGCTGATACCTTTCTGAGTCACCTGGCATTTTCCATGTATACCTGCGTCTTTTGTGGTGTCTAAACAAAGTGTTGGTGATGACTAACCCCTGTCTCCTGCAGAACTCAACTGCTTTCTCCCCGTAGTCCCCCACCTCATCACCATCTCTTCCCTCGCCTACATTCGCATTCCCATCCCCCATTACTATCAAATGTTTCCCTGCAGGAACACACGCGATTATGTCCTCTAACTGATCGTATATCGACCTCTTCTTCCTTATGGTTGCTCGTGGCATGTACAGTATACCTGAATAATAACCAAGTTCGTCGGTTCTGCTTTTATCTCTACTAGTAATAATCTATCCGTTACTTACTCTATGTTGACTACGCTTCTTCCTACCTCTTTATTTAATACTATGGCAACCCCTCGTTGGCTCTCGTCCCCGCCGCTGTATATTATTCTATACTTATCACTCCAGTAATCCCCGCTATCTTTCCATCTCACCTCGCATAGACCTGAAATATCTATATTTCCCCTTTCTATCTCTCACTTAACATTCTCCAATTTCCCTGTCCTCATCATTGTCCTAACATTCCAAGTTCTTGCTCTAACTAAATTGGTTTTCTTCTTCTGTGTATTCTGTCCTGATATTGTCGGTTTTCCTTTGCAAGGGTTTTGTGAGATCACGACCGCCTGAACCTTGCCCCTCCCGCTGTGAAGCTGTGCGAATTTATCACACTGTTCCTAAACCTGTGTCTAACCTGAAGATAATTTAGCTGATACCTTTCGGAATCGTGTACAGGCGTTTAAAATATAAAATAATACTTTTAGAAATATTAATGGTGGTTTATGCTTAAATATCAGGACCATAGTACTTGAATTAAACGTGAAATTAATAATTTGAACTTTATTTTGATTTTTTCACTTTATTTTTAGTCCGGCTTCTTTGTATTTGTGTTTTGTGCCATGAACTACTATTGGTCGGGTTACTGGAATTTCATTATCTCCAACCTATCATTCATATTTATATTAATTTCATTTATAAAAAATAATATTTTCAGAAGTTTCAAGTTTTTTTAATTTTTGGAACACAGTGTGTTGGGAAGAATGCGGTGCAGAACATAGTGGATACACTGTATTACATTTCTATGAGGATAGAGTATGCACCCAAGAACCGTAATTTTGAATGCATAAAAATAAAAAAAGTCTGGAATTACTCGGTTCCTCCTTGTGCCTGGTTTCACAAAGCGGTTTTAGGTTAGTCATTTCCATCTACACAATGCCAGCAAGCTAAGAACAATACCTCGATATTACCAGTTGTAATTCTTTCTATTATTCCAACAAACCTCATTTTTTTATCGGTACGTCTACACCTCAAAAGTAATAACGCCCCAATTATATACATAAATGTGTCAATCGCGCCACCATTCTCTATTAAAGCGGAGGTACACTAAATAATTCACGTAGTATGAAAAAATTTTGAGGATTTTTTAGATGATCACAAAAAGTAAATTTCATCGATAAAAAAATTCTCTTTGACAGCTTTTGTAACTACTGATTTTTAACGATTTGTAACTACTCTTTATATTTCGCAAATTCACCCGCACTCATTTCACCCGCATAAGTTACTTTGCTTAAAAATCCACAATTCTCGATTATCCGATTATATAAAAAGTACCTACCACAATCAATACTTGTTTATCCCTTAGCAACAACTGAACAAGATTGTAGATGTTCTGTCATTGTAACTTTTCATATTCTTAGACAATACTTGGAAAAATTATTTTATAGGAGGAGATATAAGTTAATAAATTTACATCATGGAATATACTGATCGTGCAATATTCCCTTTTAAAGCAGAGATTGTGAGAACCCCATGTGTCTACACGTAGATAGGTTCTAAAGAAAATATAATTATAGCATCTACGTATGTAGTATTAGTTCAGATTGAGTGTTGCATCAAAACATTGCGCGTGGCAACAATGGTACACGGATCAGCAGCTTCCGTAGCAACCATTACCATAGACACTTCAGAACGTTCAGTTCTTGAATTAAAACCATTTCACAATGGGCGGATTTCTGTGTGAGTACCCGAATTTAATATTCCTAAGAAATATTTCCTAATATTTGTTAAGCCTAGCATCAAAATAATTACTACAAGTAATCGTGCAGTGAATGCATTCGAATCATCGCTCAGAGAAAAAGCAGTTAGGAATATTGAAACATGTTTTCTAGTATTCAACCGTGTTGATTCATCAATGTAATCCCGTGCCTTCTTATTCATAGGTTGCTGAAAATCGAGAAACGGAGAGGAGGAGGATATCCAGTGCATTGGATGGACGGAGGAAGAGGGTGTGTTGTCCCTCGAAGGGGATGCCAAGGGGGCGGGAGGAGGTGCAGAGAATGGAAGGCTAAGACGATGGAAGAGCATGAGGGAACTAAAGAGGGAGCCATACCTAATTCCAGATGAGGGAGGAGACCGAGGAGAGGAGGAGTCGTACCACGTTGCAAGTGTTGCGAAGGAGATTGGGGAGCGGAAGAAAATACTGCAAAATGAAGGAAAGGATGCACACCCTGAAGACTTTTTCTGGGAGTTTTCGCAGGCAGTGGAAGGGGAGCGCCCAGAGCAGCAGATGCCTCCGTTGCTGAGATTTCCTTCTAGGCCAAAATCCCTTTTAATGAAGGTGAGCCCTCGCGCCTAGTCTCTCTAATTCCTTAAATACGCAACAGGAGAAATGTGAGAGTCCCGATTACCTTCATTTATATGCTGTTCGATTTTTGGCAGATTCTCTGGATCTTTGCCTATCAATTTCTTCTTTTATGTACCCTTGCCCTATGGGATAGATTGACGAATTCTTTATTGAATACACTACAGAACTTCCCTCTTGATGCCCTACGTATACGGAATTACTCCCTAAACCAAAAGTTATTTCAATAAGACCTTAATGACGGCATTGAGTGTGTAGCACTATTAACTCTTTTATAAAATGAAAAATATTATAGGTTTTAATTGGCAATAATTTTTGTAACTAATAAATACATGTGCCTGGTATCTTGCACCCCGCCATTAGTGTGTGTGGCAGCGCAGGGAAATAGACCTTGAGGGGAAACTAATCCAACGGTTCAACGTACCGGTTCGCCCCTGCCTCTCCCATGCCCCTGACCCAACCTAATGCCATGTCAGGACCACGGCATCATTGTCTTTCCCTTCCCTTACCTGAATAACCCCGAGCCCCAACTTCATCTTCCTACTTTTGCTCTCCCTCCTTTGAAGGCACCCGCCCTCTATACTGTCCTCAGGGTATATATTGAAATCTTCATGTGGACGAAATTTGTTCCTGATAATGCTGCAAGTCTGTAAAACGTGTTGTATCTTAAAGAAAGCCGGTGGAAAATTACAAACTCCTTCCATGCGGAATACTGAAAAACTTTCCATGCCATGCTTTTATAAATCCTAATGTAATTCTGTGGGGACATTATCCATCCCCACAGCAGTAACAAACAGTACAGTGTCATCGAGGAAGTAATTATTTTATATTTTGATATACTTAGATATTTGGATTAAATATATCGGCATAACTAAACATGGAAATAAACATACAATGTCTAATTGAGCCTCTCACCGGAAGGGAATGGCTCCAATTCCGATGAAAATTCCAACCTTAAATATGCAGTTCTCTCAAAGTCCTTCGGGGAAAACCAACTATTTGATCGCAGATGCACTGTGTTATGGCGCCGAGACAACATACTCCTCGCCTAGTTTCAAGTACAAAGTTTCATCGTAAATGACTAGCAATATTCTGACCTCAACTCTACCGCTTTTGATTCGACAAGAAGTGTCACGCTGAACTGCGGTCGTTCCAAATTTTGATTAGCAAGCCATAACGAAGTGTGTAAATTGTTTCCATATATTCTAGTCGGTGGTCTGGTCTAGTAGGTGGAGAAAGGGCAAGTGAGAGCGTAATGGTCTCTATGCTCTCACATTCAAACCAGTATGCTCTCACTTGTACTTGTATAATACACTGCGAATTCTAAACTTGATTGCATTGTAATGGACAGAGCAAGATTTTTTCATTCCGTTCTTCGTATCATGCATTGGAATGTTCAGACACGGTATGCTCGGTTTTTGAAGTGATGGCTCTGGAGGACCAAGTAAAAGAATTTCGGCCACTTCCAATCTTCTTTCAAAATACTATATATTAACGTAGCGAATGCCGATTGAGTGTGAGTGGATAGGCCCCGGACACCCGTTTTCTCGAAATCCAGAGCCGAAGAGGA
This sequence comes from Hetaerina americana, assembly GCF_022747635.1. Taxonomy (NCBI): domain Eukaryota; kingdom Metazoa; phylum Arthropoda; class Insecta; order Odonata; family Calopterygidae; genus Hetaerina; species Hetaerina americana. The sequence goes on along the minus strand of NW_027286985.1, from coordinate 84,940,865 downwards.
TACTCCCTGTTCCATACCGGATTTCCAAAAGCGGGTTCGGAACCAGAGCGCTCACCCTCCGGGATCCATTTCTCTCCCTTAGGGGCCTCGAGGCGCGGACAAAACCTATGTTGATCGCATGCCGGATAGTATGACCGTACGCAGACAGTGAATCCATTAGATTGTTCGGAGGTATCCCTTTCTTACTAGGAGAGAGTTTTCGGGTATGTTTCCCCGCCTTTTTAGTCGCCTCTTACGACAGGTAGGGATACTGCGGGAGAATTCTCAATTCCCTACCCGGATGAGGGTAGGGGGATTGAGACCAACCAAAGAGATTATAGGGTCATCGCGAAAGAGGGATTGAATGCTACCCAAGGATATCCCAGTACACTGCACAGTCCGACGGATGGGACGCGGTTGACTCATCGCACTTCCGAGGCGGGATTGGCAATACTACCTCACCTGTGCCTCAACCCTCCCTTCCCCTCTCCTGTAACCCTCCTTCAAACCCACCCTCACCGTAATGCACAAGGTGCCATGCCCTTATGTAATAAACTCAAAGAAAACTAAGGAAATATTCAGGCTCATACTACCTACTGAGGAATAGTAGTTGCCAACACATTTATTTTACCGTGTTTCAGATGAAATTTTCCTTATGGCAATTGAACGCCTATTTAATTGGAACTAGCAAATTATTTTCCGGGTCGCAAGGAATTAGCATCACCATTGGGCTCATTTACTTACATGTGTATTACGGCATGTATTTGTATAGTCATGGGCTAACAGTGAGACCCAAGTCTGGATTCACTGAACGGTCACACGATGGCTCATTTCATGACGCGCGTGCATTTCTGGAGCGGCACGCTATTGCAGCGTTGGCTGGTGGTCTTGGAGGCAGCTGTATACTCGGCAGTCAAGATTTTGGCGAGGAAGGGAGCCGTTAACTGCTGGTCTCCAGTTCGCTCCAGCGCAAAGCCCTGCGAAGATACGCGAAATGCGCACTTTCGGAATTGAATTGGGCTAACAATTCACCCGGCCTCCTTTTCCCAAATTCTTTGTCCCAATTCGACTTCACTCCCTCTTGTGCGAGTTTTCCTACTCAATAAACCCCCACAGACTCCCCCGCCTTCCCCGTAAAGTCTCCCCCGCCTTCCCCGTAAAGTCTCCCCCTTACTTGCCGACGAGCATTTGGTCTCGCCAGTTCACTTTGAAAGCCGGGATGAGCCAGCTGGTCGAAGCCGATATCACTGAGTTCGTGGGCCCCGCGAAGGCATATCGTCGAACTACTAAGCCCAAGGTAAGGACCAAGCGGTCGAAATCACGGGCACGGGCTACCTCATTGGTGAGTTCCGATTTAAAAAGCCTCCGTGCAAACGTACAGTGGTAGGTCAGGCTTCCTCATCAACGTTTTCAGTGTATCAAGGTTCTAATTGTCAGGTTTCGATTATCTAGATCTTAGGACCACTTTCCAAAATTGACGGTTCCATGTTGGTTCGTATGTAGTCAGCCTACAAATATTTTACACTGGTACATGGTAAATCCGATCTTCAGCTTGACTCAATTGTCGTTGGTTATTGCCCTGGGGTTGTATTAATGATGGTCCCGTGATTGTCATTTCTGGGGATTGGGATGGTGCGGTGGGTAACGTACTGGCTTCCTACCCAGATGGCCCTAGTTTGAATCCTAGTGGTGGCAGGTATTTTTCAGTGGTTTATCCATACGATGAATTGTTTTGTGGAGAGCACCTTGAGTGAGTATACCGTTCGTCGTTCGGGACGTTAAACTGCGGACCCCTTGGCGCCTTTCGTTACGAGTGGACTACTGCCGACGTCAGGTTTCTCTCCACCCTTCCTCCTTTCTCATCCACCCCTAATGGCGCCAATGACCTCTGCTTTCGGCCGGCTACCCTAAAATTGTCTATCTTCGGCCATACTGAGGTTGCAATCACGACCGCGGTAGCTTCAAAATCTTATGTGCACACACATTGAAATTTCGTTTTGGATGTCCAATTCTTCGTTATTTTAGACGATCCACAATTTATAATCTGATTACCCCCTGGTCCCCTCGCTTGGCATGTGATTCGAAACGGGTAGGGACTGCGGGTTCAATCGCGTGTTAAGTGGATAAAAATTTAACCTGAATTTAGTACATTCCTTCGCACGCGACGGTGGCACCCTAATTAGTTTCGCGCTCGCGATCCAACCACCGAGGCTGTGCAATCAATTAGAGTAAGGTTTGCGAGCGACTGAAATGTATTTCCCAGGAAGGCAAAGCAACCGTCCCGGCGCGTTGGAGCTCGGTGAAATTAGCCACCAATTCCATAATTTCGTCGGTCTTAAAAAAATAGCTGCTATTTTGAAATTTCTTTCTCTGCAGATACGCTTCAGATGAGGTCACTCTTAGACTGAAATATATTATGCTTTCCGCTTCATTTCTTTTTAGGCCTATTGCAGGAAAATCACCTGGAAAAATGTCCACCTGCTGCTGAGAGGAGACTACAGGCCTGTATATAGGTAAAATTTTAAAACTTAAGGTTGCTCTGGCTCGCCTAAGCTAATTTGCAAAATATTTTCACTCACTTCTCAAGTATTGTAAGTACGATGATGAATCATTTATAAGTTGTCTTAGCAAGTAGTAATGGCGTAAACGTTGACACTGCCATAAAGCCGAGAATAAAAGATTACTATGTATTTTCCACAAGCCTTCTATTGTGCGACAACTAGTTTCAATGCAAAGTCATAATACTTGGGTACCTTAAGATGACGCCTATGTATTGAAATAAGATGTAGCAAATAAACGTTTTGTGGGAAATGCACCGCGTTCTCCTTTCATTTAAAAATAAATCTCCACGCAATCAAGCCTGATTTGGAATGTATTAAAGGGGAGAATGTTAATCAAGACAGGTGACTGTAGGAATATACCAGGGATGTAGGCGGAATGAAGGGAGATAGAAAGAATGTGGAACAGAAGGATTTATTGTAGTGCGTGGTGTCAGGTATTCTTTTTTGGCAAGGTTGAGAAGTGAAGTGGCTGTATTTTAGTGCGTTTCCAATACCAACTTCAAACTTTTATTTACTGATGAATTCGTATGTTATTTAAGTGTTTAATTATTTATTAATATTAGTTAAAAGTATGTTTTACCTTTCAGTGTGAAATATTTTACCTAATTAAAAAATCATTCCATTCCACAATGTAAAGTTATTTGTAAAATATGGCCCCAATTTCTGGTGGTGGCAAAAGATTTTTAGAGACCAATTCTTAAATGTGTAGTGTCTGCCATATTAAGTGAGTTATTGTAGATTTTTTTGTATTAATATGACTAGGAAATTTCAGTTTTATGGCACGTAAGGTGCAATTGCAGATTCAAACTAGCTTTTTTTTCGAGTAGAGTAGCCCATGTTGAAGGCATCACATCTTTGGAAATATAATCCAAAAAGTGACCCAAAAGCCCAATTTGTATTGATCTCAATGATGCAGGATTGTTGATATCTCATTATTCAGTGAAAAAAGTCATTTTTCAAATTCATCTTAAAATTAACATAATCTTATGATGGAAATTCAGTATGAAATTATTGCTTCCGGGAGATGTGGTAGCCAAGGGATGGGATAATTCAGTATAACCCTGAAGGGCCAAGTCTAATTCCTGGTGGCTTTGGAAAATTCCCAGCTTCACTGTAATTCTTTTATTTTTAGGGTGTTCAACATGCAAACCACAGGCGGCCCAAGGAAATGAACTGCCTCATCACTGTTCCTTAATCTTGGCATGATGACATAATTTTTAAAAAACACCTTTGCAAGCAGGTGTAAGGTATTGTCAAACTTTTTAATCCCATATGTCTTAGACCTTTGTGAGGTGCGCTGCACTCTCATACAATATTTAAATAAATCAATCTTTGTGCTGATCACTGTGGTTACTCTTGTTTAATCATTTAGTTAGTTTGATTTATAAATTGTTTTCAAATTAGACTTCAAATATCATGGATTTGGGTGGAACACACATAGTACACACTAAGCTTATCTTGACAGGGATGGAGACATTCTCTAATCAACACAGTAATAATGGGGGCCGGGTCCTTTTCTTGTGCCCCTTTGTGGTTCCCAAGGAAGATCTGGTACCCAAAAAATCCCACAGCATGGATGAAGGGCAGAGGTTCTCAAAAGGCATCACTCCAAATCAAATCCGGGCCCCCAGAGCAGTAAACCAACCCGCTACCCATTGGACTACCAGGCACCCTGTGTGTAATATATTTTTAAATGAGCCAAACCAAATTAAAATAATTTCAGTAAAATCAGAATTAGCTTTAATTTCTCACCTTAATTTATGAAAAGTATTTTTACCCACAGTAAATATTATGCCAAGAACTTGATCAATTTCTTCAGGATATAAATAAATCCTTATGATAGCTAATGAAAATTTAAATTACTCTAAATAATATGAGAGTGCCATGTTAAAGTTGCTCTTACCATTCTTTCATCTTTTCTTTGTGTTGAAAAATTATTTCAATGAGAGTTGTTTTTTGAGAGTAGATTAATTATTAATGTTGATGTTTGCCTATTTCCTTCTTATAAAATGCAATTTGACAAAATGCCAATAGAAATATTATTTAAATCACTAAAGGTTACTCAACTAAGTAAATTTTTAACACTTTCATTTTAGGTGAAATTATCAAAGTCTCAGCACACTTAGGCACTAGTTTTGCAAAGAGACACAGGTCATTGCATTTAATCGTGCAATATTGCAAGAGGATATTGATTTCAATCTCAACAGGAAATAATTATTTATACATTCAATACTAAGGTTTAAGGTCTACATGTATAATAATCTGGTGTGTGGAATATTGAGGTTAATAATCTCTGTTCTAAACTGCACACTTTGTACTATTTCGTTCTTGCATAAGTCTCTAGAGGTACTAAAACTCGTGTATTATTCCAGGGGAATCCTATAGAATAGCATTCTGGGGATGATCTGTATAAATGTTGCACGAAGTTATCTTCAACCATATAAACCCTTGTTAAAAAAATTCAAATTTTCTTACCAATCCTTCTATGAAATATGTATTTGCCATGTTTGTCTTAATCATAAATAATATCCATATCATTCATGCAAATATCAATTTTCACACACATTTAACTGGATTTCATAGCATCCATAGAATTTAAAAAGTCAGCAATTTCATGTAAAACCCCAATGGCAATGGGTGAAATACATTATAACACAATACCGAACTCATTGAGAATAAATGATAAATTATGTGGTTTCAAATTGAAACTCCGGAAAATTCCTTCTAAAGGAGTGTTATTTTTCTTATAATAAATAAATAAATAACCAATAATTCTAAGGCTTGTCTTTGTATTTCTGGGTTCTCCATCCATGTTGGTCATCTTTTGATGATGACAGTTTCACTGGCCTTCCTACCCGAATCTTAAGGTCAAAGGTATTTTGTGAAGCTTTCTTGTCCAAGATCAAGGAATATCAACATGGACGATCGATATCAATTAATCAGTGTGTGGAAAAGGATTATCCAATGAATGCAGTACTTGACTACCAGCCCGATCTAAGGTGGACAAGAAAGCTTCAAAGAATATCTTTGACCTGAAGGTACAGGCAGGATGGCCAGCAAACTTTTTCATCACCAAAATACAACCAACGTGGAAGGAGAAACCGGAAATGCATAGACAAGTAATTTGCACGGAGTAATTGTAATGCATAATTTTAATGACATGCTTTATTAGGTACACTCTGTATTGAGCATGTTCAGTGCCAAAATGTATTTTGTAAATTTCATTTTTTGACTCGTATACGGGCATGATATGTATGGACTGTGGACAAGAAAAATGTTTTTGGGCCCTCATTCCTTTAGTATGCGCTATTTATTTGTTTCATTCTTTTCTGTTTCTGAGGTAATTTGTTTGCTAATGGCTAATATTGTCTCCTATGGAATATGTTCTTCGGCGATGGAGACATTCTCGTATTGGTGTTTACTAATGGTTTTCCTCCTGTGATGTCAATTAGGTAATTTCCTTTTTAATGTTTACTGGGTGTCAGGTTTTCCACCACACAAGTTTAACACCTACTTTCAATTTCATCCAAAGTGTCAAGTCTTTCCCTTCATTCTGCCTTTCAATTAAAATTTCCTTTAAATTTATATACGAGCATTATTTTCTTAAATGGCAGTGGTGAAAATGGCCTCAATACCTTAATATTTCTGATATTTCAATGTGGTTATATGTTTAGATTTCAAATAAAAATTTCCATTTTTTTTATTTTTAAGGGGAACCAATCTTTCAATGTTAAACCAGTAAATATTTCTTTAGTGCTTTTGAGCACAAAATTATTTATATCTTTGCTTAAAACATCCTAAAAGTAGTTTAAAAAAACCATGTCGACTTAATTCATAATCATATTTCAGTTTTTTCCCTTCAGGTCTTCTATTGGATGCTAATGCCAGGTGAGAAAAGAAGAATCAATGGAAATCAAGGTTGATCAGCAAGCTTTCTGAACGAAGGAAATAAGGGACAAAGGTGTATATTTCATTGCTGGTGCCAAGTTGGAAGGTACCATCAGAGTCTAAAGAAGTGCACTTCATGTGGGTGTCAGCCTTAAATGAGGCCTCTGAATAGACTGCAACTCCTCCACCGCTGACTTTGTGGATAGTGGCTGAGAGGATATTTCAGTGTTTTCCATTCAAAAGGATATTTGGAATAATGATGCAATTTCTAATACACATTTATCTCAACTAATGTATTTACGAATAATAAAGATGAATGAAACAATGAATTTTGTCTAATTTTTTAATCTTAGTCTTTGTGTAACTTTTGAATAACTAATTTTGCCTTAATATGCTGCTTGAGAATGAAAGAAAAATACAAGGATTCATCCAAAAAATAATCTTTTTTGAGGCTAATACTAAATAACTATTGATTTGAAATGTTACGATAAGCACATGTAATTGTAAATTAATATTTTCTCTTCATCTCCAATACATACTGGCAGTCAGAATAGATTTACATCCTCTGCCATACATTCGGCAATGCAGATAATTCAATTCGTTATGAATCAAAACAGAATTAAAAGTAGTTGTTTAACTTGAATGGAATGTCGATATTTCTGAAAATATCTATGCGAAACAAATGGTTACAGAAATAATTTTTTAAAAGACAAAAAACCGTGAAAGAGGCGTTATTTCAATAAATTATCAATAAATAGTTAATTAGTAGCTTTAATAAGTGGAGAAAACATGCATGAGGTGTAGCATATGTAAAATATAAAAAGGTGCCTTAATCCGTGCGTTATCTGCCTAAAATGTTGCCAAATTATTCTAAAGTAATTTTATCCTATCCTGAATAGCAACATTGTGTGCCCTCTGAACAATTGTTCTTTGGTTTGTGAGGTGAAATTGGTGATTGCAATAAACATATGAACTACATTTGATCACACCGGGTCAAAAATTACGTCATACACCGAACTGAACGAAGTCCAATAATAAGAGCTAATTGATCTATCACATGCGAAAAATCATGGTATTGAATGATTTCCAAGAACCGGCTCACTCTTCAAAAAAGAGTAGCTCCATCGACGGCCACCCGCTCACGAGCCGTCTCGGAGCACGGTGAGGCGCAAGGTTGAGGTGCTAAGCCTCCCCAAGAAAATATATGAATTCAAGTCCCGAGTCCACTCAGCGAAAAATATCCTAAGTCCAGAGCGCTCGCCAGGCGAGAGAGGCGTCGAGGCAGGGAGATCCCTCGGATTCGGCAGGGGAGAGCCTTGCTGAGTTCATCCAGTTCATTTTGAGAAAAAATTGGCAAAGTCCGTAGTTTTGCGGAACAAATAATAGTTCCGAACACGTTTTTTACAAGAAACCCGGTAGCCTGGGGGATAAGAGGCAGAAGGCGGTGGCGAGACTATAAGGTGTATTACATCGATTTACTTTTGCAGCCGAAAATTTTTTTTTTTGCAAAATATTTTCGATTCACTAACATGCACAAAAGTATCACCAGAGATTTTGACGGTAGGTTCAGGACGCCGCGGGAGATCAGGAAAACAATTAAATAATGAATATTTTTGTGAAAAGGGCCGCCATTTTTTCCAGCCGGGCGGCGGGGCGGCGGAAAAAATGGCGGTCCTTTTCACAAAAATATTCAATATTTAATTGTGTTCCTGATCTCCCGCGGCATCCTGAAGCTGCCGTCAAAATCTCTGGTGACACTTTACTGAAAATTAATGAACAAAAAATTAATTATTGGATTAGTTGCATATCAAGCCAACAGATGGCGCATGCCTTCACTAATTGAAACCTCCTCACATACCAGCGCATCCTAATACATCCTTTTCCCTCTCGAGACACCAACGATGAATTTCGAAATTCAATTTTTACATGGTCATTTAAAATGTATCAACAATTCCCTATTTGCCTTAATGAGATTCGTTCTATCTTGGGACACGGTTATAAACTATGACGCACCGTCCCGATTACTTCCAGCACATTCTTATGGAATGTGTTGGAACTTCATAATGAATTTAAACATAAGCGAGGTAATATTCTAATATTAGCAAGCTAAATGATATACAATGCTCAAATGTAAAATCGGGCGGCAACCCTAATTGCTTGCAGCATCTAATAGTTCATATTCAGTAATTAATGTAAATTTTATTTCAAAGAGATCGGCCAGTTGTCAAGTATAGAAGAGTTAGGATTGATCCAAAACACTTGGATAATAGTTAATATTTATTTCCAACAATTCCTCAAGAATTTCAACACAGTTGCAATGCTGCAGTTGATCTACACTATTTCATTGCTGCGCTGGTTCCAACTTTCTCATGCTCTTTATTACTGCAGTCATAATTTTAAAATTTTCATTATGCCCAAGAATCATGAATACAAGAATAGATTCAAAACCTTTATTAATTTCAAAATTATAGAATACAAAAGTCAACTAAATAAGTATCCTTTCTTCTTGAACATTGCAGCAAATAGAACTTCCTGAAGACTCCTTGTTTTCAAAACCAATATCTCTGATAATCCAGGGACATTAATACTCCATCTCCAATGAAGTTTCTTTTTAATTTTAAAATTTTCACAGAATATTTTGTTTGCACAAAAAGTTGAAGGAATAATTTAGGGATAATTTAAAATATAATTTAATTTAAAAATAATTTAAATAATTTATTTAATTAATATAAGGGAGAATGTTAGGCGAGGTAAGGGTGATAATAACAGAGGCATATTATGCAATGGAATAAGGAGGTATGCATAATTTTAAGAGGTGTCCATTGTAATGTTGGGTTGCTTGGTTAGGTGAGGCAGGGAAGTTATTGCTGGACTGATTGGTAGCCAGTTTCCATCTTTACCAATAGATTAATATAATAATAGTTATTATTAGACCTATGTTAAAGAACATGAAAATGCAGCAATCAAATGAAAATGAGATAACAAGGAATTTAAAATAAAAAGATTATAATCAAGTAATAGGTTTGACAATGGAATCTGACATCAAAACTAGGATTATTAATCAGGTAATTGTTATAACTTTACGAACAGTAATTTATTGGACCAGATTTACCTACAAATTATAGAACTAAATAATATCTTATACCAATAAAAGGATATTAATCTTCTCAATAATGGGATCTTTTTGCCAAAACAAAAAATGTGACCCAGAGTAGGAGTGAATAATGCTAGATTACTTCAAAATGTCATCAATGCTCTTCATATTTCATTGCACATATCCATTCAGATTCAAATATCCAGTTTAAAGATTAAGAATTTGGACCTTGAGAAACCAAACAGGAGAGAAAAAGCATGTGGAAGATTTGGAGAACATTCACCTTTACACCTGACGACTGTTAATTGGAAGAAACATTTGAAATAAAGATAAAATGAAAGTTACCCATATACATATAAGTGAGTGATTAAGGCTCTTTGTGTTTCATGCATCTTAAAGCGCCATTTTGAAGGACCATTAAAGTACAGATTCTTCACTATGGTAACTTTATTGCAATAAAGTCATTGGTGTTTGTTTACTCTTTTTCCAGCTTTAATAATTTAACACATTAAATCACATTTCCATTTAATTAGCAGGAATTCATATTTTCAACCACAGGCACATACCTACCTTTCTGTTCATTTGGTCCATTGGTGGCAGCTCGTTTCTGGCTGTTCAAAAGCGAATGCTGCATATTTTATAAAACATTTTATTTCTCCGCATATAGATGGAAAAAGTCTGTATTTATATGTTTCATGATAAAGACTGGATAACATCAAATAGAGATAAATCTATTAAATATAAAAACAAAAGAAAAATCAAGCCACGTCATCAAAAACCATTAAGGGAGAGAAGGGGGAGTAAGGGAGAGAAGGAGGAGTAAGGGAGAGAAGGGGGAGTAAGGGAGAGAAGGGGAAGAAGGGAGAGAAGGGGGAGTAAGGGAGAGAAGGGGGAGTAAGGGAGAGAAGGGGGAGTAAGGGAGAAGTGGTAAGTTGAGTTTAGGTGCAGCAGCATTTTAGTGATCCAGGAGAAGGAGAGGCTATGTATTGGAAGGTTACTCTCTCAAATTTGTGAACGTTTAAATTAATTAAGTGATCATTAAATGAAAAAAAAACAATGTAACACTCCACTGCTCTAAGAAATAGTGGTGGAAAAAAATACATTGTGATCTACATTTAATTTGGGAGGGTGTTTGCCTACAACTGTTTGATCTGTATTAAGGGCCGGTTGATGATCTTCACTGCCTTGGTGGGAGTAGGGTTGGTGTGGAAAGATATTGGAGTCTTAAGAATTTCAGGCGAGGGGAATGGGAGAAGTATGTTTCCTTGACCACCTCAAACCTATTACACTGAAGAGATTACCAAATTTTTGGTGGAAATGTTGTCTTTTACCCTCGTAATATGCCTGAGTTAAAAAACATGAAAATGTAGCAATCAAATGAAAACAAGATACCAAGGAATTTAAAATAACAAGATTATAATCAAGCAGTAGGTTTTATTTGAATGGTACCTGAAAAAACTATGCTGCATAAATTCCTCTCGGGTCCTCCACAGGGTTATATCGTCCATATCGGCCGACTCTGTCGGAGAAGACTATGTCCGACTAGGTAATTGTCTTCAGTACGTCCGAATGCAGTTTGCCTCTTTTTCCCATATATATATGATTTTCCACCCCATCAGGTGTCATTTGATTGGACCGTGAGATGTATCAGGTCGCCTTCCCATTGGCTGCCCATCGTTTCTGGTTTTTCCCATTACTCTAAGGATTGGTTTCAAGGTGTTGCTCAGGTAAAAGCAGGAGTCCCTGTTAAAATTATGTTTTTGGAGGCGGATCTCGATGGCCTCCTTGGTGAGTCAGTCCCAGTATCCGTTGGATTGGCAGATAATTTTTGTCCCCTTCCATCTTATTTTATGGTCCTTGGTAAAGCAATGGTCCACCACTGCTGATTTCTCTAGTTGCTCCAGTCTGAGATGCCTCTAATTTTCTTTTAGGCTTGTTTCGATCATGCGGGTCGTCTCACCCACGCAGACTTCACCGCACTCACAGGGCATCTGGTACACTCCTGGGGTCTTCAGCCCAATGGGGTCCTTTGCTTTAACCATCTGTGCTCCTAACTTATTTGGTGCTTTGTGGATTGTCTCGATGTCAAATCTCCTTAATATTCGGGAGATTTTCCCGGGATTGTGAAGACGTATGGAAGAAGGGCCATGGTGATGGGTTAGTTGTTGGATTTTTGGCTTGCACGGTTCTCCAAGGACCTTTTAAGGGCTACCGATATTTCATGGTCTTTGTAGCCATTCTGCAGGAAAGTCTTCTTCAGATGCCTGTGTTCTTTAGATGAAAAAACTATAAATATAAATCATGTAACTGTTGTTCAAAACTTAGAAAATTAACAGTTTTGGACCAGATTTACCTGCCAATTACAGAACTACATTATATCTCATACCAATGGAAAAATTTTTATCTTAAGTTAATGGGAATTTCTTGGAACTTGTTTGCCAAAACAAAAACATAACTCCAAGTAGGAGGGGATACTGCTAGATTACTTCAAAATATAATCAATGCTCTTCATATTTCAGTGCACCTCTCCATTCAGATTCAATTATCCAGTTTGAATATTAAGAATTTGGACCTTGAGAAGCTAAAGTGGAAAAAAAAGAGGGGAGAAAAAGCCATTGTAAGGATTGGAGAACATTGACCGTTACACCTGACGACTGTTAATTGGAAGAAACATTGAAATAAAGATCAAATGAAAGTTACCCATCCACATACGAGCGAGTGATTAAAGCCCTTTGGGTTTTATTAATCTTAAAGGGTAATTTTTAAGGGCCATTAAATTACAGATTCTTCACTATGGTTACTTTATTGCAATAAAGTCATTGGTGTTTGTTTACTGTTTTTCCAGCTTTAATAATTTAACACATTAAATCACATTTCCATTTAATTAGCAGGAATACATATTTTCAACCACAGGCACGTACCTACCTTTCTGTTCATTTGGTCCATTGGTGGCAGCTCGTTTCTGGTTGTTAAAAAATGAATGCTGCATATTTTTTAAAGATTTCATTTCTCCTAGTATAGATAGGAAAAGTCTTTATTAACATGTTTCATGTTGAGATTAGATTACATCTACTAGGGATAAATCTATTAATTATAAAAACAAAAGAATAATCAAGCCACGTCATGAAAAACCATTAAAAATCTTGATGCTAGGCACCACTGTGATATTAACTACAAAAAATCACAGGAATCAACCCAAGGGTCTGTTTGTTTAGTGGTGGTAGAGTTTACTCAATACTAAGCCCAATGGGATGTTCAATTAACACATCAGAGTAGGGATTAGAAGGGTCAGAGGGGTCAGTGCCTTTTCCTGTGCCAGTTATGGTTTCTGATGAAGATCTGGTAACCCAAAAAACAGCTTAGGTGGAGCTGAGTGTGCCCTAAAAGGCATGACTGAATCAAACTCGGGCTCTCCTGTCAGCAGTCCAGAACTACACCCAGTCTATCATGTCTCTCAATGATATGTTCATTTGATTTCTTCCTTTACCAACATAGCAGGAAGAAAATTTTGACACATCACAAATGTTGGAAGCTATTAGTTTATAAGCTGACACTAACTCAGTTTCTATCAATAATACCTTTTATGATGATCAAGAACAAAATTTGGCAAAACAAATGTGCATATTTGAAAACACTATTTCATTCAAAACTCTTCATAGACCATTACAGACTGATTGATTACCATGGCAATTTGTAAGTTCACCAGATCTCCCTAGGAATCCAGAGCTGGGTCAGGGAATGAACTAGCCCTATCTTATTATCCTGTTGTGTGAATTTCATACATGGTACAAATAATATTTATTGATTTACGGAGATCTCTGTTATCAAACCAGCCTTCAAGTAGAATTGCACTGTTTTGATTTTAGTTAATGAGGCATTTTCTCAAACAAAGTAGAAATATAGAGTAGCTGGAAAGAAGCAGTCTTCAACCTCCTGCAGGTAAACCCAGCTTAATTCAATTCATTATTTTCTATTATCATTTTCAAATATAGATTTTGAGAATCTCTCTTCATTCGTACTTGGGATCAAATGGGTTGGACATGGCACTAAGATTAGCAGATGAAACTTAGCACTGCCACAGTTATCATATTTGCCAATCATTACGTAGCAAAAAACTAATATTTCAATGACATTTATATCCTTCTGGATGCATCACATGAGGAAGCAACCCTAGGTTATCATGAACACCTGTGATATCCCTTGGCTGAAGCTTGTGTCACTGAACAATGGGGAGGGTCTCACTATATATAGCTGGTCATGTTCTAGTTCATTCCATTGAGGTAATTTTAATTATAACTGATGAACATCAATGAAAAGCATGTTGTCAACTAGGATGACAAGATAATTGAGCACTTTAAACAGTGGGTATCAAGCAATCATTTTATAATTGGATTTATTTCATAATTCTTTGGGTCCATAGAGAATTTAATATATACCCTGATTAATTTAATCTTTTTCTAAAAATAACTCATCCAAACCTACTTCTTTATTTCTTCGAACAAGGGCACCAATCATCCTTGAACTCATTGGAGAGAAAACATCCTTACCACAATCCCTCAATCAACGTAGGGTTTGTTGTGCTTTTTAAAATAAATTAAAAGACAAATACAGTACCATTTGTGATATAACTTCAATTTATGCTAAGGTTCAAAGAAAACTTCATTTCACAGAGCACACTAAGATGACTCGCATCCAACCAGTTAAAGGGAAATATGAGATTGATTTGGAGACATTTTGCTTCCATTGAAAGATTCATTTGAGAAAGAAAAAAAAGAAAACTCAAATCAAAATTTGAAATGATGAAATTTAAAGCTTTCAATCTATTGAAGAACATAATAGTCCTCTTTGACTTAAGACATGCCACCAACTACAAACAACACGAACTACTTCCTGTAGAAGCACTGCAAAGATCTTTTAGACAAATATCTAAATTTTAACAGAAGGGATAAAATATATACAGATACAAAATAACTTGCGTCACTACTTGCAGTGTGACTCTTGCTCTCTTTCCCCTGTCCCTCTTCTGTCTCAGCAGACCTCATTTGGTCGAGCACACATCAGAGGGTGGCTTCTTTCAGTTTAGAGCACAAATGGTGACTCCAAAGTTACGCTGATGATGAATTGGTGATGCTGCAGGCTTCAAAAAACAGTTTCTCCAAAGTGGAGTCCATTCTAGGCTTAGGGTAAGATTTGAGGTCCATCAATCTTATATCTTGATAGGAAGTACAAATTTAGAAAGGTACAACAATGGGAGGGGTTGCAGCATGGGGGAGTTTGCAATTAAAAAGGTATCATTCAACCACATTAACAGTTTGGGGGGGGGGGGCAAGGCAACGAAGAATTTATCAACAATAAGTTACGGAACTAGGAAATTTTGATTAAAAAATCTGCTTATTTGTGGATCTGTGTGGTTGAATTATTATTACTTTTACTTTTTTTGTAAATGGTATCAGAAATTGATGGCAGATGGTTAAATGAATTTGGTAAAGATTTGGTAGAAATAAAGACTAAGTAATATAAGTAAGAGTTTCAAATGCAGATTGACATGATGGATATGATTAGAGAGTTGCGAATTTGGTCTCCAAATTGTTCACCACCTAAATGAAAGCAGTTTACAATTAAAACTTATTAATTTTTGACACAACTATATGCTGATCACATTGTCAGTAATACTTTTCAATTATTATGGAATGCAACATTATGACAATTCATTAAATTTTTATCTACTATCAGTCTATGATTTGTTCATTAAAATTATTTCCACAAAATCTTTCCCAAGATGAGTACCAAATACTTAAACAAGTACAATACGTCTCTCAGCTCTATTTTGTGAATGAATCCATATTTGTTTTCCTGTAGCAGAAGGCACATTAGTTCACATGTACCTGGAGATAGCATAATAATGTGAAAATACTTCTACATAGTAATAAAAGGTGGTATGGTGCAGAATGTGATGGAATGGTACAAACCGAGCTGCAGGCTATCACTCAGTACTAACACTTGGGCTGATCAAGTCCTGGTGAAAAAGAAGCTGAATAACTTGCACAGACAGGTATGCTGAATGTAATACATCTCAGACCTGATAGAAATACTTATTAATTTTAGACAACTACATGCTGATTACATTGTCAGTAACACTTTTCAATTACTATTGAATGCAACAATATGAAAATTCATTAAATTTTATCTACTCTCAGTCTATGATTTGTTCATTAAAATTATTTCCTCAACATCTATCCCAAGATGACTACCAAATACAATGAAGTACTGCACTTCTCCCAGCTATATTTTGTGTTTGAATCTATATCTGTATTCCTGTAGTAATGGGCACATTTGTTACTATGTGTTCACATGTACCTGAAGATGGCATTATAATGTGAAAATACTTTGTACACCGAAATAAAAGGATGGTGGAATGGTACAAACCGGGGTGCAAGCTATCACTCAGTACTTACACTTGGGCTGATAGAGCCCTGGTGAAAAAGAAGCTGCATAACTTGCACAGACAGGTACACTGAATGTGATACACCTCAGACCAGATAGAAATATCTGGAATATTTCACTTTAAGCTCCATTTATGATTTGAAGAAAATTAAACATAAGAGTCACAGTATGTTTATCTCCATGACCAATATTGAAGGTAGAAGTTCATGAATCTCCTCATTTGTGCTTGAATAAATACCCTAGGATATCAATCTGGGAATGGGGGTGGGGAGAGGACACCATTGTGAGCATTAGTTTACCATAGGGGAAAGACGCAAAGGGCTCACAAAATTAAATGCTCAATTTGAAGGATGGACTACTCCATCATAGCATATTGTACCCAAGTAGGGATCAGGATATCTTAGAAAAGTTATGACACCACTGTGATTTGAACCCAGGCCTTCAGCATGGGAAGCCCCAATACACTAGCTGATGCATCAACCTGATCTCTTTCATTGAAGTCATGTTATTTGGCTAATAACCAAGGCGGCAAAAAAATTATAAAAATTTTGATATCATACAAGGATTGTTTTAAGTTTCAAATTTTTCACTAGGTCATAATAAAGTGGCATCAATTTTGAATGACAGATATAACTCAAATATGAGTAATTATCGTTACTTAGAACAAATTTTAAACTAAATGCATGACTGAGATAAGAATGTGCAGCTTATCTGCCTGGATCTTTCCCTGCCAAGTAACTTCTCCCAACATTTGATATACATATTGCATTCATATTCCTAATAGAATTATGCGACGTGGTAGTCTAGAAAGCCGAAATTTTGCATACTGTTAAGTGGTCCCTTATATGCAATCCTGGTTGATATATTCGGAGTATATTCGGAGAAATCTGAAATAAAAATATGAATATTATGTGATATTCATAAATTCAGGAGAACGATGTCATAGGACAAAGATATGATTTGAAAGCTCCCATTCACTGGATTCTAGAGTTTCACGAGGGCTTAGAGAGTTCATCGCGAGCTGTACAACCATAGTCATCTTTAAAAAAAATCCCTACGGATCGATTACTAAGATATAAATCGACGGCGAGAGTTGTTGAAACTCATTCAAGCCCACCTGGAATGCTCGGAGCAGCGCCCAGTAGTTCCATCGACGCACCGGAGCGGCTCAATCTTCCGTCACTCCTGCATTTACTCCTCGTCCTCCCTCCGCAGCCACGAATGGAATGCTTCCAGAGAGCTCTACTAACGCCCCGCTCTAGAGAAGGAAAGCTACCAGGAACAAAAGAAAGGAATGTAAGCAAAAAGGCGAGATGGAGGAATACAAGGAAGGAATAGCTGGGATTTGCCGGCGCGGGAAGACGCGGAGAGCTAGCAAGTGTAATAGGAGACTATGACGACCGCCTGGGACAGGGAGGGCTGTGAGGGAGTGAGGTGGGTGTCCGAATGAAATAAGGGAAAAATTCGTCCACTCTAGGCGACCTGGCCGATGAGAGAGTTGGAATGGTGAAATGAGAGGAGGAGGAGGGGGGGATAATTTTGTCGGGGTGGAGGTCCTTTCGCATTGACCTATCCGACGGCCTCGGAGGTGGGAGGGGAAATAAGTGGAGGGGTGGGAGTGATTTCAATGAGCGCGGGTACATTCGACCATTGGCAAACGCAGCGACTGAGTGTGGTTCAATGCGAGTCCCAAGTTAGTAGGCTGCACTTCCAAACGGAGTGAGTTGGGGCTCTTATACTTAAATTTGACAAGGCTTTCGGGGGACTGTGGTGTGTACCATTTCATTATGTCCCCTTATTTTGGATAAGGGTGGAGTAGCCCTTACCGAGAGTATTTCCTACGAAGCGAGCATTTACAGACTCACATGAAAATGAAGGAACGATTTTTATCTCCTTTATCGAAGATAGTGAACGAGAAGAAGGCAAAGGTTCCCGTTATTTTGGTCGCTCATGCAAAGGAAGATTCGAATCCGAATGAGACTTTTTTCCACTCTAAGTAGGAAGTACAAGCGGTCACGGAAAATGAAGCCGAAGACATAAGGCGACTCTCGGTACAGGCCTAAAATCTTACAAATAGATCTATTACTCCATTGTGTCAATAATTTTTAGAAGAAAATCTTTATAAACTTTTATCACTAAAGAACGACGTTTGCTCAATGTTAACGAACGAAAATAACGCTCAGCATTGTCCAAGAACTTTAGAAAACTTAGTTTCATTTAATTTTTACAAATATCATTCCAAGTGGCGTACTTGTGTTACTAGCCCCATCTTGTCTCGGTAGGAGAGATCATGTCAATTATATTGGAGAGATTAAGTGCAGAAGAAATAGCTGTAAGATGTAATTTTTCCCACCAACGATAAAGGATCAGAATAAAATTTTTGCCGGATCGCTGTAGGAGGGAAAGGTGTTTTGTGTCAAGGGTAGTCTGGCGTGTATTCACCCACCGCCACACACCCTAGTGATGGCACGCAGGGTACTAAATAAAACTGAAAGTAACATTTAAGTTCACAAAAAAATTAATTGAAATCAGCTTTAGATGATAGCAGTGAAAAGCGCTTCCATTCGATACAATTATGATTGCGCCGCTTAATACGTGAGGGGGAGGAAAAGGGAGATGAATGTATCACAGACCCTTACAGAGAAGGGGATGGGGATAAAGAGAGCCGAATACATGTATAACCTTAAATAATTTTAAAATGGCTCAGTTTCGGGAGCAATCAAACAGATGGGAACAAGCTCGCCCACTCGGATGTAAAAGTGAAAACTGGCCTTTCCTCTCCACCACTCTCCCTTCCCTCTCCATTCCCATTTCAGCATTGCCCTCACGGAGTAAACATCACCTTTCGCGCAATCCCAAATGGACTGGACGACCTAAAGGCGCAAGAGGACAAGCGAGTGTTGGCCAGGTTATCGCGAACAAACAACTGTTGGCTTTGTTCGTCGGTCATCTCTCGCTGCCATTTTACTTTTTGTTGAAGAGTATCCTGAACCTCCCTTTCGCTTTCTGGCACGATTTCCAGGCGTTTTAAACTGCGGGAATATTTTGGCCCGAGTAACGGGAAATAGCGCTTATTTGTCTGATTTCAATTCAAATATTAGCTATTGAGCCATAGCCCAACATAGACCCATACCCAAAGTGTATGAAAAATATGGAAATACGTGGATTTAAGTTCTAAAATAAAGAAGTCGCTAAAAAATAATATTAGGTGATGCTCCCGTTTGGAGCAGAATTGGTTTCAATCTCTTTGAGGCATCACTAGAGCAACTTTCTCCCTGCAATATCTGGGAATGGGAGTAAATATCCCATTGTCCGTTGTAAGAATAATTCTACTTTTTCTCTTCAATATATTGCACAAAATATTTTCCATTGCTAAATCTGATAATGACTAGCAGGTGACAATCATAGCAAAGCGCTTCTGCCCTCTTCTCCATCATCGTCTCGCATGCACTGTGATGCACCTAAATCTCGTGTGCACACGCGCCAGTCTGATGCGCCTCGATTGAGTCTATATAAGGTATTATAGAGAATGCTGTCGGACTCCTATGACTCTTATGCTGAGAGGGGCTTCCATTCCCTCCCTCCTTCCCTCGGCATTTGAGTGTTGGTCGGTGGCGTGTGCTGACCGAGCGGCTAGACCTCGACCAATTTTGCCGAACAATTTGCGGGACTCTTAAAAAACACGTTTAACATTAGGATTTTTTACAAATTGCTGACTGCAACCATCAGGATGGGGTTCTACTCCATAACTGCGGCTGGCTTCACTTGGAATTAGGCAAACTCGGTTTTCAGAGCGCTGTCTCAATTTAACATACGTGAAGCCGTGCTTGGACCCAATTGAACTCTTTGGCAAATTCGTTGTCTGAACAGTTAGTGCGAAGAGAGGGTTATGAGGGGAGACGAGCAAACGTGGGACGAGAGGAAGCGGAACAGCAGACCCCGTCACAAACTGCAAGGAGTCGAGCGAGTGCTGGCGAGGTAACGCATACCGGATCGCCCCACCCCTCCCCGTTCTAGGTTTTTCCAGCCAAGCCAAGGCCGAACGGCGAAAGGGAAGAGGTGACGGTGAGGAGAGCATTGCGAGGGAAACAACTTCCATCTGTTCACCCCTTTTTAAGCTGTAACCTGCCATCCCATTCTTCGCACTACCGAGACTAACTTGCTACAACACACTACCCCTCACCCTGGTTGATTTACCTATTCTAATTTATATGTCCACCTTCTACTTCATGTTTATCTCAATTTATTTTTACCATGGATATTTTAGATTTTAAGGTGGACAAAGCCAGAACAGCAATACGCTTCGTGGCATCTCTTAACAAAAAACAACGAGACATCCGACGCCAATATGAAGCCCTTTAATTCCCCGTTCTTCCTCCCTTCACTCCGTCCAACATCCCTGCACTCCTCCTGCCCCTTCTTACTTTTCCTAACCTTATACCCTCGATCACAGTCTTCAACATCCCTTTGAAAATGAAAACGTTCTACATTTCTCTTCCCTGCCTCCTTTGCATCTCTTCCAGCAATCTCCTCTCCTCCCCCACTAGGCCTAGCAATTATATTGTATTTGATATACTACAAATGTTTTGTGACGATGTGAAGCCAAGCCAATCCGAACACGATAGTACCGAGGTAATTCGCGATCGCGTTCCACAACGGCAGAGTCCGTTTATTAATGGATGGGTGATCCAACAAAGAGTGAGTGGACATTCCGGGTGAAACTACGAGAAGGCGAAATCCCACACAAAACCATCCCGTTTCCGAGTTTATTAACTGTATCCGGAATGAGGTCTCGGTGTTTGATCATTTACGGATTCTTTCTTCGATATATAACATAGTATTACCATTCTCTAGTTCTCCGTAAAATTCAATTTTTTACCACTCGAGAGATAAAAATAAAATTCTGCTTCTATTTTGTGACGATAAAGAGCTTACAACGTGTTTTTATTCAGCATTCAGCAGCAGCAGAAAAAAACGGGGGTTCTCGGGAAGGATAATCTGTTTTAAGGAGGGTTCTGCCCCTAATCGGTTCCTCCGCACTCAGCCCCAAACTATGCTGAAAGATTTATCAAATACTTAAACTTGGGTAAAATTATGGCAAACAAACTTAAGATAAAAAAGCTCAATTAATGGAGATGACAATTTTTTCACCCAAGTTCAACGTAGTCATCCTCGATACCATTCCTCCGAACTTATTATTTAATTTACTTGTGGTGTTATCTTCGGCTCTTTCGAGTGAAGACTTTGAATAAGAAGAACAACAAACATTATCTCGAGTAAACGGATGACTCCGTTAAAATTTACTGTTGCGGCATCTCCCGCAGTTTCTTTGGAGTTTGGAAAGGTATAAACAGCCTAAGTGTTTAAAAGTTCTCTTGGACGACTACGAATAGAGCAGTTTCTTGCAAGGGCTCTTGCGTAGCCCTTACACTGCGCCTTTCCAGCCTCCAAGGCTAATAAGGCGGGAAGAATTCTTCTGCGTTGTCAGTCGTTTGATTTATTCCCGCTCAGAGCAGCCTTGGCTTCTTCTTTGCCGGAAGGGTGTCTTGCTCGTCTTGGGATGCTATGGGGCGCTTGTAGCGGTCCCATGGCCAGACCCTTATGTCGCCAACCCGGCGAATTACTTTTACTTCCGCTTTTCTGAAGAATTTTCCAGATATTCTAGGCAGAAGGACGTCCAGGGTTTCCAGCTTTCCGTCCTCGTGCATCTCGGAAACGCGGGCGTAACGACCGCGTGCCATGATGTCACGAAGAGCAGAATTCTGCACCACCTGAATTTGAGCGAGACTCGTTCGCGACACTGATGGTGACGTTGTACGTATGTACGGCATTTCATCACAACGTATTGTTCCTTTAGAGCCCCCAAAATTTCAGAATTTAAGAGTACACCTAGATAGCTTTACTGGTTAAAGCACTCGACTAGGCATTGAGGGATCCGGGTTCGTATCCCGCCAAGGCGAATGATTTTTACGCTCTGAAGTTGTTGTATTGAAATGCATATTAGGATGACTCCGTTAAAAGTTACTGCTGCGCCATCTCCCGCAGTTTCTTTGGAATCTCGAATAAGAATTGAACCATCATACGCATCGCTAAAATATTTTCCTCTGAATTTTAAGTTCTCGATCTGATGAAGACTCCCGGCATGCATCCTTTCCATTGTTTCGCGAAGTGAATTCAGCCCTGCATGCTCTCGCTGCAGTTTCGTGCACATGTTTATCACAACTTCATTACCGCGTTTACGATTTATCTAATTAATACCAAAATATTTATAAAGAATCAAACAACGATTGGCAATAACAAATGCACCAATATTAGAACGCATCAACCCATAGGATGTATTTTTTACTACCAAATATTCCCTGAAGTCACCCTGCATCTTATAGACCGAGGGCATACGGTTTTAAGTTTAGCCAGTAAGACGCAAGTTGATTTGTCGAAATAAGACATATTACTTATTTTTTTCGCATAAGGCATTGAAAATGATTGCCTTGGCTACAAATTTCGATAATATGACTATTTTAAGTGAGCAGAAGCCAACAGAATTTTGATATTTCCTTTGGGGGATTTACTGAAAAAATTCCAAAAATTCGAAGGCTTACACAATCCGCCGATGAATTAAATACTTAAAGAATGATCGGGTTCAAAGAGTAGTTGTAGATTGAGTCGGCTCTAATGTAGTGAAGTCACTTCGAATGTTCCCCAGGAAAATGCTATGGGAACTCTATTATTCCTTATTTACGTGCCTCATCGGTGAAGATTAATCATTATTCACGCCTCACGCAACGGCGAAACACCATTGGTTCTGTTGAATCGGTGGAGTGTCGATTGGAATCTTGATTGACCACGCGTGTTGCAGTCAGCTTCATATTCTTTTATTACCATAGAAACAACTCACATCAATCGGTTAGGAAGTAACCGTGTGGCATTTAGCTATCGTTCTGCTAGTGTCATATTTAATACAATTGATGCAATCGCTCAAAGTGTTCGTGGCTCTTTGGGTAATCATTTCAAATTGTTCAGCAGTTGTGTCGAGCCATACTAATTGACGGTCCACTGGCCCAATATAAGGTGCGGCGCTTAAATCCGGACAAGTTTCGCCGTCCGTCGGATGGGACGTTAAGCTGCGGACCCCTTGGCGCCTTTCGTAAAGAGTAGGCTAATGCCGACGCCGGGTTTCTCTCCACCCTTCATCCTTTCCTATCCATCCCCTATGGCGCAAATGACCTCAGCTGTCG
Source organism: Hetaerina americana (assembly GCF_022747635.1). NCBI lineage: Eukaryota > Metazoa > Arthropoda > Insecta > Odonata > Calopterygidae > Hetaerina > Hetaerina americana. Next base: position 84,917,664 of record NW_027286985.1, on the reverse strand, counting down.
GTCGCCTCCCCTCAAAACTACAAATTTCAATTTGAATTTCCCGTCATATGGTATTGCCACTGGAGGTCCCGATTGGCGTTCTTGAAAGCAATGGTAAACGTTCATAACTTTAAAATGGCCGTATTGTTACATACAAGTGAGGAGTACAATCGAAGAGCCGCTATTATCGAAACTGTTCGCGCTAGGCGTTATATTTCGAAATAATTCGTTCCTTCGGTTACCCCAGATCAACTGTTTGCGATACTGTGGCTGAGCATGATGCTTTGGAGAAGTCTGAGGAAGGTTTCGCCAACCCGGCGAGGAAAAGCGTATTTGTCAGGATTTAAGCACCGAACCCATTATAATCTAAACAGTTGTTTATCGGCGGAAAATGCATTACATCATGCGAATGGCTGAGATTCTGATTGCCTCATTTAAATTAAAATCTATTTTTCTTCCATATTTGGACATTAGGAAGTAAATTAGCTGTTAGTTGGCACTGTACGTGTCTTATTCTTGGTTGTGTAATAGTGTCGTGTGTGTTCATTGATTTAAAACTGTAATATGGTGCGAGAATATGAATTGCCTCGCCGGTGCCCGGTGCAAGGAGGCAAAAAAGAGAGAATAACGAGGGGATTCCCAATTTTTTGAAACTGTGGCGACGTACGAGTATTTGCGATATTCCGATATCCGAGGATGGAATTATGCCGAATTGAGGAACAATAAATTGTGACTAAAAGTGTCAAACAGTGTCTTGTTAGGCGAGGCCGTAAAAATGTAACGATACAATTACGATAACGCAACAATATCAAAGTGTATGAAATAGTCCACCTTGGCACGATACTGTGATAGGAACTCAGATCCTTCGATGTCCGGCCGATTGATTGAACCAGTTGAGCTACAGGGGCGAATGATTTTTAGACTGAAATTTTAGCATCCTATTGCAGATAAGCGGATGAGTCAGTTTAAAGTTACTCACGCATCATCTCTTGCAATTATTACAACCATAGCGATGCTTAGATTATATGTACGTCCACCCAATCATATCTTAAACGCTTAACTATTAATTATTGACAAAGTATTGAACATTTTTGGAATGCTTCTTGGTGTAACTAGAGTACAGTTTCTAGTTTGTCTACAACCAAATTTAACGTATCGTCCGGGCTTTAATTTCGATTCCTATCAAGGCTCCACTGTTTAAAACGGTCAGTATTTTAATTAGCATTTAAAATAATGCAAACCATGGAATTTAATCATCGATGCATGGTAAACAAAGATGTGTTGAATTGATAATACTTATTTTCAATTAAATTCTCAAATAGCCCAATCTTCTTGCTTAGCGATGTTGAAACTGTATTATTATTCCCATCATACTGCGGTAGGCGATATGCCATTATAATTAATTTAGTTAGTCATTTTTTTCCACAAATGATAAGGGATCAGAGTAGCATTGGACGATCGCGGTAGGGGTAAACATATTAGGACCAAAATTAGTCTTTTGTATTCTTCCACTGCCACTCACCCTCGCGGTGGCTTGCAGGGTATTGTGATGGCTCTCTGGCAATACTCGAGCGATCGCTTCGACATACCCCGAACCTAGCGCTATCTGAGGCAGTTCAGGGTAAGCGATACTTCCACTGCTAAGTCAATAATTCTTAACGCCCAGCATGTATTTGAATCATCGAGGCGTGAACTTATCCCCCTATACAATAAATCAAATTGTAGTCATGGATCCGCTTTCAATTTATATAAAACCTTTATAATAAAACCTTTAATGTTTCTACTATACCAATATTGAAACACTAGGATAAGTTATAGCCTTCTAATGATCGAAATCACTTGGCCAGTAGGAAGGGAAAATACATATTCGGAGGTGATTGAAACTAATGCCCAAGTAGATATATCATCTTTCAACAAAAGTAGCACCAGAGTAATACGTTTTGCTAGTTCAGAAAGGCAGTATTGTTAACATATAAATTAATGAAATGCCTTAATCTAATACAGTCCTCTATACATTCTATGTAAATTAAAGTGGCCGAACAATCTATTCCTTCTTTTCCTTTATTATATTACTTCTGTTATGTACCAATTAGGTCATAAGAGAAAATTTGTGGTCAAAATGTAGTTGAACACCAAAGACATTCATTAGGGCATTGAATACCCATAGATCGAGGGGTCAACGGTAAAGTATAAATCTGAAGTTGAAGGTAAGCTAATTTTAAACTTATTTCAGAAGAAAATTATGGTATAAGGCGAATATTTTAATATCTGGGCGGTATGTTATGGATAAATGGAAACGGAAGTTGATAAAACGAGGTGAATCGCGATGGCGAAGTGAGGAAATAGTGAATCGAGGGATCCGACACCAGGCTAACCTGTGACGGAGGCATTGCAATTTTTCACAAAACCGACTAAGATTTACGGATGAGGCACCATACTTGATAATCATGATAATGGACTTATATTAGAGGTTTTCAGGGTGTAGGTTTCCCGAGGATCGGAGAAAATGCGCTGGACACGGATGAAGGCTTTCATTGTAGGGCGAAGGAAAAAGTTGCAAGATGAGATACCGAAATTAGCTACGAAATGAGGGGGCTTTGATAGAAATTTCAATACACCACCGACTCTTCTGAAAGTTCTTTAACTAATAATGCTTGATAATTTAAAAATAAGCAATATTATCACGATTGACTCAATTTGGACTCCATTAAAATTGATCACAAGGCAATTAACCTGGCGGGTCTGTATATATTTATGAAAAACTATATTAATAATAAATATTCTCTTTGTTATGTTAGAGCCGAATAGACCCAAACGAAGATTTTGAAATCAAGAATTTAAACTAGCAAAAATACGGGATATTTTGTGGTGCTAAAAAGTGCTAACAGTTTCAAACCTTCCTTAATACTGCCCATTCAGCGTGGTGCTTATACCCCGCACCCTTACCGTTTTTTCCTCCATTCTTTCTTCATCGCAGATCCTCGACACCAGTTCTAGTTCCCTTTGTCTTCAAGCCGAAAAACCGCAATCGCAGTCGTCTTCCACTGGAATCTTAACTGAAATTAATTCGGTAATTGAATTTGAACACTTCAGCTCAATCGTTGGAACATGGAAAGGATTAGTCCACTATTAATATTACCTTTGACATTGAAAGAAATGGGAAAAAGAAAGGTAAAGTAGTTTTGATCCAAATTTAACGTATCGTCTGGGCTTTAATTTTGATTCCTTTTAAAGCTCCACTGTTCAAAAACGGTCATTATTTTAATTAGCATTTAAAATAATGCAAACAATGGAATTTAATCATCGAGGCACGGTAAATAAATGTGTTGAATTGATAATTAAATTCATAATGCTTTTTTCAATTAGATTATCAAGCAGTCCAAATCCTCTCTAATAGCGATGTTGAAAATATATTATTACTCCCATCGTACTGCGGTAGGCGACGTCATGCCATTAAAATTAATTTAGTTTAACAGTCATTTTTTCCACAAACGATAAGGGATCAGAATAACATTGGACGATCGCGGTATGGGTAAACATCAGGGTCAAAATTAATCTTGTATTCGTCCACTGCCACACCCTCGCGGTGGCTTGCAGGGTATTGGGATGGCTCTCTGGAAGTATTCGAGCGATTGGCTCGACATTCCCCAAACCTAGCGCCATCGGTAGCCCTGGCGCTAGTGGATACATCATCTATCAACAAAAATTGCAGCAGAGTAATAAGTTCTGCTACCTCAAAGGGGCAGTATTTTTAACATAAATTAATAAACTGCCCTAGTATAATGCTATCTTAATATTCCATTCTGAAATAATAAAGTTTTTCCTTTATTATTTGATTTTTATTAAATAAGTTGTTTAACGTATAAGGCAATGAATACCCTGAGATTGAAGTATCAACGGAAAAGTATACATCTGAAGTCAATGACAAATTATTTCCTACAGGAAGGAAAACTAATTTTGATCTTATTTCAGAAGGAAATAATGTTGATAAGGCAAATATTTAAATATCTGGGCCGTATTTTAACGTTAAAGGGAAACAAGTTGATAAACGAGTGAATCGTGTTAGCGAAGCGAGGAGATAGTGAATTGAGACATCCGACACCTAGTACTCGAGGCAAAGCTGTGACAGAAGCATTTCAGTTTTTCACATAACCGACTAAGATTTACGGACGGGGCACCATACTTGATAAGCATGATAATGGACGTATGGTAGAGGTTTTCATGGTGTAGGTTTCCCGGGGATCGGAGAAAGAGCTGAACAAAGATTCAGGAAAGCTACGAAGCTTTCATTGTAGTGCGAAGGGCATTAGTTGCAAGACGAGAGGTCTAAGATCGTAGCAGAAGGGAGATCATAAACCGTTTCCAGGTAAGGGAGGATTTAGATTAGTTTCAATTCACCACCGCCTCTTCTAAAATTTGAAGTAATGATAATTTATAATTTACAGGTATTATCACGATTAACATAATTAAGATTAACCAGAACGCAATCAACTTAACCTGGCGGGTCTGTTTAAATTTATGACAAACTGTAGAATGAATAACGCCGAATACACCCAAACGCAGACTTTTAAAACAAGAATTTTAACCAGCAATAAATACGCGATTCTTTATGGTGCTAAAAAGTGCTAACCGTTTCATTCATTCATTAACACATTCGTTAACTGATCCTGCCAATTCCGCATGGTGCTTATACCCCGCACCCTTACCGTGTTTGCCTCCATTGTTCTTTCTTCATCGCCAATACTCGGCAGCAGATCTGGTTCCCTCGGTCTTCAAGACGAAAAAGCGCATTGCAGTCGCCATCTACCACCGGATTCTCAACTGAAATCAATTGGGTAATTGAATTTGAACACTTCAGCTCAATCGCTGGAACATGGGAAAGAAGTAGTTTACTATTAATACTACCTTTGATGTGGAAAAATGTTTCGTTTAGCGAATAATGGTATGGGTCTAATCATTTTTTATTATTTTTATCAATGATACCCATGTGCTGATAGACAATGTCAGGTGGCGTTCTAGTCCCAAATAATCAACCACAAGAAAAATAATCATCGGCAAGAAAAAATAAAAAAAGGAAGCTATTGCATATAATTTCAGACCACACATTCATCAAATTATTACATTTATCCCCTATATCTTTTTTTAATAGTATGCACACTGTTAGGAAAGGGCTGGAATATTTTCGCAGGTAAGGTGTTTCAATCAACAATTGTTTTATTAAGAAATTTTTCTATTATTTCTTTGTGCCCGGTAATTTACCTGGAATTTGTAGTCCTTTCTCCGTGTAAAATTTGGGTGACCCGCCTCTTTCCCAAGATCTGCCCGAGCTTTTTCCCCCTTCAGGATACGCTTTTGCTTCTACTTTGTAGAGGTTCCTAGCCCAGAATTTTTAGTATGTCAAACACTCCATCCTCGTATGTTTCCCCAGTACATATCGGGCAGCCTCTTTTTTCTACATTTCCGTTTTTTGTTATGTCCTTCATTAGGGTCCCATACAAGAGATGCGTTCTCTCAAAGTTGTCTTACCAGGGTGTGATACGCCTTTCTTTAGTTTGTACATGTCTCCCTTTGAAATTTCTCGTCACCCAATAAAGAGTTTAAAGGATGTACCCTACGTATAGCCCCCACTTTAAATTCTCAGTTAAATATGCGCTTAAGTATTTGCAGCTATCACTTCTAGGAATGACATTTTCTAAGAATTTATAGTCCCTATTGTTTCCTTTTACCTTGTTACTAAAAGTGATGGATCCGTATTTGCTAACATTAATACCATCCCTCTATTAGTCGCCCAATCCGCCATTTTACTTATGTCCCTTTGACTATGCATTAATTTGCTAATATGGTTATCAGTTGATTGGGGACAAGAGGAACACCGCGTGTCAAGCTCTCTCTCACTGTTTCAGGAGAGAATACGTATTTGCCCAGTTCAGTAAGTTTTTTAAAAAATGGAATGCATGGCATTTCCCCGGGTTATGACAAAGGGTGTCCTCAATGACTGCAGGCTTGAAGCAATATAACTGCGGTGGTAAGAGGCATGTTTAGGCAGTCCCATTTCTTATTTGCTGTATGGAAATAAACATTCGCTGACGCTTGTCTCAATAGATAACTTATCCCTTACAGGTCAATGCTTTTAATAAGAAGCATCTCATCCAGGTATTTAACCGAGCAGGTGTAGAATAATGACTGCTTACGTGTACATCATGTTTTCCTCATGTGCAAGCATTTGACAGCAACGCTTCCGAAACTTTTTGTCCCGTGCGGATGGAAAAAAGCAAGCGACGGCAAGGGAATTTACTAGAAGTAGTTTTAATAATACGCGGCGGTAAAAATGGTTCGCTTCCGACTAATTATGTATTTGCAGTCAAATACGAAGGGAAGTTAAAGTACATCTAACGATAGCTATTGCTCAAGTGCTACCGCCGGTGCCTTCTCTGCGATCATCAAAATTAAATTTTCTGACAATAGCAGCAAGCTTCTGTTCGCAGGCTGGAGTATTAATGCAGTAAATACGTGTTGAAGCTGCTTACCTTTGAGGAATACTGAAATAAACATGCAATGTACACAGCTGATCAATAGCGACAGCAACTATTACATTCCACGTAAGGTTTACATTTCATTTGCAAAAGGACTTAATTTCTATATTCCTGTGCGATTTGTCGAGGCGTGAAAAGTAACAATTTGGAGCCGTTTGGTGCAACAGTTTTCTCAATTTTTCGTTTGTCGTGGACCTGTTCCAACTTAAACATTGTGTTGTCCAACAGAAGGGGTTTAGTTGCGAAACGTGTTTAACATTCTGACCTGGAGGTAATCGCTTGCAAACAGATAGACATTCACTGCAGCAACAACTTGAGGTAATACGTATTTATGTTACACGGGAACAAGCAAGTCATCTTCATGAAATTTGAAAAATGTGTGTTGTATAGTCCTCACAGTAAAAAATAACGAGCATATCCTAGAAAATCCTACCACAGCACGTATTGCTATATAAAATTTTGCACCCTACATGTAAAAATTGTACCATCAGCAATGGTATATAGGTTTTATTACTTCTTGTTTTCAAAATGTAACCTTCACGTTACAAGATGACACTGAAATGTTTCAGTCTTCAATGCCTAAAACGACAAGAGCCACTGGGAGGCAATTCAGGAGGTTGATTGTTTTGAATGCTACACAAAGCCATTCGCAGGAGTTTGCTGGCCATATGTGACAGTAATAAGGGAGGTAGTGTTCATCATTCTTGGTCGACGAAACAGTAGCAGATAGTGCAGAATATAACACGGAAGTTGTTAACGCGAGTCTTAGCATTGGGTACATTACCGAGAGAAATCCATTATTTTTAGTCTTGCATGCAGTATGAGATTAGTATAGAGCTGATGACAACCGCCCACGTGGAAAATGATGTAGGTAGTGTCTCTTTTAAGTACACAACAATGTCTGTCCACATCCAGCGGTTGGATATATAACTTTCTCATCGGAAGAAGTGATTCGTGAAAGGGTGAGAAGGACTGAGGGCCTCACTTGAGAAAGCATGGCTTGTTTGCCGTTGCCGCCGGAATAAACAATGTTTATTAACTTGAAAAACTGCGGTCTTCGCTCCGTATTCAATTGTTAATACGTTGTATTCATACCATATTCCAACAATGAAAAAGGCAACAGCGGCGAAGAAAGGAAAGATGCGGCAAGGTGCGGTTAACGGAAAAGCAGAATGTGTAATCTTGGGTAGACAAGAATCTGGTTCAGGGCTCTTGGGAAGAGAGGAATACGGGTACAAAAAGGATCCTTGGGTTGGCAATCAAGCGGATGTTATCAATTATACACGGAGAATTAAACATGCATGTCAAACAAAATACAGCGACCAGGAAGCAGCTTTCTATGACTACATGCCTGCAAGAAGAAGGAAATGTTGATCAGAAGTGTGTATGCAATTTCAAACTCCCGTACACAGACGGCATAACTGATTCCTATACCTAAATTGTGTTCACCAAGAAATTCGTTAAATGGAAGCAGCGACTGTGACAATAAGGATTACTTTTTGGTAAACTATTTAAATGATATGAACTAGAATAGCTCATTTGCTCGTGTGAATATAGTCACCATCAAAACATGGGAGTATTTTCATTGGTGTCCCGTTACGATTTAAAGTCTCATGATGTTCACTTTTTTAGTATACATGCCGTTTATGACACCCGTTATCGTGGTACCCGTTTGTTCGAGTAGAGGACACTTGAGTAACACGTTAAAACAGAGGGGAAGTCCATGACCAGCATCGTTTATTTGAAGTTTATGATGTTATAGGCTATAAGGACGAATTAATTATCACCTCACTTGCTTATTTTCAAGGAAACCAAGGATGACTAGCTTATAGAATATAATGGCCGAACAATATTTTCATCGGCAGGATCAACAAGGGTGGGCACCTTTCCGAGGTTCCGATTCACATCTAAACTGAAGCAAAATAACTGAAAATGATGTTCAGGACTGCAGACCCGATTTTCCGGGAGTTTCTATGTTAATTCAACCGTGTGGCCATACGAGTAATATCTCTAAATAAGCCGGTCCCGAGATATTTAATTATCGGCGGGACAATCAAAAGGCATCCAAGCCAAAAATCAAGTCTGAGCGGTATGTTTTATAATTTTTGTTTGATTGAAGAACCGGTGTGCGAAAGAGAAACAGTGAGAGCGAAGGGGACGCGCAGGGTACAAGTACAGGTATATTGCAATAAAAAAGACAACCGAAAGGCTCATCACTTGGTTTAAAAGTCCAGCTTCGATGGAGACTTGTTACGGGATCATTTAAGAATAAGGAAGCTCCAAAAATTCCCTTTAAGATTTTTAGGACGAAGAACTTTCAAATGACGATTTCTTTTATTGGTTCGATGGTTATCTAGCCACAATGTATATAATCTCTCTGCACATTTTTTTAATCAGAATGCTGCATTTCTAAAAGAAGGGAATAAGCTTCAGAATTAGACGACGAGGAGAGACTACTGATTCCAAACTAGATTTCAAATCTTAGAATATTTTCAATCTCTTAATTTTTTGTGAATTAATTCAAATTAGCATAATTCAAGTCGAGTTTTCCACTTCCAATATAATTATTACCCAAAAAGCATCTGGAGAAAAAGAAATGACAGATGCAGGAAAATCAAGGTCTACAATTAGAATATAAATAGACGCATAAATTTTGGCAATTTTTGTATCAGAATCTAAGTGGCCTGAATTAAAAAAGGCTGCCTGTCGAATTCTTTTACTGTTCGGAGCAACGTAATTTCAGTGTTAAGTAGCCAGCATCCGAAAGGTTCCGTATTCTGCCATTTAAAAAAATTAGTAGGGGCAAAAATAATGAAAGGCGTGAAAATCATCAATATGCAGTTACGGTAAAAAGAAATTAGTAATCAGGGGTAGAAAAAATAATCTGGATTAGGGCTTGCAGAAAGAGTGGAGTATGGGTAAACAAAAGCGTTACTGGGGCTTGTGATCAGGATGAGATTCTTAATCCTGCGATAGAGACAAAAGCAGCATATTACAAAATACAGGGACCATTAGGAAGCACATTCCAGGACTCATGCCGGCAAAGAGAATACAACAGTTATCGCATGTTTATAAAATTGCAAATTCTCATGGTCAGGATATTTAAACTTCTTCCTCCACTGTAACTCGATTGACACGGCAGAAACATATACATAGAAGCAGCGACTTTGACAATAAGAATTGCTTTTGGGGAAAAACTGAAAATGACTAACTGTGATAGCACAATTTCTTGTAAATATATTCACCATTGAAACACCTAAATTGGGTCTTTTATTGTGGTCACTTGGCTGTTAATTGTGGTGCGAATATTCACTGCAATAGTGGGAGAATGCGATTGTGACACGCTCCCATTCATTAGGGAAAAAAACGTTTTAAGTTCGTCGTGGAAACAGACTAATGAGATGACCAACGTTGTTTGTTCAGACTGAGGAGACAGTTTCAGGGTAATTCTGTGAAACGTTCATGGCCATAAGAGGCCGCCTTCTCTGTATAAACCGGTCCCCAGGTAATTTACTGTCGATGGTACGAACGGGCGCCACATTAAACCAAAGATAAAGTCAAAGCGGTATATTCTAATTTGACTTTCCTTTAAGTCCTGCAAGTGAAAGAAACAGTGATAGCAAAGGGGTAGCGTCGGGTGGTAGTCCCTGTATGTTGCGATGACGAAGACAAACGAAAGGCGTATCACTTAACGTAGAAGTTCCATTACGATGGAGAATCGTTACGCGATCTTTTAGAAACAAAATTAAATAGTTGTTTCCAACTGCATCAATTTGATATTTTATATTAGTTATCGTTACATGTGAATGCAAAATGCAAAGGGAATGAGAAGGAAGGGAGAAATGGGAAATAAAGAGAAAGATTGCACGAGTTTCCTTTTGCTGACCCAAAGAGGTATCGCGCACAGCTCGTTGGAACCCATTTTCCGGCATTCGTCAAAAGGTGAGAACGAAGGCCGATGGCCGGTCCATCACGTCCCTCCTGCAGGAACTGCAGAGAGGTACGTCCTACTGATGCCATGTTACAGCGGTCCATTAAAACAGGAATCCGCTGCCTTCAGAAAAAGTGGAAGGAACGTGAAGAAGGATGATTGATAATGGAACAGGAGGAAAGAGAGCGATGGGATGATTCAATATAACAAAATATTACGCACAATCCACATGTACGTAATACTTTCTTATATAAATACAATTTGAGAATTAAATTAATCTCAAAATATTTCACACCTGCACATTACCATGTTAAAATGGATAAGTGCCTGACACGAAGTGTATGTTATCTCTAAGTCAATGTCACACCCCAGTCACTTTAAATCTCCTGCCTAATTTGATCGCCTAAGAGTCACTTTAATTCACCCCCCATTTCTCTAAGTGCGTTGGTTGCGTCCCTTAAGCCCCATCGGGGGCCCTACCGCGAGGGTGGAGGCCTTGTCTCGAGCTAAGGGGGCTCCTACACACTGAACCTGCAGGGTTGGGGGGGGGAGGGGTGGGAAGGAGAGGAGACGATCCCTTACCTTTCTTAACATCTGCAAGGTCCAACGGCGGCAGATCGTCCTCCATCGACGATCCCTCGGTGCACACGCACATTACACTATTCACCAGGCACTATTCACGAAAAAAGCACCATAATGACCATGCACCACATATCACTGACACTAACACTGACACCATCGCCTCTCGCCAACATTCGCTGGGCCGTCGTGGCAGATTCCTTCCTCTTCACAGGAACTGGGAGGCTCCATGTATGTAGGTGTGGTGATCACATGTTCTGTGGATTGTGTTACTCGAGGGCTTGAGTTTTGAATGTTGATGGCGGCGTATGTTGCGAGAACAGATGTTATCGGAACGAAATATCGAGACAGATGTGAATGAAACGGGGTTAACACAAAAACAGAAGAATCTTAGTTCGTCTGGGTTTATTCGCTGACGAAACAACTTCTGTTTCTCTCAGATTGCAATTCCACGGAATGAGTGTAAAGTGCCTTTAGTAATGAAGATCTCGACGAACGTGCAATAGCTGCCACTAATGCAGCATGGACATTTGATGATGGAAATGCAATTGTACGTTTAATAAGATAGAACTTCATGTGGCTTCGTGTCGGACCGCGTGAACACTCACGACAAGAACAACAGGCAACCCAAGCATTGAATGCATAGGATGTATACGCGTCCGGACGAGGACAGCGACAGGAATTGTAATTGGCGGCAGAAAGACATGCTCGTGAAGTAATGATTGAATGAGTCAACCTGGACCCATGAGTAAGAGCGAGGCGCCGTATTCGGGAACATACAATGGGAGCAAATTCCACGAATAGCAGGATACGATAGGAGTAGAAGATATACAAACATTTAGCACTAAATATTTCGGATACGGTATGTTCTCACCGTTATAATAAAGGAAACTGCAAAATATGACATTCCGTCAAGTTAGCCCTGCAGGAATCATACCCTCACGACAACCTTATGCTGGAATACTTCAACGAATGTTGAAAAAATTTTTTAACTAAGAAATTTGCGATAAGGTCGATTGCTCGGCGAAAGGTCGATGATAAAATTGCCGTTGAGGAAACATGGAAACGTTTACGAGAATTGTCATACGATGCCCCATAGCAGTTACATAGGAAGATATAACCCAAAAGTTTAGAAATTAAATGCCAAAAACAATAACACGCTTAATTCAAGTCTTACGTACCGAAAAAAATAGATCGACACTTCTAAGGCGATAAGTGAAGACTGCCATTCACATCTAATGCGAGTTGTTTATTATTTCGGATCCTATTAGGTTATCTCGGAAGTTCGGGCACCGCCATGTGTGAACAAAACAACAGACTTTCCCGTCATGTACCGGAGAATAAATTTAAGAGAATACTCACAAAGGATATTTTATTTGAAGATGAGCGAATGTCAGAAATTAACCGTCTTTGTTCTTATTCTAAGCAAAATACACTAACGAATAAGCGACGTATTAAGCAATTCACGGCAAAATGTAAAATCAAGATCACCTGGGAGGAAGAAATCGTGTCTTTGACCATTTTCAATGAAAGCAAACCGGGTCAATTTAGGCTGCCAGCGTTGCACCTCAGCAAGAGCGAGCGAGGCGGACATCAGCTGGGAAGAGACGGGCGACACGATAATCCGAGTGAAGACACTGTGGTGGGGAAGACCGATTGAGGGGCCGAAGGTGAGCTCTAGGCGAGATAGAGAGGGTGACTGCATGAAGAGGAAGCTGTCCTAATTTACACCACGGAAACCATAGCGAACCGCTAATGCTATTGAAAAGCAAGATCATCCGGAGGTAATGATGCATTTAACACAAGTCATGTTCCGTCCTAATGCTTTTCAGATATATACGAGTGAATTATAAATTTGCGGAAAGAAACGAGGGCAAGAAGAGTGAAATTATATGAAGACTGAGGCAGAATGATGACAAATAATTCAGAGCTAATTCAACCCTGGCCCCTAAAGCGAGTTGCTACCAAATAACTAATAGGATAACAATGCGCCATTCACACGAGATAGGGAGAAATGGATTGTTAATCGGACGAGAAATTATTTTTCAAGAGAGGTTTGCCAATGGATATGTAGAATCCACAAACTGCTTCATCCGCGAAGAAATTCTATATTTCGGACAGCACACCGGAACATTCGACTGGACGCAGTCCAGTGCAATGGTTAGGCTGACTCTCGTGAGAGGCAGAGAGTGTAAACGATTATGTGAGTGGGTCAAATGACAAACAGACACATCAACTTTAGAATCGTTAAGTAAACGAAGTACCAGCAACAAAAACTATGCCGCAATTGAAAAGTGGCAAACTGGTTATTCTGAAATCTGGATGAAATTCAGTAAGCGTAGACTATGTGTTAACGAGGCCATTTCTGGCGGAATCGACTAGAGTCGCGTAAAATTTGAACGGAACATTTTCAATTGAAGACAAAACCACTGGTTGCATGGAATGAGACCATTCATTCGAGTACTAAACAACGCACAACAAAGTAATGAATTTCACACTTATGAAAGGACATACCCTGGGTTGTGACGGATGTAAAATATGGTAGTCGTGTGCTAGTGATTTGTTACTCCTGAAACAAAACAAATCTCATTTTTAACAACTAAAGAAAACAAAATTGTTACACATTCAACAGATTACAATTAGCCGAGTTAAATTATAACATCAGTTCCATCCGACAACTAAACGTTTCAAAGAGTTCTTACTATGAGCGATGTTTAACGCGGCACGCGATTATATGAAGTTTGAATTTTTCGAATATTCAGTTGGGGCAAATACGTAGGAATGATAGAAATTTTTACTTCTCTTCAAAGACTCAAAAACTTATTTACCGCCGTTAAGAGTTGTTTGACATGGACACGTGGTTGGGCGAACATCGCCCCAAATTATTCCTAATGATAATCATTGTTCGAAAATAAAATAAACGGCAAATGAATGGCTTACTTCTTCCCCGACGGATGATGGCCCCTCCTGGTTCTCGGATGCGATGCACGCGAAGACGCTGGACTTAAAAACTTGCGAGCTGACGCGATTGGCTTCCTGCACCGACCAAAATTACGAGGCGAAAGAACGATGTCGTGTTCCGCTCGCCTTTAAATAGGGAAGAGCTAGGGAAAGAGGGTGGGCGGGAGGGGATGAAGGATGAGGGAGGGCGAGTGCAAAACTAGAGGGGTGAGTGGTTTGGGGGGGAGAACATTTGGGGGAGGAGGAGGTCAACTAGGATCGAGAGGAGAGCCACACATGGGTGGAGGAGGAGGGTGGGTAACCGAACACAAAGAGGGCAGGAGGTGAAGTAATGATGAGGGATGAGGAGGGAGGCACTCATGAGGAGGAAGGAGGACCAACCAAATGCACCGAAGTCAGTGGCGAGGAGGCCGGTCGCGGTGAGGGTAGGAATGACCAGAGGAGAAGGGAGGGGGTGAAGGCGATGACTGATGATTGAACTGAAATGTCCGTCACGAGGGTCGAATGGGTGCCGCGGAAGAAGAGAGCGCTCCCTCCGGCCCATCCAATAGGCCAGATCACGACCTTCCTGTCACCCCACGAGAGCACGGCTTGCGGTGACTTTGAACTCGCCGCGGGTTCGAATACCCTCGGCCCGTTCCATTTTCGACTCCACCAACATTCCTAATAATCTTCATTAGTTTCATATCATTCATTGTAAGGCCTTGGTATGGATTTTGCGTAATAGATGAGAATTGGAAGCTTTAATAAAATACACAAAATTACAGGAAACCCGATTCGGTAAAAGGTTATAATATTAGATATTATATTCTCTATAACATTCTTAAATTCAGTCTGCTGATATTCCTTTCTTGTCAATACAGTTAATGCGTCTCAATTCCATTTCCTAACCCGCCTTACTTGCCTAGTTTTCAAATTGGTTACTGCACTCCATAAAAACTAAATTGTGAAGAGTCCGCACCCGCTCTCGGGAACTTGTGCAAATTGATCCCGCTGTTACTAACTATTTGTCTCACCACAGTGTAATTTAAGTGAAATCTTTCAGACTAACCCAGCATTTTTCATATATACTTACGTCTTCTGGGGTGTCTAAACTAGGTGCTGGCGATGACCTGTCTCATGCATAATTCAATTGCTTTCTCCCCGCGGTCATTCCACCTACCTAAACCGTAATAGCCTACCTCATGATCATCTTTTCTTTCGTCTACTGTTGCATTTTAATCTCCCATCACTATAAAATACTTCCCTTCAGGAACATCCGCGATTATATCCTCTAACTAATCGTATACCCTATCGATTTCTTCCTCCTTATGATTACTTGGTGACATGTATACCTTAACAAAGACCGAGTTCGTCGGTTCTGCTTTTAATTTACCAGGGTAAAATTCTATCCGTAGCTTGCTGTTTGTTGACTACGATCCTTCCTACCTTTTTATTCAAGATTATGGCAACCCCTCGTCGGCACTCATCCCCTCCGCTGTATATTGCTTTTTAACTGTTACTGCGGTAATCCCCGCTGGTCTTCCACCTCACGCAAGTTCGTAGTCATATATCACATAAATGGAATGCGTAGACTCGATTAAATACCTAGGCGTTACCCTCACTCACGACCTCTCCTGGGTGAAACACATATGGGGAATATGTGGAAAAGCTAAGAAAACATTAGTATTTATTAGAAGAATGCTCAGTAAATATGATGGGAAGGTCAAAGAGAAGCATTATCTTTCGCTGATTTGGCCTCATTTAGAATATGCTGCAAGTATATGGGATCCTCGCGAAGTTGGATTGATTGCCAAATTGGATCGTATGAAGCGGAGAGGAGCTAGATATGGAAAATGTTGTTGTGATAATCTCAGTAGCGTATCCAAAATATTAGAGCAGCTAGGATGGAAATCAATCACCCCTATAGGACTTCGGTAGGAGAGATCATGTTAATAAAATTAGAGAGATACAGGGTTCTTCTCTGAAGAAGCCTGCTTGGCAGGCGAAACACCTTGCGTAGGAGAGATACTTGCAAACCCTGAGTCTGTGTGTGAATGCGATTAACAAGAATGACCTTTATTCCTTAAAACACCCTTATGAGTTTTTGTAGAGTGGTTGTAAGTTTGTATTAGTTTTTAATTATTTATTTTGCCTTTTTGGTGTGTAATTGAGGTATACGTGGGCCAGTGTTTCTTAAACACACCCAAGTGACCTAGTATGGGTTCCATATCCTTCCCTTTACTTGTAACTTTGTTTTATTCCTTCCCCCACTTTCCAACAAATTGCCAAAAAAGTACAAAATTAGAGAGATCAAATTTGGAATACATGGATTTAAGATGTCATTTTTTCCACGAACGAAAAGGGATCAGATTATCATTGTCCGACCGCAGTGCCGTTTCTTTGTCAGTACTAACATTCAGGTTTACGTAATTCTTGCTCCCAGGCTGAAAAGTATGCGCCGACAGTTTTCGAGATGGCTGGGCGCGTCTTAGGTAAAAATCACGACTTTATAGTTTATTCATATACAAGGTGCCATGTACTAATAGAAAACTGAGGAAATATTCGGGTACATACCACCTACTGTGGAATAGTAGTTGCCAACACATTTATTTTACCGAGTTACAGATGAAATTTTCCTCATAGCAATTTATCACCAATTTAATTGGAACCTGCAAATTATTTTCCGGGTCGCGAGGCATTAGCATCATAATTGGGCTCATTTCCTTACAAGCATCTTGCGGCAATTATTTGTATAGTCATGGGCTAACATTGTGACTCAAGTCTGGATTCATTGAATGGTCACACGATGGCTCACTTGATGACGCGCGTGCATTTCTGGAGCGGCACGCTATTGCAGCGTTGGCTGGTGGTCTTCGAGGTAGCTGTATACTCGGCACTCAAGCTTTTGGCGAGGAAGGGAGCGGTTAACTGCTGGTCTCCAGGTCGTTCTAATGCAAAGCCCCGCGAAGATACGCGGAATGCGCACTTTCGGAATAGAAATGGGCTAACAATTCCCTCCGCCTCCTTTTCATCGTCCCTATTCGACTTCACTCTCTCTCGTGCGAATTCTCCCACTCAATAAAACCCCTAGCCTCCCCCGCCCTCCCCTTAAATTCCTCCCCCCCCCCCCGCCATGCCGACGTGCACTTGGTCTCGCCAGTTCGCTTGGAGAGCCAGGATGAGCCAGCCGATTGAAGTGGATGGACTCGCTGCTATCCCGGAGTTCGTGGAAGCCGCGAGGGCACATCGTTGATATACTAAGACTAAGCTGAAGACTAAGCGGTGGAAGTCACGAACAGCTCTATACCATTGGTGAGTGGCGATTTTGTACAAACCCACGTGCAAACGTACAGTGGTAGATTAGGCTTCCTCATAAGCGTATTTAGAGGAACAAGTTTCCAATGGTAGGGTTTATCGGTTATCTAGATGGTAGGCCCACTACCCAAAATTTATGGTTGCATGTTGGTGCGTATGTATTGTCTACAAATATTTTAAACTGGAACGTGATAAATCCGATCTTCAACCTGGCTCATCTGTCGTTGGTTATTGTCCTGGGGATATCTTAATGATGGTCCCGCAATTGTCATCACTGGGGATCGGGATGGCGCGGTGAATAACGTACTAGCTTCCCATCCAGATGGTCCTAGTTTGAATCCTAGAGGCTGCAGGCACTTTTCAGTGGTGTCTCGATCCATACGATGAAGGTGGCGAGAGCACCTTGAGTGAGTACACCGTCCGTCGTTTGGGACATTAAAGTGCGGACCCCTTGGTGCCTTTCGTTAAGAGTAGGCTACTGCCGGCGTCAGGTTTCTTTTTTGCCCTTCCTCCTCTCTCATCCACCCCTATTGGCGCTAATAACCTCTGCTTCGACCACATCCCCCAGAATTGCAAATATTTTCGAACCTCGGCAATACTAAGGCTTCAATCACGGCCGCGGTAGCTTCCAATTCTTATGTGCACACACATTGAAATTTCGATTTGCGACGTCTATTTTTTCGTCATTTTAGACGCTCCACAAATTGTAATCAGATTACCTTCTCGTCTACCCTTTCACTTGGCATGTGATTCGAAATCTGGAGGGGGTGCAGATTCGATCGCGTGTTAAGTGGTTAAAAACTAAACTTGAATTTTGTAGTTCATTCCTTCGTACGCGACGGTGGCAACCTAATTAGTATCGCATTCGCCATCCACTGAGACTGTGCGCTAAAATCTAGAGTAAGGTTTGCGAGTGAATGAAATGTATTTCTCAGGAATCCTTAAAAGGAAAACAAACCAACTGTCCCGGAGCTATGGAGCTCGGTGAAATGAGCCATAAATTTCTTTATTTTGTTAGTCATAAAAAAATATTATTTTGAAATTGCTTTCTTTGCAGATACGCTTCAGATGAGGTCACTCCTAGACTGAAACATGTCATGCTTCCCGCTTCATTTCATTTTAGGTCTATTGTAGGAAAATCACTTGAAAAAATGTCCACCTGCTGCTGGGAGGAGAGTACAGGCCTGTATATGGGAACTTAAGGTTGCTCTTGCTCGCCTTAGCTAATTTGAAAAATATTTTCACTCACTTCTCAAGTATTGTAAGTACGATGATGAATCATTTATATTTCGTCTTAGCAAGTAGAAATGGTGTAATCAATTGACACTGCACCGGAGCCGATATTAAAATATTACTTTACATTTTCCACAAAACTTTAAATTTGCGACAACTAGTTTCAAATCAAAATCATAATCCCTGGGTACCTTAAAATGACGCCTGTGTATTGAAATTAGATGTAGCAATTAAACGTTTTGTGGGAAATGCATCGCGTTCTCCTTTCATTGAAAAATAAATCTCCACGCAATCAAGCCTGATTTGGAGTGTATTAAAGGGGAAACGTTTAGTCAAGACATGTGACTGTGGTATCTTACCAATACCATCTTTAAATTATTATTTACAGATGAACTCATCTATGAAGTGTTTCATTGTTTATTAATATTAGTTAAAATTATGTTTTACGTTTATTGTGAAATATTTTACCTAATTAAAAAATCATTCCATTCCACAATAAAAACTTATTTGTGAAATATGGCATTTATAATGGCAAAGTGGCAAAAGATTTTGAAAGACCACTTCTTAAGTATGTGGTATCTGCCAAATCAAGTGAGATCATGTCGATTTTTTGTATTAATTTGACTAGGAAATTTCAGTTTTATGGCACATAATGTGCAATTACAGATTCAAATTAGCTTTTTTTGAGTAGGGTAGCCCATGATGAAAGCATCACACCTTTGGAACAACAATCTAAAAAGTAATCAAAAAGCCCAATTTATATTGATCTCAATCATGCAGGATGGATGATATCTTATTTTTAATGAAAAAAAGTCATTTTTTAAATTCCATCAATAAATTTGCATAATCTTATGACGGATATTTAGTATCCATTAATTTCTTCTGAGAGGTGTGGTAGCTAAGGGATTAGATAATACAGTTTAACTCTGAAGGGCCAGGCCTGATTCCTGGCGACTTGAAAAATTCCCAGCTTCACCATAATTCTTTTATTTTTAGGGGGCTCGACATGGAAACCCTAGGCAGCCCAAGGAAATGAACTGCCTCATCTGCGTTCCTTAATCTTGGCATGAAGCCCTAATTTGCAGAAACACCTTTGCAAGCGGGTGTGAGGTATTCTGTCAAACTTCTAAATCCCACATGCCTTAGGCCTTTGAGAGGTGAGCTGCACTCTCATACAATATTTAAATTAATCAATCTTTGTGCTGATCACTTTTTACTCTTGTTTAATCATTTGGTTACTTTGATTTATAAATTTTTCAAATTAGACTTCAAATATCAGGTTTTGGATGAAACCATAGTACATACTAATCTTATGCTGACAGGGATGTTATTTTCATTTTATCTCACAACATTAATAAACTCGTAGGTCAGCTTTGATATACCTCACCTAATAATACGCAGAATGTTTAGACATTCACTAATTAACAGGGTAATAATTAGGGGCCAGGTCCTTTTCCTATGCCACTTCGTGGATTCTCGGGAAGATCTGGTACCCGAAAAATCCCACAGCATGGATGAAGGGCAGAGGGTCACACGAAGCATCATTCTGAATAAAATCCAGGCCCCGAGGGAAGTAAACTAACACACTACCCATTGGACAACCACACCCCCTGCATAGTTAGCATAATAAATTTTTAAATGGGTAAAACCAAATTAAAATAATTTCAGGAAAATCAGAAGTAGCTTTAATTTCCCACCTTAATTTAACAAAAGTTTTTTTACCCACAGTAAATGTTATGCCAAGGACTTCATGACTTTTTCTAGGAGGACCCTCAAAGGATATTAAGTGAAGAACCAGGAACTCGAAGAATATTAAGCAAGGCATATGTTATGATTGATAGCTGGCGACATTCTCCTCCATTCAATTCACCCTCACTGTTTTCCCACCTCTTCTGCCTTGGATTCGCCCAACCCATTCTCCCATAATTTCATTCTGTCCTTATTCTCATTTCCCAATCTTCTTCATTCCTTGGTTCATATTTTTTCACTTTTTGGGATATATGGGTCATGGGCAGGTAAGGAGGGTTGAAGGGGAGGCTGAGCAGTGGTTGGACCTCTTCAGAAAGAGCAATGAATCCATGGATAAGTCTGTAAAAACAAATTTGGAACTTAATTATTTGTCCTAGTGATTTTACATTAAAAATAAACATATTTGATGCAGTAAAATCTACCTTGTTCCATGTTCCATTGCACCCCTTATCCCTTTTTTTGAAAGGAAAGAGATTCTATTGTAATTTTAACTTAATCTCATAATTTCGAAATTATTTGAATAAAATTTAAATCTTTGAAATATGATATATTTAAAAAAAATCATTTGATAAACTTGCTCAAATATATTAACGCATCGTAGATTCAAATTTCTTACATTGTATTTTTGTGTGATGATCTGAAGTAATTCATTTCAGCAAGCCATTCTTAACCATTGTTTATCACATATACATTCATTTAAAGGTGTTTTACCCATTATTTTTAGACTAATGAATAAAATGTTGAAATAAAGTGAAGTAGGAGCAGTTGTTAATCAAATAAGTTCCAATAAATTGTCATGGAGGAATCACAAAACACTTGTATGAAATTAATTTGTTTTAACTAATGGTTAATATGTCATATATTTCATTGTGGTTATATGTATAGATTTCAAGTGAGTTTATTTTTTATTTTTAAAGGGAAACCAATCTTAAAATGTTAAACCAGTAAATATTTCTAAGCACTTTTGAACACACAAGTATTTATCTTTTCTTGAGACATTCTAAAAGTAGTTTGAAAAACCTCATTAACTTAAAATTCATAATCCTAATTTGTTGTCCCTCAGGTCTTCCATTGGATGCTAATGCCAGGTGAAAAGAGGAGAATCCATGGGAATCATGGTTGATCTGCAAGCTTTCTCACTGCAGGAAATAAGGAATGAAGGTGCATATTTCAATGCTGGTGCCAATTTGGACAGTGCCATCAGCATCTAAAAATGTACACTTCATGTGGGTATCAGCCTTAAATGAGACCACTGAACAGACTGCAACTCCTCCATCGATAACTTGGTGTATAGTTGCTATGAGGATATTAAAGTAAAATGGTTTGTTTAAAAAAGGATATTTGGGATACTGGTGCAATTTCTAATACACTTGTATCCCAGCAAATGTATTTATGAACAATAAAGATGAAAGAAACAATGATTGTTGTGTAATTTTTTAATCTTTTTGTGTAACCTTCGAATAAATAATTTTGCCTTATTATGAAGCCTGAGAATTGAAAAGAAATACAAGAATGCATTCCAAAAATTAACATCGTTTTTTCGAGGATAACTGTTGATTTAAATTGCTACGTGAAGCACGGAAAACAGTAAATTAAGAAGTTCTCTTAATCTCCAATACATACTGTCTGTCGGAGTTGATTTACATCCTCTGCCATACTTGCATTTGGCAATGCGGGTAATTCAATTCGTTTTGAATTAAAACAGAATTAAAAGTAGTTGTTTAACTTGAATGGAATGTCGACATTTCCAGCAAATATCTATTCGAAACAAATGGTTAAAGAATTAATTGTTTAAACGCCAAAAAACCGTGAAAGAGGCGTTATTTCAATAAATTATCAATAAATAGTTAATTAGTAGCTTTACTAAGTGTAGGAAATATGTATTGTGTATCATATATATAAAATATGAAAAGGTGCCTTAAACCGTACGTTATTATCCTAAAATGTTGCCAAATTATTCTAAAGTAATTTTATCCTATCCTGAATAGCAACATTGTGTGCACTCTGAACAATTGTTCTTTGGTTTTTAAGGTGAAATTAGTGATTGCAATAAACATATGAACTACATTGGATCACACCGGGTCAAAAATTACGTCATACACCGAACTGAACGAAGTCCGATAATAAGAGCTAATTGGTCTATCACATGCGAAAAATCATGGTATCGAATGTTCTTCAAGAACCGGCTCACTCTTCAAAAAAGAGTAGCTCCATCGACGGCCAACCGCTCACGAGCCGTCTCGGAGTACGGCGAGGCCCAATTGAGTTGCTAAGCCTCCCCAAGAAAATATATGAATTCAAGTCCCGAGTCCACTCAGCGAAAAATATTCTAAGTCCAGAGCGCTCGCCAGGCGAGAGAGGCGTCGGGGCAGGCAGATGCCTCGGATTCGTCCGGGGAGAGCCTTGCTGAGTTCATCGAGTTGATTTTGAGAAAAAATTGGCAAAGTCCGTAGTTTTGCGGAACAAATAATAGTTCCGAACACGTTTTTTACAAGAAACCCGGTAGCCTGGGGGATAAGAGGCAGAAGGCGGTGGCGAGACTATAAGGTGTATTACATCGATTTACTTTTGCAGCCGAAAATTTTTTTTTTTGCAAAATATTTTCGATTCACTAACATGCACAAAAGTATCACCAGAGATTTTGACGGTAGCTTCAGGATGCCGCGGGAGATCAGGAAAACAATTAAATATTGAATATTTTTGTGAAAAGGGCCGCCATTTTTCCAGCCGGGCGGCGGGGGGGCGGAAAAAATGGCGGCCCTTTTCACAAAAATATTCAATATTTAATTGTTTTCCTGATCTCCCGCGGCATCCTGAAGCAACCGTCAAAATCTCTGGTGACACTCTTCTGAAAATTAATGAACAAAAAATTAATTATTGGATTGGTTGCATATCCAGCCAACAGATGTCGCATGCCTTCACTAGTTGAAACCTCCTCAAATACCAGCGCATCCTAATACATCCTTTTCCCACTAGAGACACCAACGATTAATTTCGAAATTCAATTTTTACATGGCCATACAAAATGCATCATCTATTCCCAATTTGGCTTAATGAGATTCGTTCTAACTTGGGGCACGGTTTATGTAGAATATGACGCACCCTCCCGATTACATCCAGCACATAGTTATGGAATGTGCTGGAACTTCATAATGAATTTAAACATGAACGAGTTAAATATTTGATATTGCTCAAATTAAAAATCGGGCGGCAGCCGTATTTGCTTGCAATATCTCCTAGTTCATATAGAGTGATTTTTAAAATTTTATTTCAATGAGATCTGTCAGCTCACAAGTATAGAATAGTTAAAGGAGATAGCTTCAGGCGTCACTTTGTGGAAACGATACATATTGCAAAGGAAACACTTGGTTTTTCCACATAAAATTTTTAAAATTTTCCACATAACATTTTATGTGGAAAAACCAAGTGTTTCCTTTGCAATATAGAATAGTTATGCTTGAACCAAGACACTTAAATATTATTTAATAATATCCATTTCCAAAATTCTTCAACAACTTGATATCAATGCTGTTGCAATGGTGCAATTGACCTATACAATTCCATCCACTGCACTGGTTGCAACTTTCACATGCTCGTTAATACTGCACTCATAGTAGTTACCATTTTATTTATGGATAAGAATCAAATGCAAGAATATATTCAAATCCTTTATTAATTTCAAAATTATACAATACAGAAGTGTCCACTAAATAAGTATAATTTCTTCTTAAACAATGCAGCCAAAAAAACTTTTGCTGAAGACTCTTAGGGTTTGACAATACCCATGTCCCTGATATTTCAGGGATACTAATACTTCTTCTCAAATTAAGTTTCTTTGAAAATTTAAAATATTCACTGAATATTTTGTCTACACGAAACGTTGAAGGAATAATTCTCCTTCATCCATCGACATAAAAACTTTATTACGCATGCTTCCAATTGTACCAGAAAGTTAATTTTACAAACTACAGTCCATAGGTCACTTAGTAAGTTGTTTTCTGATATTACTTATGTTTACCTATCAATGGTATACATATTAAAACCCTAATAAAATTCATTTGCTTAGGTGCACAGGCATAAGCAATTTTGATTGTAATGGCTTCCCCTACTGCATATTATTAGCCAAGTAGATATGACGTTCTATGAATTGTGGGAGAGGAGCGGGGATTGCTGGGAATAATCAAGCAGGAAAAGTGGATGCGGACCTTTTTCTATTAGCAATGGGGTGCTGAAAATTGCAATATAGGGGAGAATGTTAGGCAAGGAAGGGGTAGTAATAATAGCGGCATATTAGACAATGGAATAAGGAGGTATGCATAAATTGAAGAGGGGTCAATTGAAGCATTGGATGTTGGGTTGCTTTGCTAGGCGAAGCAAGGAAGTTATCGCTGTACTGCTGGTAGATGGTTTCCATTATAAGCCTACCTTTACCAGTGGATTAATATAATTATTATTATTACACCTATGTTAAAAAACAGGAAAATGTAGCAATTAAATAGATATAAGATAACAAGGAATTTAAACTCAAAAGATCATAATCAAGTAGTAGGTTTTATTTGTATGGAATCTGAAATCAAATTAAGGATCATGAATCTGTAACCGTTGATCAAAACTTTATGAACAGTGATTTATTGAACCAGATTTACCTTCCAACTACAGAACTGGATAATATCTCATGCCAATAGATGGATTTTAATCTTCTTAATAATGGGAACTAATAGCCAAAACAAAAAATGTGACCCAAAGTAGGATTGCATAACGCTAGATTACTTCAAAATTTAATCATTTCTCTTCATATTTAACTTCACCTCTCCATTTAGATCCAATGATCCAATTTAAAAATGAAGTATTTGGACCTTGAGAAACTGAAGTTGAAAAAAGATGAGAAAAAGCCTATTGAAGGATTGGAGAGCAATAACCTTTGTACCTGGAAACTGTTAATTGGAAGAGACATTGGAATAAAGATCAAATGAAAGTAAGCCATCTACATAAGAGTGAGTGATTAAGGCTCTTTAGTTTTCATGGGTCTTAAAGGACCATTTTGAAGGGCCACTCAATAACAGATTCTTCAATATGGTTACTTTAGTTCAATAAACTCATTGGTGTTCGTTTACTGTTTTTCCAGCTTGAATAATTTAACACACTAAATCACATTTCAATTTAGTCAGCTGGAATCCATGTTTTCAACCTCAGGTGCCTACCTATCTTTCTGTTTATTTGGTCAAATGGTTGCAGCTCCCTTCTGGCAGTTAAAACATGAATGTTAAATAATTTTTAAAACATTTATATTTCCACATATAGATAGGACAAGTCTTTATTTACATGTTTCATGTTAAGGATTGGGTTACATCAAATGGGGATAATTAAATTAATTATAAAAACAAAAGAATAATCAAGCCACTTCATGAAAAACCATTAAAAACCTGGATGCTAGGCTCCACTTTGATATGAACTACAAAAATCACAGTAAAAAACCTAATGATCTGTTAGGTTAGTGGTGGTAGGGTTTACTCAATACTAAGCCCGATGGGGTGTTCAACTCACACATCAGAATAGGGGTGGTCAGTGCCTTTTCCTGTGCCAGTTATGGTTTCCAAAGAAGAACTGGTAACCAAAAGAACAGCTTAGGTGGAGCTGAGTGTGCCTAAAGAGGCATGAATTTGCATCAAACCCAGGCTCTCCTGTCAGCAGCAAATACACCCAGTTCATCATGTCTCTCAATGATATGTACATTTGGTTTCTTCCTTCATCATCAGAGCAGGGCAAATTTTTGAAATCACCAATGTTGGAAGCAATTAGTTTATAAGCTGACACTAACTCAGTTTCTATCAGTAATACCTTTTATGATAATTAAGAACAAAATTTGGCAAAACAAATGTGCATATTTGAAAACACTATTTCATCAAAATTCTTCATAGACCATTATGGAATGATCGATTACATGTACGATTTGTCAGTTAACCAGATCTTCCTGGGAATCCCAAGCTGGCTCAGGGAATGAACAAGCCATATCTTATTGAATGGGAATTTGTGTGAACTGGGATGGGAACTGTCGTGCGAATTTCACACATGGTATTATGTTATTCATTAAATTATGGGGATCTCTCTTATCAAACCTTCCTTCAAGTAGGATTGCATTGTTTCGATTTCAGATCAATGAGGCAGTGTCTCATACAAAGTAGCAATTACAGAGTGACAGGAAGAAACTGTTTTCAACCCCCTACAGGTCAACCCATCTTCATTTTAATTCATTATTGCCTATAATCATTTTCGAATATGAAAAAAACCTCGCCTTTATCTTACTTGGGACCAATTGGGTTGGGCATGACTAAGAATAACAGATGAAAGTTAGCAAAGCCACAGTTAACAAATTTGCCATTCATCAGAGAGCAAAAAACTACCATTTTTGTGACATTTATATCCTTCTGGAGGTATCACATGAGGAAGCAATCCTAGGTTCTAATGAAATCACCAGTGATATCCCTTAACTGAAGCTCTGTGTCACTGAACAATATGGAGGGTCTCATTATATATGCCTGCTCATGTCTTAGTCCGCCCCTGAAGTTTTACTCAAAATTTCAACTTTTAACATAATTCTTGAGAAAGTAGTGTTTTGTATTTTATTGAATGTTTCAAGTTGATCCAGTGAAGAAATTTTAATTGTGACTGATGATCTTTCAAGAAATGCATGTTCTCATAAAGGATGAAAAGAAACTTAATTGAGCATTTTAAACAGTGGGTATCAAGTTATAAACAATCGTCATTCATTTGAATTTATTTAATCAATACAGATAACCACTTCCTTAAAAAATTCACACCCAAGGCCACGAATACTGATCACATCCAATCCTTACAATTGCTTGCTCTTACCACTATTACAAATCCTCCATCAATCAGGATTAAGAAGCAGCTGCTGGACAACTCGTAACCATGGCATCACTATTACATAACTACAACGCCAATGAATTTCAAAATCAGACCTCAGTGAAGTTGAACTTCGATCGCAAATAATTTTTGTGAATTACTACTAATACCCTCTAGCCCATGTTGGTCAACCCTTTATTTTTTCCATTGAAATTTTCATTTAATGCCTTGCCTAGTGGAAATTAACAACTAGTCAGAGGAACAAGGTTGTCGAGAGAAATTGTCTTTATGATTCTCAACAAGAATATTAAAAATCTAATGTCAACACTTTTCTCTGTCAAAGAGTCATTATGAAAATATATCATGATCGTATTCCTTGCAGGAATCCAATTGATGTGACACCAAACAGCACCAATTCACCCTCTACCACCACCAATATTCTCTCGATGGATTGTGGTGATGAGCTTAGGGAAGACAGGAAATGAAGTATAAGGGAGAAATGAAGGAATGAAGAAAAACAACCGGGGATTTGGAGGGTGCCCTGCCAACTGCATCCCATCTGGTCCCTCCAAAGTCCCGTGACAAGTCTTCTACCTTCCCTTTTGCATTCTCCATTCAGCCTTATACCAAAATTACTTCGGTCACAAAGCTGTTCAAATAAAACACACACAAACAACAAAGGACAGTATCATTGGGAGTAACAAAGAACTCTTTGACCTCTTAGGAGGGACAAAGCAAGGTTAGGCAATGACTGGGGAATGATGAATTAGTCATCCTGGGTTTACCATATCTTTGGTCTGAAAGCAGTTTTGCAATCAATCCAAAGAGTTTTATCATCAACAACATCCCAGGAGGCGATTGCAAGGTGAAAGGTTGATGCGGCCATTCTTACATTGTCCATCCATATAGAAACTGTCATTTACGATAAAACAATAGAGACTTTGGTAAAAGAAGCAATTCTCTTTGTTTGTGATTGTATAATATATGCAGCGTGGCCTTCACTCAACATGTAATTTGGAGAGGCCAAATTAATGGCTATTAAGAACTAATTCTAACTTTAACGCATCATAGAAGCCACAGAAATCATACCAATAAGCTATGAGTTTCAAGAGAGGATGCTCATTAATTCATGGAAGTGAAAATTCAATCAGCAGGAAAAACCCACTAACCATTTTCACATCACTATGGGCCCATAAGGGCGATTGAATTTAATATATACTGATTATTTTAACCGCCTCCTAAAAATAACTCACCCTAACCAGCTCCTTTATTCCTTAGAATAAGTGCCCAATCATCCTTGACCTCATTAAAGAGAAAACATCCCTAACCACAATCCTTCAATCAACATAAGGTTCATTGTGCTTTGTAAAATAAATTCAAAGATGAAGATAGTACCACTAATGTTCTAACTTAATTTTATGCCAAGGTTCAAAGAAAACTTCATTTCACAGAGCACATTATATGACTTGCATCCAACCAGTAAAAGGGAAAATTGAGATGTGGAGACATTTTGCTTCGATTGAAAGATTCATTTGAGAAAGCAAAAAAAGAGAACTCAATCAAAATTTGAATAATAAAATGCCTTTAAATTATTTAAGTACAAATAGTCATCATTGGTTTCAGACATGCCACTTACTAAATACAACACACACTAATTCTGGTAGATGCACTGTAAAGATCTTGAAGTCAAATATCTCCAAATTGTCACATAAGGGATAAAATGTATAAAGATTTAAAATAGCTTACATCACTACTTGCAGTGTGACTCTTGCTCTCTTTCCCCTGTTCCCTCTCCTGTCTCAGCAGACCTCATTTGGTCGAGGACATCAGAGAGTGGCTTCTCTCAGTTGAGAGCACAAATGGTGACTCCAAAGATATGCTGATGATGAATTGGTGATGTTGCAGGCTTCAAAAACAGTTTCTCCAAAGTGGAGTTCATTTTAGGCTTGGGGTAAGATTTGAGGTCCATCAATCATTTCTAGATAGGAAGTACAAATTTATAAAAGCACAACAATGAGAGTGGTGGCAGCATAAGGGAGTTAGCGATTAAAAATGTATCATTCAACCACATTAACAGTTTGGGGGTCAAAATAACGAAGAATTGAACAACAATAAGTTAAGGAACTAGGAAATTTTGATTAAAAAATCTGCTTATTTGTGGATGTGTGTGGTTGAACCGTTATTACTTTTACTTTTTCTGTCCATGACATCAGAAATGAATGGCAGATGGTTAAATGAATTTGGTAAAACTTTGGTAGAAATAAAGAGTACATTCAGTAATATAAGTAAGAGTTTAAAATGCAGATTGATATGATAGATATGATTAGAGAGTTCTGAATTTTGTCTCCAAATTGTTCACTACCTACATGAAAGCAATTTACCATTAAAATTGACTAATTTTAGGCAACTACATGCTGATCACATTGTCAGTAAGACTTTACAATTATTATTGAATGCAAAATTATTATCTACTCACAGTCCATGATTTGTTCATTAAAATTATTTCTGCATAATCTTTCCGAAGATAAATACCAAATACTTACAATGAAGTACTGCACTTCTCTCGGCTATACTTTGTGAGTAAATCCATATTTGTATTCCTGTAGCAGAAGCCACATTTTTTCACATGTGCTCACATGTACCTGAAGATGGCATATTAATGTGAAAATACTTTGTACACAGTAATAAAAGGATGGTGAAATGGTAAAAACCATGGCGCAAGCTATCACTCAGTACTTACACTTGGGATGATAGAGTCCTGGTGAAAAAGGATCTGCATAATTTCCACAGACAGGTACAGTGAATGTGATATATCTCAGACCTGATAGAATTATGTATCTTAAATGTTTCATTTCAAGCCTCATTGATCATTCAAAGAAAATTAAATGTGAGGATAACAGTATGTTTATCTCCATGACCAATATTGAAGGTCGAAGTTCATGAATCTCCTTAT
The DNA here is from genome assembly GCF_022747635.1 of Hetaerina americana. NCBI lineage: Eukaryota > Metazoa > Arthropoda > Insecta > Odonata > Calopterygidae > Hetaerina > Hetaerina americana. The sequence goes on along the minus strand of NW_027286985.1, from coordinate 84,887,585 downwards.
TTGTGCTTTAATAAATACCCTAGAACATCAAGCTGGGAATGGGGGTGGGGAGAACACACCATTTTCAGCATTAGTCTACTATAGGGGAAAGAGGCCAAGGGGTCACACAATTTAATGCTCCATTTGAAGGATGGACTACTCCAATACAACATATGGCACCTAAGCAGGGATCAGGATATCTTAACATTAAAGTATGTCACCACTGTGATTCGAACCCAGGCCTTCAGCATGGCAAGCCAATTCACTAGCTGACGCACCAACCTGATCTCTTTCATTGAAGTCATCAATGATTCGACGTGGTAGTCTAGAAAACAGAAATTTTACATGCTGTTAAGTGGTCCCTGGTATAAAATCCTAGTCGATATATTCGGAGACATCTGAAATTAAGATAGGAATATTGCGAAATTATTAGGAAATTAAAATAGAAATTAAACGATATCATAGGACAGAGTTATGACTTAAATTTTACCATTCACTGGATTCTAGAGTTTCACGCGGTCTAGGAGAGTTTACCGCGAGCTGTAAAATCGTTGTTATCTTTCAAAAAATCCCTTCGAATCGAATACTAAGATAAAAATCGACGGCGAGAGTTGTTGAAACTCATTAAAGCCCACCTGGAATCCGCGGAGTAGTGTCCAGTCATGCCATTGATTCATTAGAGTGGCTAAATCCTTCCTCACTCCAGCATTCCTTCCTCGCCGACCCCTCCGCAGCCACGAACAGGTTGCTTCCAGCGAGAGCTCCAACTCGCGCCCCGCTCTAGAGAAGGAAGGCTACCAGGCACAGAAGAAAGCAATGTTGGCAAACAGGCGAGATGGAGGAATGCAGGGAATGATGAGCTGGGATTTGCGGGCGCCGGAAGACGCGGAGAGCTAGCAAGTGCAATGGAAGACTATGACGCCCGCTTGGGATAGGGAGGGGTTATGAGGGAGGTAGGTTAGGACGAGATGGAGGGGAACGAGTGAAAGAAGGGTAAGCCGTTCTACTCTAGACGACCTGGCCGATGATTGCGTTGGAATGGTGAAATAAGAGGAGGAGGGGGGATAAGTTTGTTGGGGAGGAGGTCCTTTCACCTTGACCTATCCGATGGCTTTGCAAGTGGGAGGGAAATAAGTGGATGGGTGGGAGTGATTTCAATGACCGCGAGTGCATTCGACCATTGGAAAACGCAGCGACTGAGTGTTGTTCAAGGCGAGTCCCAAGTTAGTAGGCTGCACTTCCAAACGGAGTGAGTTGGGGCTCATTTACTTCAATTTGACTCAAGGCTTTTGGGGGACGGTGGTGTGGGCCATTTCATTAATTCCCCTTATTTTGGACAAGGGTGGAGTGGCCCTTGCCGAGAGTATTTCCTACGAAGCGAGCCTTTACAGACACACTTGAGAATGTTGGAAGAATTTCTATCTCCTTTTCGAAGATAGCCTACGCGAAGAAGGCAAAGGTTCCCTTTGTTTTGGTCGCTCAAACAAAGGAAGATTCGAATTCGAATGAGACATTTTTCCACTCGCAATAGGATGTACAAGCGATCACGCCATTGAGTGCGAAAACTTAAGGCCACTCTCGGTACGGCCCAAAAATCTTACAAATAGATTTATTACTCCATTGTGTAAATAATTTTAATGAAGGAAAATCTTTATGAGCTTTTATCACCAAAGAACGTCGTTTGCCCAATGTTCACGTATGAAAATAACGCTCAGAATTTTCCAAGAAATTTAAAAACTTTCAAAAGAGTTTAGAAACCTTTGTTTCATTTAACTTTTTAAAATATCATTCCAAGCGGCGTAATTGTGTTACTAGCTCCATCTTGTCTCGGTAGGAGAGATCATGTCAATTAAATTGGAGAGATTAAGTGCAGAAGTAAGGCATGTAAAATGTAATTTTTCCCAGTAACGATGAGGGATTAGAATGAAATGATCGCCGGATCGCTGTTGGAGGGAAAGGTGTTTTGTGTCAAGGGTAGTCTGGCGTGTATTCACCCACCGCCACACACCCTAGTGATGGCACGTAGGGTACTAAATAAAACTAAAAGGAAAAGTTAAGTTCATAAAAAAAATTAATTGAAATGAGCTGCAGATGATAGCATTGAAAAGCGCTTCCATTTGATACAATTATGATTGCGCCGCTTAATACGTGAGGGGGAGGAAAAGGGAGATAAGCGTATCACAGGCCCTTACAGAGAAGGGGATGAGGACAAAGAGAGCCGAATACATGTATAACCTTAAATAATTTTATAATGGCTCAATTTCGGGTGCAATCAAACAGATGGGAACAAGCTCGCCTTCTCGGGCGTAAAAGTGAAAACTGGCCTTGCCTCTCCACCACTCTCCCTTTCCCTCTCTCTCCCATTTCAGCATTGCCCTCCCGAAGTAAACATCACCTTTCGCGCTATCCCAAATGGACTGGACGACCTTAAGACGCAAGAAGACCAGCGAGTGTAGGCCAGGTTATCGCGAATAAACAACTGTTGGCTTTGTTCGTCGGTTAGCTCTCGCTGCAATTTTACTTTTTGTTGAGGAGTTTCCTGAACCTCCCTTTCACTTTCTGGCACGATATTCAAGCGTTTTAACCTGCGGGAATATTTTGTCCCGAGTACAATAAGTAGCCCCTCTCTTATAGGTGGAAGGCGTGAATTGTCTGTCTCATCCTCTCTCCTTTAAATTCCTCCATAGCTATCACTCCAGTGATCCCCGCTATCCTTCACTCGCACCTTGCATAGACCTGAAACATCGATATTATTATTAGTTAATCTACCGGTTAAGGTAGGTTTTTGGATGGACATAATTACTAATTAAATAATTTTTCACCCCTAGCAAAACGCAACATCCTACTCTACATCAGGTCCCTCTTCAGCTCTGAGTACTTTCTCCCTTCCTTCATCCCGTCCAACATCCCTATCCTGTTCCTTCCCTTTCCTCTTTTGCCCAACATTCTACCCTCTATCACAGTCTTCAACATCCGACTGCCGGTCAATACACCCTTCATCCACTTTTCCTGCCTCCATAGGATTGCTCCCAACAAACCCCTCTCTTCGCCCACCATACCAAGTACTTCCTCATTTGTTTTCTTCTCTGTCCATTTCACCTTCTCCATTCTTCTCCACACCCACATTTCAATAGCCTCCAGTCTACGTCTATCCTCCTGCTTCAATGACCACGTTTCCGCGCCGTACATAGCTACGCTCCATATCAAAGTTTTTACGAGTCTTTTCTTAACATCCTTACTGCATTGATATATATTTCCTTTTTCCATCTCTCCATGTATACATTCTAATTTTCCAGTCCTCAACGTTGTCCTAACGTTCCAAGTTCGTATTCTAATTGAGTCGGTCTTCTTCCGTGCTACTGCTTTCAGCTTAGCTTTCCAAGGGTTTCGCGAGTTGACGACTGCGGAAACCTTACCTCTCCCGCTGCCAGGCATGACACACGGCCGAGTCTCGTAGTTGCCAGGACTCATTTTTTCTCTACTGTCCGTCATGAAAACCATGGGATTAATAACTGAGGTGGTTTCCCTCTATCTTCCTCAATAGTGTTCTTAATGTGACACCATCAATCAACCTGCATCACTGGCTGCACAACTGGGGTCAGACGTCCTAGCAACTGTGCTGGCAGGAGCAATGCTAATTGCTTCTGCCAGCACAGCTCTAAGGGTCATCGGAACGCAGAAGCCCTTCCACCACGTGAAGGTTGAAGTCCATGGTAGGACCTATTAACTAAAAAGTCTCATTGTAATGTATAATTCCAAGAAACTTCGGGAGTTACCGTATCGGCTGCCTGGGTTTCTATATTGAATTCGTCCGTTATATTTCGCCTTGTAGAAAAAGTGTACTTTACGCATTTCCTTCTTTGTTTTCGCGAATAAAATTATTATCTCTACAGGAATAGCTTAATCGCTGACGCCGTCTATTATTTCAAACTTTGTGGTTCTCTCGGTTATTGACGTCACAGAGATATCAAGTATACTCCGATCCCTTGTTGCTGATTTAACTACTAGTTCTAAAGGGTGCTTTGCGAATACATAGGAAATTCTTGAATCTCGTTTATTTTGCAATGTTCCTCGGCAGTACGAGTCCCAATTAATTGACGGCAGGCTAATATCACCGGCGATTATAAATATACGGTTGCTATGCTTGTTGCCGGGTGTAGATATGTAGACATTTGTTCGTCGAGCTTATGTAAAACATATTTGTATATTGGAACTTGGGGGTCCATAAAATGAGCATACGAATTGGCATCTGTCGTTGAAGTCCTGAACGTTGCACCAAACTCCTTTCTATGCCATTGTCATCGCATTCATATCGTTGACTACCAAGATGTGAATTTTGTGAGATCAATATTTTTCGACAATGTCCATTAGGCCTGTCCTTCCCGAAGAACGTGAAACCCTTAGGGAAAACCTCACTGTGTTCTATAATTTCTTCCGTGGGTCAGCTCTCCGTTCCAACGACTAGGTTTGCCTTTGAAGTTATCAAGGACGAGGGGGTTCGTTTGACCTCCACGGAAAATCTCGGACTCCGCAAACGGGTCGGGCCCACCCTCTTGAGAGTGGGGGCGAGGTGGGAGGGGTTGGCCGGGGGCACTATTCCACTGGCTCGGAGAAGAGGGGGAATGGGGTTGGGGCGTCGTGGTTTGTTGGTCGTCGCCTTGCTGGATTTGGCAACAGTGGTATATTTTAGTGGGCATCGAAAAAACAAATGGAATCAATTCACAGCGGTGAAAATTACTGTTCCCTTCGTCACTTTAGAACTCAAAATTAATCCTAGAACCTACATCTGCATAATACCCTGCGATTCACCAAAGGTGTGTGGTAGGAGTTGCAAGTATTTGGTGTACAAGGGTAAGGGAGTAGGGAAACACTTTTGTGCATCACCCTGAAAGTTAACGGAAACATAGTCTCAGAAAAATAAAGTGCCATAAAGACGTTTGTTGGTTGTATTACCCTATTAATGGTGGCCGATAGGATGAATTAGGATAATTGAGAAACATTCCTCTGAAATAGCGGCGCTCCGGCGATGGAACTCGATAAGGGTGTCACTCAGCGTCATCTATGATTCCATGTCGATATACACTCCGAACACAATCAAAAGGTCTTCTTTCCTTGTGTGATGCCTTGGACACCGCAATCAAAACCTCTCCCGACGGAAATATCAAACGGAGTACGATACTTTCCCAATTCTTGTTTCGTAATTTTTTTCCAATATTTTCATTTTGTTAATCGGGTTGCATTTTCGTCGATTTTAAATTTTCTTTTCAATTCTAAACTATTGCCTAACTTATCTTCTTCCCGTAACCTAAGAGAGTATGGAAGTTGTACCCCATATATCCCCGTTGCTATATCCCCGTTTACCCTAGCGAAAGAGGGACACTGCTATTCCGAAGAAAGGTGTAAATAAAGTTAGAACACTCTACTCAAACCCTCAAATATTCCTCTTCCTGAACCCTTACACAAAATGATTGGACTCTGCCTGACTCTGGGTGGAGTTGCTAAAAGTCGCCACGCCAATTGAGCCGCACGGATTCGTCCGAATGCAACATGCGGCGGAATATCGTGAGGCTGCCCGGAGTTCGATCCTTTGATGGGGGAGAGGTTCCATTCCGGAAATCGGAGGATTGGAAGGCTGTCTCTTGCAGCAGCGGGGTAAAGTTAACCCTGCGGCGAGGGAGGGGAGATGCGTAGGCAAACCTCATCCCCGTCTCCAACATGTATCAGGTGTTTTTGGAGGATAGCCCAGCGGTATCTGAGGCCCCCTACCTCCGCCCCGGTGAGAGCATCACCCAGAAGGAACCGTAAGAGTGAGGAAGGGGGATTCTACTAATATGCAGTAGTATCGTCAGACGCGTGATGGTCCCATAGCGGGAGAAGGCAGACCAAGAGTGTGTGAGCCAGCGTCTGACGGCATGGTACACTCCTAGTGTCGGCGTTCTCCAGGTGACGACTGTGGTCGGAGCGGCGGCTGGGGCCTGTGGCTCATGTTGGCTTCAACGATGCCGTCGACCGTGGAGATGAAGATATTCTGAATTCCTGCAGAAAATTGAAGTCGGAAGTGAAGCGGGTGAGTGGTGACGATGGGGTTGATATGACGCTCTCGATCTGCAGCTTTGTCACGAAGATTGATCACGGTCCTCTGGTTTGGAGCCGAGTGGAAGACATCAATCAGAGTTTGCATCCTTCCTGCAGGGATGTCGGGGAGTCCTTCGTCGACCTTCAGCCGGCGATCCAATCATGTAGGAACCCCCTGAACCGTTCTGTTATTCAGTACGCGTCTGAGGCCAGTAGGAGTGTAGCGGGTAGGATATTCGAGCACTGAAGGGCTTCTTTATATTAAAGTGTAGGTCAGCGTGTAGTCAAATAGTGGGTTTCTGTCTCCTTTGCCAAATTATGTAGCTTTAAATAAAGTGAGGCTCAATGCTAGAAATAGTTTATTTAACACGAATTAGATAGCATTGGAAGGAAAATTTTACAAGGGATTCAACATTAAGGAGACGACGATCCTCGTTAAAAATTCAAAAAAACCATAATTGCAATGAAACATTATCTGTATTGGTAGTAAATTGCCGAAGTTTAAAAAACAATTTTAAAGAATATTTATCACGTGGAAGGTGGTTCATAGTATTTCCTAGAAAAATACTCGACATTATGCTGCCAATCCAGGGAGAAACATTTAATTATGACGAATAGAAAATCCAAATAAATGAGAGTAGTTATTGATGATTGGTATCAAACAGCATTTGGGGATAGTATTACTTGGACATACGATCATCTTAACAATTATGGTGGGCGTCTTTTCAGCTAATAGGAACCAGATTACTTTACACATATCCTTGAAGCGATAGGTTCTTATATTTTCTATCAATAATAATATGGATTCATAATAATTATAATGAATAAATAATAACTATAGAGGATACATATCATTGCCCAATTATTTATATTCATAGATTACAAATCATAGCTAAGATATGTAATTTTAAGCAATAATACCCATTTTTAAAAATCAAAAGCATCAATTGATGAAACATTCTCATTTTATCCTTTGAATGTGTTCATTAAACCAAACATGAACTAAATTGCAATCTCCAAATTGACAATTCTTTTCTTTTATATACTTTCTACTACCCTCTATTTTTTTTCAATTTTCTACTAGTACCCTTCAATGGTTTTCCCTCTCACAGGAATTCAATGAATGCCTTCCATTTGTTTAAATTGCCGTCCCCATCAAGTATCGAACTTCCCAGGTTAAGCTGCTGATTGGTTTTTTCCTTAAAAAGAATGTCCTTATCATATTATCTGCTACATCCACCTTTTACACATTGGGGTTCCTTCTCTTTCCTAGTTTGTCTTTAGGATAACAATGCATGATTTATTCTATATACTCTTCAATAGACTTGATGTGGTGGAAGGGCTCCATGGTCAGCAGCCCAGAATACTGGGGTACAAGGTCCCCTGGTAAAATCAGACATCTTGAAAAAATGTCCATAAATTTATCTTTTAATCCCCTGGTAAAGGCATTGATGAGAGCACTTCATGCCAGAGAAAAATCATTCAACATACACTGTTAGCATCAATTCTTTAAAATCTATACCTGAAAGCCAGCTTTGTGAAGTAAGCATGTTACTTATTGCATTTATTAAACTATATAAAACAATAAAGCATGTTCAGTTCCTTCTATTTCCATGAACTGAATGAGACCACATCAACCATGAATAAATGAACCCGCCATAACTAAAAGAAAGATTAATCAATATCTTTAATAATCAATCAAAAATATCAAAGCAGTTCAAAATTTTCATGTTTTTGCACTTTTTTAACATTTCAATTTACAAAATGATTATTCATTTTTCAACAGATAACAGATTAACCAAAAGTTTATGCGGGTTCCCTTAAATTACTAGATTTAATTTTAGGGGCTGAATAGTTTGTAGTTTCAATAAGTTTACTAGGTGGAGAGGAGGGGCTCAGGTGGAGTCTTACTTAAGGATCATTATTGCATTCTTCTCCCTGAATGCACTGGAGATGCTAGGAAATACAGTTATGGCTTTAAGTTGATTAAGGGAAAACCCTGATGTTCACCTCCCCCTGCTATAGAGAGGACAGCATTTGTTAAACAAGTGACTAATGACACAGGGACTGAGAGTATTTCGCAGGACAAGGTGACCCCTACTTTACAGACTCTTTGGAGGGTGCACGAGCAGACAGAAGGTAGGGCACATCGTTACCCTTGGGGTGGTAAACCACTGCAGAAGGCAGATGACCCTTATAAGGCCAACAGTTAAGGATGTGGAAGACAAACTGACAGGTTCAAGACCCTCATGGTGTCACTAGTCTTGCTGGACTATCTCTTGAGCATGGTTTTCAGGAAAAGAAATAGTCTAGAGTTAAACATGTCCACTTTTAGCTCTCAAGGTGGCACGTTCCTTGGAGAACTCTGGGATGCCATAGGCAAGGAGAAGAAGAAGAAAAGGAAAAGTTATGGAATTAGCCTTGGTACCTGGGATGCGTAGACTATGAATACAAATGGTAAACTTGGAAATGTAAAGGGAAAAATCAAAAGACACAACATCAGAATTTTAGAATTAAGTGAACATCAATGGGAAGAAGAATTGAAATCCAAAAAATAAGATGATTTATAATGGAGGAAAAAGTAAAGAAAACGGTGTAGGATTTAAATAAGAAAAAAATCAGGATGAAAGAATAATGAAAGCTATTCCAGTATAAGATAGACTTTAATCAAATGCAACTGCTGAGATACCTGGTGGACTCCATGATTATTCAGGTTTACATGCCGACATCAGCAGTGGATGAAGAAGCTGTAGATCATATATATCAGCAGGAGGAAACAGTCTATGAAGGAAATCGCAAAGGATGATTGAGAATGATAATGGCGGGAGATTGAAATAATATAGCAAGGAAGGTAAGAAAGAGATTTAGCTGGAGAACATGGACTGGGAAAGCGAAATGAAAGAGGGAAAATGCTGGTAGACTTATCCCAACATTTGGATCTTTGGAGCAAATACATGGTTTAGCAATCATCCACAAGGGATATACAAGTTCCTGGGGATATCACCAGGCATTGGATATGTTTAATTATAGTAAATCAAAGTTTCAAAAAGTGTCCAGATGGCTAAAACCTTCTCAAGAGTGGGCAATGACACAGGCCATACTTACTTGTATATCAAGATGTACAAGTGGAAAATGACAGTAGATAAGAAAAATGGGATATTAAAGTTCTCAGAGAGTAGAGAACTAAAAAGTAACTTACTAGAGAGTGAAGTTTAGAGAACTCTAAAATACCACAATTTCATTTTGTTAAAATTGTTCACCTTGAATGATTTTTACACTTTTAAATTATTGCATTGGAATGCACATTAGTGGATGACTTCATTAAAAGTTACTGTTGCTGCAACTTCTACAGTTCTTTGAATTTGACAAAAGTAAATGTGTCTAAACTTGGTGATATCATGTGAAGGTTGATTAAGTTACCCAGTATTTTTAATCTTGGCTAACATAATATCCAAGTTAGTACGCATGATTACGACTATGTTACTGCACCAAATACTGCTCTCAATGCTTATAGGAGAGGTATAATAATTCCTGTAAATTTGATGTAATTACATTGTATGTGTACATAACATGGTTGTCCTATACCATAGCAACACATATTTATAAATGGATATTTTAGTCACGCATACATAGGATTTACAGGATATATTCAGCTGTAATACAAATGTATATAGAAAGAGAGACTTTGTGATTGCCAAATAAAACTACTGATATGAGTATTTTTACTGTATTTTACAATATATTCTATCTGGGACATGGAGGCTTTAGGTAAGAAAATTTGCAAAGTAAGAAACGTCGGAATAAAATGACCTTCCAATATTATCTCCATCCCTTAAACTCAGCTGAACTCTCATTTTCTTTACCATAAGCATCAATACCAGCTACTTGTAATTCTGTATAGGCATTCAAAATGCTCAAATTGAATAATGTATGGACATTAAAATAGATTACTTTGCTGTATGGATAGGTTCTATTATGTTTCAATGCAGTCAAATATTTCAAACATGGGAAGACTAAGACTGGAAGAATCTTCTTCACATTAATTGTGAACTTATGAAATAAATTCTCAATATGAATTAGGTAAATCTAAACGGAGAGGAACAGGACAGAGAACTTTGGGGAATAAATAATGACTGTTATTTCCTGACAAATTGGTTGGTATTTCCAAAGATAAATGAAAATTACATTTTAGTTATAATCATAAAAATATTACATACAAATTAATAAATGCATTTAAATGACCAGCATTAGCCATTTTTTCAGTCAAAATTCAGCCTCAAATTTGATAATTAACATACCATATATATTTATATACAAATATGATGCACAATATATATCTAATATGAGAAATAATATGATACACATCTTATTTATGCATTAATTAATGCAATTAACAATTTTAAAAAATACAATCTTATTTTGCATGTGATAGAATATTTCATTTGGTCCATTAAAAAGCCTATTGATCATTTAAGAGCACAGAATTTGTTTTCACGTTATTTAAAAGCAGAACTTAGTTCTAAAATATTTTCCAAGCAGTCAAAATATTTGCTGATCACTATGATATGAATGCAATATATTTACTACCATTGGAGCACTAGAACATGCAAAATTAATTTAATTGCTTTATTATAATTTTATATGATAGAATATTTCATCTTGAGAGGAAATAACAGATGAACAGTCTATTATGTTAGTAGGTTCATAGGGCAAATTAAATCAGCATTTTTAATACACATTAACAAATTTTGCAAAATATGTACTTGATAAAACTTTGCCCAGAGACCATAAAATTTACATTGTAATACACCGAGTACAAAATCTATCTTGTGTACAGATGCTGCAGACTATGTGGTTGGCCTCCAAAATTATTTTACAATAGATGTAGTGCAAAAATGTACTCTCTGAGCAGTGAGACAAAACACAATAATATGGGCAAGTCTCTCAAATACTTCCTATATTCATATATATTTTTGAGGATTTACCTCCTTATTCAACTTATTCATGCCATGAATTCACATAATATGAGCATATATAATTAAACAAATTTCATCTGCAAGAGGAAAGAGATTCTGCACTGGCAACTGTATTGTTTTGGTTACACCAGTTTTGTAAATGTATTTCTGGGCCTAAGAGATGCAGATTTGCACACACATATGTTTTAAATTTTGAGCAGCAAAATATTATGATTGAATTATTATGGTTAGTTGCTTGTGGCTATTTTCATTATTAGGTAGGATCTGTGATAATATACAGTCTGAACACTAGGTGCCTTCAATAAACATCAAGAGCTACAGGTAAACATTCAATTCAACATGATTTTTAATGTTAGCAATCTATGTTTATTCCACATTATATTACAACGGAGAGAACTATAACAGATTACATTAAATGAATTCAAGTTAATATAAGCATTGTATTAATCTTTAGCAGATCTTTTCTTGCCAGTAGTTATTTTATCTTTATTTGCATTGCATTCTTGAAATAGGCTGGTGGTTACACTCTCTGTCTCATGTAAGTGGTCTCACACCAGCTACAAGAGTGGATTCAGAAAAATTTTGATTTAATGCTCTAAGCTTGGAGATGCAGATCATTTATCCATATTGCCATATTGAGTCTGGTATCTTTAACCATTTGTATAGCTGATGCATTGATAGAACTGACATGAAAATAATGTAATCTAGATTTTGACTTATCTTCTCAATCCTAGAAGTGACTTCAAATGCTTATATGCCATGCCTTAATCTATTTCCTGAAGTAATTGCTGATTCTTTGTAGCATTCATGCCACTTTGCAGGTTTGAACTATGAAAATAACTAAATTAGGTATGTACCTTCTTCTGCTATACAGGCTTCCTGAATCCTGTGGATGAAACTTAATGAGGCTAATAAACTTGATTTAGCAGAAAATTGAAATAGATCTACGTGATGATATTCCTATAAAACCATGACAATGAGAAGGAAATTAAAATAATGGGAATACAATGAGGGGCTTTGCACACCTCTCCTTTCAAGAACCTGTCTTTTGAGCTAAACATTCAGAGACAGAAAACCTTTGAAATTCCACTCATTCCACAAAATTTCTTAATCAATGAACATCTGTCTTTAAGTCAAATGAATAAACTTTTAAATTCATGTTGAAGTTTATCCTATCAGTATATATTTACTTCAAGCAAAGTGAATCATACCTCCTGAACCATAACTGAGACAGATGGATCAATGAAAGTCAAGAATTTAATGATGATTAATGGGTTGAATTCTGACTGATTATATTCTTTCAACAAGACTTTCACTATACTACCCAAGGATTCAGTAGGCAGGAGATTCCCATTTCCTTCTGAAAGGGTGAGATAAATAAAGAATGTCTAAATAACTATAATATGGAAAATATATAAGGCCATCAAACTTTTTAAGTCTGAGTGTCCCTTATAATGTATAAGTGGAAAGAAATTTAAACTTTCGATTGGGGAATAAAATGCTAAACCTTACATGATTTGGCCTAGTTCTTCTTATTAAACAGTTTTGAAAAATACACTGATTACTCTAATAGATTCCCAAATGTGTGTGATTTGATTGCTCGCAATGAATTTCAATGTGCTGATATTAGGTTTATGAAAATGCATAAAAAGATTGGTTGATTTAGGTGGCAATCAAAGTCACCAAGTCAAAGACTGTGAGTTTATATTCCAATTTGGGTGGAACATTTTTATGGTGGCTCATATTTTGGAGACCTTGCAGAAAAGAAAACTAGTTTTCCAGGATTCCAGTTGGCAGTATAGAGTACCGGTTGCTCTCAATATTATAACTATTTATTTGATGGGTACCTATTGAAAATTCCTACATATTTTCACTGCTCAAGCTGCATGCACTAAACTGAATGTATGCATAAGTATATATATTTGATACATTTGGAGTAAAATGCATTGTGGATGCCTATGAATTCATTTTAAGAAGATAGTTTATTGATAGAATGTAATGCAAACCTGTATTTCCACGCTTTTATGCCATAAGCATCCAGTTTTGATATCTACTTATATGTAAATATATACATAACCGAATAAAGAGATCAAATAATTTTACCATCTCAGCATATTTGAGGTGGTAGTTAAGAGGGAAATATATATAGTAAAACATTTCTTTGGGAAAGAGAGACAATTAAATTTGAGCACAGACAGCATCTTTTTCCTTAACATTGTCCATTAGACATATCTACTACCTAATAGGCCTCACAAGCTCACCATGCTGTATGCATGTGAGTCCTCTTTTTACCTTCTAGTCATTAACATGTTATTACTTTATAATGCATCATATTTACAAAAAGAGTACAAATTGTTTCAGTGTAGACAAAACAAGTGTACTGAAGAATCAACACAACCATTAATACATGGACGTCACTGGTTTTCCCACAGCCATTTCATTTTCTGTGGTATTATTGACAGTAAACTTTCCTTCATGTGTTCATGTGCGTTACTTGATTAGCATATCCCTTCTGTGAAATGTTGAGGAGGGATGACTGGAGTACCTAGAGATCAAAGTCATCTAATGACAAGGAATAACTAACTTTCAATGTAAAGTCTTAAAAAAATCCCAATTCATGCACACAAATACCATTTTGTGTCTGCCTGTGTGTGTGTGTGTGTGTGTGTGTATATATATATATATATATACATACATACATACATACATACATACATACATACATACATACATATAATACAAACAAAGGAGTGAGATGGCATTAGCCAACAAAAATATAAAAAAGAATTTAAAAAAGGACACACACACGTATTCTGAAATTTTTGCTGACAAGACCATCTTTCTCCATGGACAGATGGATTTGCTCCTTTTTATGAATCATTATTCACATCTGTGAGAGTTCAAGATATACAATTGTTTATGTAAATAAGTGTATATGTTTGTGCTAACATATTTTTTGGGACAAAAATAAATATTTGGGGTTTAGATTGGTATATACCCATCAAGATAAAATCCTATTCCTTACAAACTATTAATGAACACTGTATGAACTGCCACATATTTTGGGCTGCAATTGTGCCATATTTTACTTCTAAACAAGTTCACTATCTGAATCACATATGACCAAATGTTTCATTAGAAAATTTTACTATATATCTCTCATTTGATTTGGTCAGAAATATGTTTTATAAGTGTCTATTAAGGAGGGTTGGCCATTCCGCATCAATATTGATGTTGAAATCATTAAGTAATTAACATGCAAACATAATGCTTGTAATTGGTAATAACAGTTTTTTGATAGAAAAGCATATACATTTGGTATATTACATGTTTACTCAGGTAAAAATTTGAAGGTAAAATCACCCCAAAACCATTATGGATCCTCCATCCAGAATTATGCAAACTAGAATGACTTCCAGAAGCTAATATGTTGACAAAGGTGGGTAACAGAGAGAGAATGTACAGTACATTCGAATAGCTATTTTTAAAAAAATGCTGGCAAACCTAAATAATGGGGGACTATAAATTAAGGATCCTAGTGAAAACACCCATCCTAATCATTCAACTATCACAGCAGTTTTTTCCAGCCAAATAAAATTAAGAGAAGCTATCTCTATTATAAATTAATCAGTTTCAAATGGCTAACTGGACTTTTGATGTTGGTTATTTGACATACATTTATTTTAAACTAACATTGTACACATGTTCCACGTAATTCATTCCTGACAGCTGAGATACCTCAAAAATATTTTCAATTAATTCAAAATATTTCCCTGTGAAAACCCCTCATATATACATATATGTATATGCAAAAATGCCATGGGGATTAAATGTAGCAGGGGCTCGGATGCCTGCCCTACTCATCATTAATGTCAGAAGTAACCAAAACAATTGGGCATTGTTTCTTTATGATAGCAGTGAAAATTGTATAGGAGATATTCTGGAAATGGGAATCTGTAATCAAGTTGGATGGATTGCCATTAAAAGTTCTAGATTTCAAACTACGCAAAGAAAGAAAATGAGAGAAGTTCACATTAATTACTTTTGCGAGCTTAAATGGAGATGGTGTTTGCTTTGGTAACCTTGAAATACACATAGACAGAGGAGAGGACTGTTAAAAAGCAGGGAAGCAGATTGAAATGGGGTAGTGGTGACAGAAGTAATTAGGCTAAAATACTGTTATGCATTAATACCACTGATATTATGTAATTAATTCTTTGTTTGGCATTATTTTACTTCCTGATTGTATCATAGTCAGTGTTGAGTTTTTGCACACATGGAGTCTAGAGCAATGGCTCCATGCAAAGTTTGTGGGGCTGTTTGAATGTTTAATTTGATTCAAAAAGACTGAAAAATTACAGCAGGGAATATGGCATATTTTTAATTAATTATATGTCTGGTTTTTCAAATATGCAAATATGATTGAACATTCAATTTACCATAAATAGTGTGAAAATGAAATAGGATTCTTATGTTATTCTTAGCTAACAAATAAGTTGGATGATATAGTTGGATTAAACAAATACATTGTTGGCTTGCAATATCATACATGCTGAGTTCTATATTACAAATTTTCTTAGAAGATGATTTTGCAGATTACTCAGTACAATTTAGCAGTTAATAAGCCTGGGAAGCAGGAGTAATAGCTAGGTTATGGCTGGGTTATGTGCCTTTGGAGGATTTAATTTTGTCTACTTGATCTTCTCTGCTATATCTCTATGCAGGAAAATTAGTTCATGCATGCATCCCAAGCATTTGAATTGATTTTCCATGTGACCTACGTCTTACCTTCAGTGAGAAAATCTAATTGAAATTAAATCTATTTTAGTCTGTAAAAACCAGACTCTTCTGTTTGTGAGAACTGCTGTCCCTGAAAGGGAATGGAATGAATGGGAAATATGAATATATATGTAATAAGGATAGGGGTAGTGTTCAATGAAGGTCTTTGAAAGCTGCTGCAAAAGTATCCATCAGAACTACTGGAAGGCTACTGTTCATTGAATTAAAAATACACTGCCATGCACATATATGTTTTATTGTATGTTATTTGTGAAATAGAATCCCAAGTTTATTTATGCCCAACTCCTCTGTAATCTGTTTGTACATTCACTTGTGGTAGAGTAAATATACATTTAATATAGTATTCTTTTGCTAAATCTAAGAAAGGTTCCTCTATTTGGGTTAAAATCATCTATACTTAGCCCCTTATTTTTAACAAACTGTCAATTTATTTAAAAAAATAAAGTCATTGTGAATATGTTTAAAAGTGAACTTGAAGCTGATATTACTCAAGTGCTATTAAAGTGTGAATGAATTTATGAGTAATAATTTGTGATTGACAGCTGTATTTCATGCAAGGGTGTATTCTTGTATTGCTCTACATTTATTTTCTGTATATCTTTATGACAATGTTCAATGTGACATACCTGACCAACAGAGCAATAAAACAATTTTTGAAGTAAAGTGACCCTAGTATACAAGTTATCATCACCAGTCTACTTATAATATTTTCCCTTATATTTTGGTGTTTCATCACTAATTCTCTAAATGCCAGTTAAAAATAATAAAAAGTTCATTTAAAATTTGGCTATTGTAATGGTTATCATTTTGTCTCTATGCTGATTTAATACTGGCAAATCTGAAAGTTGTTTTATTTATGCAGAGAAGAGGAAAGGTTTCTTATTAATTTAGATCCTGCATTTCTAAAGATTCTGCATTTATTTCGAATGTTACATCAGGATCAACCATTCTGCTTAGCTTTGCTTAGGAGAGTTTTACAATGATAGACTGAAATGATACAATTTTTTATTATTTGGGGGCATTATTTCTCATGGGATTATTGAGTAGGTATCTATCTAGTTTCAAGTATGCTCAAGTGTATGTTTCAAGTATGTAAGATTAGTAATTCATTCTTCACATTGATTGAGGATGGTAAATTGAATTTTATCACATTTAAGTATTCATGTATTAAATACAGTACATATTATGGTACATATATAATTTTAAATAACTGATCATTGAGTTTTAGTGAATTTGGATTATAAGTTGTAAGTTTTCTTTACTCCAGTTCTT
Source organism: Hetaerina americana (assembly GCF_022747635.1). Taxonomy (NCBI): domain Eukaryota; kingdom Metazoa; phylum Arthropoda; class Insecta; order Odonata; family Calopterygidae; genus Hetaerina; species Hetaerina americana. The sequence goes on along the minus strand of NW_027286985.1, from coordinate 84,870,483 downwards.
CAAAGAAATAGAAATTTCAATATTGAATAATAATTTAATGGATTTTCAAGAAATCAAACTGCACATTTATTTTTAAACGCTTTGCAAAGGGTGAATGTTGAGGACATGCATAGTTGCATATTTTGCTTTAGAAAGTAAATGTATAATTGTTTCCTTTTTTGAGCTATTGCTCATCACAAGCATGCTTTTACATATTGTTAGTCACATATGTAGTTAGATGCAATCATGGACTCAGGTAGAGCTTTTGTTTGTGGGAGATGCAGGAGAAACACAAATAAATTTTGGGCCTATTACGAACATCGTCCATGCTGAGTTAAATATTTTTTTCACCTTTGGAGAACCATGGCCTATCTGACAAATAAAAGTGATACATAGGTGCCTCTGATATCTGGCAATGGGTAAAATTTAATAATTGAATATTATTTCATGAATGTATAGAATAAGAATGGGTGATACCTTCACGTTTTGCAATGATTATATGTGTCTATTTAGAGGGGGGTTATAAAGACCAAGAACAGAATAATGATGAAAAGATATTCTGAAACAGTGCTTTAATTTTATTTATGTAGCAAATATTATGTACCTGCTTAAGTTTCAGGCCAAAAATCAGAGGGTTGGACTTCTGCCATAACATCTAACAAAAATTATGTATGGTGAAAATGTGGCTTAACTTTTTAATTTTGTGTGCTTCTTTAGGTGCTCAGGAGTTACTTCTTTAGTGCTCTCAAGGCAAATTAGGTTACTGAAACTGTACTCAGGTATCTGTCATTAAAGAGGGAACTTGGCAATTTCAAGAATTCATGATGCTCCATCTAAGATTCAATAAGGAAATATTCATGGGAATATGTCCCTACCATAGAGGATGAACTGAAATGTTTGTGATCTGCATTGAATTGTAATCTGCATTATGGACAAGTTATGAAAACAGTTGAGTAATACTTTGAAATGACCATTTGAAAAAATAACTCATCTCTAATATATTGAGACCTCTTCCCCATAAGGACAGGTAAGGAGCGTATTATTCTACAAATATAATTAATGGTATTCAAAAAATCCTAAAACTCTGGCAAATTCATCTAGTGAATGAATTTTGTATGCATGAACATCACACCTCAAATTCAACTGAGTAGAATGGCAAGCAATGCCCAGAATTAAAAAAAAAATTATAAATTATTCAGGATTTATTTCCACAATCCTGATAAAAAGGAAAATCTTTCCTATCCCAAGAAGGTAGTTTGCAGGTTTGATGTATTTTCATACATCTAAGAAAAAAAACTGGCCAGGCATATTTATCCCTGGCAGCAGTCATATAAATCCCAAGAAAATTCAGTTTTTGATGTTTCTTCTTATGGAGATGAAGTAGGTAGATCTTCTTGTTTAGGTGTAATTGAAAATTTAGATAATAAATAGGAAAAACAGCAAATAAGCATCTCCATTACCCCTGAACAGGACTTTTTTTATATATGAAGACCGACAAATTAGTGACAAGTGTACCTAAAGGAGTAACCAGTGTTTTTTAAATGAATGCAGCTAAACAAATGACAAAAATGGTGAATATCGGGATGATAATTTTCAATGGCAAAAAAATTTAATAAACCAGTATAGGTACTTGAAATAGGCATGATAATGGTAAACTTGGTTTCACTGAACTTAAGAAAGATTAAAATGCATACAAATGAAAGTTTTCACGGCAGTTTGACAGCAGTAAGAAAGTTGATGAAACCATCAAGTATAATCATGATGCATTCTAAATGAACCCCCACATGATGAAAAGGCATCCAAATTTGATTGCCTTCCAAATTTGGTTTCTGAGGTTGTAAATATTTTAGAAAGAGCAAAATTAATGTGTAGTTACAAGGTCCTTAACTTTCGTTACTTTATCAGAGGCTTGCAGTTTTCTATCAACTAAATTTACCTCCTTATAAGTACTGAAGTGGTTTGAATGGTGCATATAACTTGAGTAAAATCCCTCATACCCCTTGATGTTAATTATATTAAATGATAAACAAATGCAAAACAAATAAAACAACTGAATGGAATCTAAGGAAATCTGTTATATAATAACATAAAATTTCTCAGAATACACACATAGTCCCATCACATTACAATTAAACACCCAAAATTGTGTAATATATTATAAACTCACTTTTCCTATGATGATTCCTCATAGCAAGACCAATGGTGATATTTTAATGGGGAATTTGAAGTTGGATCAACATGGATTATTTCGGCTGCAAATTCCACTTTCATTTACCCTTCTTTAGGTCTTTTGCACAGTTCTATCGACAAGCACTGTAAAAATTAGTTTTACCATGCTTAACTTCATCACTCTCATTTACATAATGACACCTTTTGTTCAAGGTTAGAGCCCCCACATTGAAAAGACAAAGAATTGAAAAAAATCCTATGCCCACAATGGCATATTTAGTGAAAAAACCATAATCAGACCAATTTTTCCTCCCCAATTTACACAAACATTTACCAAAGCCTGGGTGGCCATGGATATCTCTCACAACAATACAAAAGTTTTATAAATATGTGTGCACGCGTTTATAAAAAGTGCTTTCTTAGATTCCACTTCCCATTGGAATTCCCGTGAGGAATTCAATGAAACTGGTGTTTTTCTGGTTCTCAGGGAGGTTTTGGTGTACGTAAGAAATATGGCTTCTATCCAGGCATCGATCCTCAGTACACACTTTAGCATTATTATATTAACACGTCAACATTCATTGTCAAATTAGTCAGATTCCTTGTGCCGCAGATTATCTGGAAAATATTCGACCCAACTCAATAGAGTTGGATAGATCGACCTTCTAGTTACTTATATTTACACACCAGTTATTTAGTACACTCGACGCAGCATTCCATCGGGCTCTGCCGTTTCGGTAAGGAACCTTACTGGACGTGGTCACACGGGATTTGCTACAGACAAGGGAGGAGGAGGATTTCCCGCAGACGAAGTCCCACGGGAGGGGTGGGATCACACGATCACGCGGTCGGCCGAGCTGCCTCCGGGGCTCTCCTCCTTCTCCACGCACGCTCCGTCCCCACGACAGCCGCACCCCCTCCACGCCGTGCCCGCTTTCCTCAGAGCCACTCCTAGGGATCCCCTCCAGCCTACAACTGCCGCCACGCCCCCGTCCGGAGGTGGCTGCTGCGAACATGTGGACTGACACGTGGTCACCGCGTCAGCAGCTCCTGCCACCGCGGAGACTGCTGTCGCGGTGCCCCCGGCGGCCGTCGCCGGAGTCGTTGTGGTCGTGGTGGTGTTGGACGGCCCCTGGGTGACGGCCTGACAGCAGGGAGCCGTGAGCACCGTGCTGCCTCTGCCGCCCCCTCTCGCCCCCGAGGGTCTCGATGACCTCGGGGGAGGGAGGGCGGTCTTGGAGCCCCCGTTGAGACCGGAGTCCCGAGAGGAACAGCACGTGGAGGAGCGGAAGGTCCGAATTAATGTATTGCGGAAGTCCTCAGAGAAGAGGCAGTAGATGTAGAAGGTTATGGAGTAGTTGGCCACCTCGAGGACGTTGGCGATGGCTCGGAACACTTGGTACGAGTAGTTATTGAGGTTGACCTCGGAGAGGGTGACGTTCAGAATGGCCATGGGCGAGACGCAGACGAAGAAAAGGATGGAAGTGGAGCCCAAGAGGAGGACCAGGCGGCGTTCTTCGGCGAACTTCCGGGAGTCCTCACCAGAAGGCTTAAGGGTCATCTGTCGTCGCCTCTCGCACGATCGGCGGTACACTACCATGATGCGTAGGTTGAGACCGGCCAGTAGCAGCGTGGGCGCCACCTGTGGCGGGTACGGGTAAACGGGTAGTCATCACTTAATGGGAGCGGGTGGTCAAGCACTTTGAACTCGCTCCACGTGAGACTGTCTTTACAAGTCCGTGAGCTGAATTGTACCACTAATTCAGCCTACGGACTACACTGCCTCCGGGGATTTCATCCTTTTTTAAAATTTGATTAAAAAGTCAGTCAGCACCAAGGAACTCCGTGGTCGATGACGTTAGAAAACGATACATTTTGTGCTCTGAATTAATCGGCTCTTACGTCGATATACCAAGATGACAAAGCTCTGTCAAAGCTTAAGTTCAACAATGGTCTGACTTCACCACTTAGAATTGATTCCCTCATCGACGGCAGAAATCCCACCGACAACAGCTCAACCCTACAAAAAAGCCCATCGTTTGGTCCAAGTTCTCCAAGCAGTTGCCAATATTTAAAAAGATTAATGGTTTCTTTCAATTCCCTACCTTACCCTTCATTCCGATTTTGTTCTAACCCTATATCTCTATTTTTCAATCACTGACCATTACATTCACACTATACTATTTTTTACTAATCCATAAATAATGCCAGGGAAGGCAAAGAATATCAATGAGGCTGTGAATCACTTAATGAGGATCATACCAGAAAACATGCATTCCGAACCAACCATAGAATTGGGAATTTTCATGGCTATTTTTTACTGCCTTCACTGTAGTTTTCCTCTCAAATGATTAAGCAGATATTTCCTGCCAATAATAGGTGATTCAATCTGTTAACAGATGAAAATCTGAGTTTGGGAAACGACATTTAAAGCAACAAAGAGTCGCAAGGAAAAAATCTATTTTTTTCCTCATAACTTTCACTAACATAAGTTAATCTCAGACCGAGTGGTACTTCCGCGATTTGTTTACGCACTCGTGTAAATAGGGTCGAGGACCTAAGCCAGGTTATACTGGGATGGTTTGATGATGGAAGATACCCTGAAAGTCTCTTGCTTGTGAACGGCTGTTTTTAAGTAGGTTCTGTTCACCGAAACAAAACCCATGATTTTCTTTTAGGTTTTTTGGAAGTTAAATAAAATATATATTTGCATTTGATTTTTCTCCAAAGAAGACACGAAATATAGGCATTATTTGATTTGTTTGCTTCCGGAGGGAAGCATTCGTGAACTGGTATAGTTCCGGTTCCTGAAAAGGTTCTCGTCTCAAATGTCTTCGAATAAAATATTACCTCGGAGTAGAAGATTGGAGAAATTAATAGTTCCGGGACCGGATGGCTTTGGTTTCTCAATCCGGGTCATAACACGACGCACATTCAGATTTGTAAAAGTTATCTGAAGATCTTCTGAACGCATCCATGGAGGCTGTTCACCGAGACCATTGTGAGCTGTTTCCACTCTCTGCCTCGTATTTTGAACCTGAGACCGAACTGATATTTCAATGCAGTGGTACGCTTGCTAAAAAAAATCCTTCTTTACTCGTTTCCTTTCGCTGTGGACTTGTTACAACAGTTTTTTTCTTTTCGGTTTCAGTTTCTACGTAAAGTAAACAAACAATGAAGGCGTAAATTGCGCTTCATGCTTCTGATGGAACTGAAAACCCTCAATTGTCGGAGATGCTGTCTCCTTTGGTATGGGGGAGTGGTGGCAGCGTCCAACTCACCTTGAACATGAGCTCGAGGGCGCATTTGTAGACGGAGTAAAAGAGGGAGTGCAGAAACCGCGTGTTGTCCCTCTTCTGGTAGATGAGTGCACCCTTGTCCGTGATGCACTGCGTCAGCTGAGCGCGGAACACGTTCGGGAGGTAGAGCACGAACGTGATGACGGGGATGAGAAAGGCGGCGGCCCGCGCTCGATGTGGAGGGGCCGCCAGAGGGGGCGGGGGAGACCTTCGGCCGGGACGACAGACGGACGCGTAGCGCTCGACGGTCAGGGCTAGCAGCATCATGACCCCCACGCCTTGGCGAACGAAAGTGCGAATCGGAGTTGGCGGGAGAGGGTGTAGAGCGGATTGGGGTAGAGGAAGGGGTTGAGGGAGATTGACGATTGTCATCATTATTAAAGAAGAGTGGAGGTGGAATATCAATTTTATTCTCGGGTTAACCAAATTTCGCTGATCCATTACCTCTTAATGGGCTATATAATTCTTCATAATTAATGAATATCCAATAGCACTGTGCCATCGTAGATATCCACAGGGTACACAGGATAAAATTAATGTATGTATGGAAGAAGCAAGGGTGCCATAATTCACGAAATGTAAGGGAATATCTCGCCAATAAGTCATTTTCACTGCGTCCCACGTGAAAACCCACGTGTTTTACCATGATATTTTATTTTCCTCTGGTAACTTATTAACTGATTTTTACATTACAAAAGAATCTCCTTTCATCGGGATAGGGTTAAACCCTCTTTTATTAAACCCTCTATTTACCCCGGATTCTCAAAAAAGGTACCCAACATGCTGAATCAGAAATTGATACGTAATCAGAGGGTTGGTTTGATATAGCCAATGTTATGTCTCGTCGCATACCTAGCCTTATTGTGAGTGGAATTCACGCAGGGAATCGGGGCAATTCTTATTTCACTCAACTAAAGGAAAGAATGTCTAACCTCATATTTACTTGCAGGAATATTCACGTATTTCAATGAAGACCTCAGCCATATTAATTTTAAAGGAGAGATTTTACGTTTTAGATCAGATATTTGTTCAAAAACATTACATTTTCAACATAGAAAAAAATAACTTCACGGTGAAGAAAACTAAATTGTATGCCTTTTACAAACATTTCTATAAGACTTGAAAAGTGTTATTCTATTAAAGGCCCTCCCCTGCCCTTTCAATATCTTCTTTTTTCCACATTCTTCGACCAAACATTGGCATGTAGATTCAATCAGTCAATCTTGTATTTAATCCTTAAAGATCACTCAAAGGTGTATGAATTGGACGGACCTTCTCAATAAAAGGAAGTGTGAAAAATCATTCAGAATATTTCATTCATGTAACAACGGAACAGATTGAGGAGGTCTTCATTAGAGAAATTCCCTAGCATTATATTATTTTGCTAGTAGCGAAGGGGACACTCACCGAGGCATGCGTTGCCGAGGAAGAGCTCGAGGTGGGCGTGGTAGAAGGCCTGGGGCAGGTACGTCCAGCCGCCTGACTCCCGGTGGATGAGCACCCGGAGACCGAAGGGGATGGCGAACGCGATGGCCAGCAGCGAGGCCGCCGAGTAACCTGGTGGAAAGCAGAACAGGGTTGAGGAACGACCGCAAACACATTGAGGGCGTGCACTTAACATCATTACATCGAGTGCGTTGTTTGGTTCATCGTATCTGATACTAAATTGATCAAGTTTTCGTATTTAGGGATAGGTATTACCACCCGCAGGATGAATAGCAAAAGATTAGCCCCACCTAAAAATGTTTATTCCAACAATGCGGGAAGAGGGAGGCAGATGTCACCGGACTAAATTTGTAGGAGAAGAGGGTAGCAATGTCTATTGGCCAATGACCAATTTGGTCTACATATTTCATAGTGAAAATAATGCATGGCTTTATGGAGCCCGTTTCCAAATGATACCAGTCGATTTGCAAGCCCTTCGACAACAGTTTTAAATATAATTAAAAACCGTTGACGCATTTGACGAAAATTTTATTTAAAATAAAACTTTAAGATACTCAGAATGTGTTATGAAGGCAGGTAGTTGAGACACAATTTATTAACTTCAATAGACTCCGTACGTGAAAATTAAAAGGACCTGTAAACTGAGTTTTAGTTTTGAGAAAGCCCCTTATGAAGCACCCAACATAAGGAGCGAAACTTCGAGAGAAGATAAATCAGCATAGAGATGCTAAAAAATGATGCTAAAATGTTATCTGTATTTGTGTACAGCCAACCTTGAGTCTCAGTAGAACACCGAGGTTCGCTACCATCAAAATGGCAGGAGACTTTAAAGAGGAGAATTGCGCTAGGTTGTCTGCAACCACCGGATATGAGAATAGTATGCTGTCGGGTTATACGTTTGGAGCAAACTGTGGGACTCCATGTGGAAAGCCTTTCACTGTGCCCAATGAAAGTATATGCAGCTTTTTCCACTTTGATATTCAACATTTTCTTCCACCATCCCTAAATCATAGCCGATTAGTCTAGCAGAAGGGCATTTCAAAGAAATATCACATGGGCGAACGTTTCTTGCATTGAGGAATTTAATCACTGCCCTCACTTCACAACTGGCGGCGTTCTCAATTTTTTTAAACATTGTAAACAATCACAGAAACAACACAGGCAATGCTAGCGTCACGCAACTTGGCTCAGAGAAGGCAGACAAGCCACTGAAGCTATCTGACCTCGTCCAGCGGCTACTCGCGTCGTCAGCACTTCATGCGGCACGAACGGGTACTACTTTCCGGATGACCCTCGTAACTTTAAATTCAAGCCTTCAAATCCTCCATAGTAAACCATTTCACTTCGGTTTTTCTTCCCTCAAAGTATTTGGCCGATGTCGTTTTGATTTACAGAACTGCACTTAATCCGCCAAAATTCGAAGTGAAAAAAATAAATTAATGAGGGCTTAGTGTCAATGAGGGAAATCATAATCTGACATGAAAGTTTCAGGAATTAATTAATACATTTAATAATTTGAGTCTTTTTCGTTTCAACCTAAAAAGGATTGCATGATTTCGTGAAAATTAACATGCAAACAGTGATTTGGCGGGCAAACAGGTAATGAGGCGTCCGTCCAAACACTTCATTTGACCGTTATTAATTCTTGGTCTTGCTTAATCTCGGTGAAGAATGATATTAATAGCGATAATAATAGCATTGGGTGGCGATATTATTTCACATGTTTTACCAATGGATTCCAACTGTATGCATTCGTCCAAATTATCACGAATAATATGGCCTTCCCAACTCAAAAAAATAATTTTTTACAATAAATTGATAGTGAACAATAGTAGGTAGTTGTCTTTTGGCCCGGTTTAGAGCGGGTTCATGCGGTTGGAGCACTTGGCCGCAGCTACCACTTACACATACTTTCACTCCGTCGGAGCACTAAGCCCACAAACTAATTACACGCGTTGCTCTACTAATTACGTATAGGGAAGTAAGCTGTTCCTGAAAAGGATTATAGGAAAAAATCCATAACTTTTGATGAGATTATATTCATGTGTGTTCTGGAATGCGAAAGGTATTTAACACCACAAAAGTTTCAGAGCGAGAGTTTCCCAAACGCTTGTTTTTCGTAAAAACGAGGCAATTTAAATGTATAAAATTAAAAAATAAACTGTAGCATGAGAATTATGGGGGATTTGATTCACTCGGAAATCATATTATGCATCTGAATTCACTTATTGTTTCCAATTTCTTTCCTATCTCGTAGTGTTTTTCATTCTTTCCACTGTATTAAAAATGATAAACAAATTAGAATTATTTTATACATAGAGTGCCGCCGGTTTTCATTTATTTCCTCTAAATTTAACGCAGTAATATTAATTTATAATCAGCAGTACTTTTCGAGTGTTCGATAAAAACTTTGATGCTGACTTGTGGACACTGGTTTAAGATGTTGGCGACATATCGTTGTTGATTGATGTCGTAATCCACATTTATATCAATTTCGATATTAATTTCGGGGTTTAACATGAAGTGGTCATAGAGGTGGATATGGCGGATCTTGCTCACGAAATCTGCTGTTAGTATATGGGATTCTCACGATGGTGTATCGATTGCCGAATTAGATTGCGTACGGCGTAGAGGAGCTAGATTTGTAAAGCGTTGTTTAGAGTGGCGTATCAAAATTATTAGAGGAGCTAGGTTGGGAATCACTCACGGAGCGAAGGTTAAATTACAGATTGAATCTCTTGAGTAAATTGGAAGGAAGCCTCTTTAGCAGTGGTGTTGAAAATATATTATTATCCACATCGTACTACGGTAGGAGAGATCATGCCAGTAAAATTAGAGAGATTAAGTGTAGAGCAGATAGATTTAAGGTGCCATATTTACCACGAACGAAAAGGGATCAGAATAGTGTTGCCCGACCACACTTGGGGGAAAAGGTATTTTGGGTCAAAGTTAGTCTGGCGTGTAATCACTCCCTACCACCTTACTATAGCGGTAGTTTGCAGGGTACTGTTAAATAATAGTAATAATAATAAATAATAACATAGTTGCAAGAAAGTAACAAAACGTATGTCGGACGTATGTTTTGGAGATATTCGTCGCATGAATTACACATTGAAGAATATTACATCTAAGGATCTTCAATAATGACACTGCCAACCATGGTAAAGAGAAAGGCATTCTTACTAAAATATGCTAGGCAAAGAGTTTTAAAGAGCGATTCACTGCGTCCGATCTTCCTCTCTGGGTATCCTTTCGGGTTGATTTCCACTTCTGCCACACTATTGCTTCAGATATTTTGACTCAAATGGAAATTCATCTTCAAGTTCATATTACCCCGCAAGCCGCCGTGAGGGCGTGTGGCGGGGGTTGTTAGGTCACTAACCATGAACGCATAATCCAAATCATGGCACCTCAACAAAAATAGTAGTTTGATCATGTGTTGGAACACATTTAATCCTCTGAAAGGAGGAACTTTCATATAAAATATTCAATAACAGGATCCGTGTATTCAGCTCATACGGGTGAACTGTTAAAAAAATGGGTCTATTAAATAAACAGCAACATACAGGATATCGACAAATATATACACTGCCAATTCTAATAATCTCCTACGCGATCGCTGCCATATCTATTTTGATCTCTAATGGTATGAGTAATTTTACTATATATCTATCCGTTATGTACGAGATTATCCAAGATTGTCGCGTATATCCAAGATTTTACGTAAGTGATCTGATATATCACACTAATACGGGGCCTGTAATATGTTTTTGACAGTGACCTCCCTTAAATTTACGCTGTAAATTTACCCTTTATTTCAATCTACGGTCAACTAGTGGCTCTCGCCCTAATTCTTCCAATACTGTTGTGACTCTACCACCTTGTTCATAACAACTGTTCACAAACCTAGCTGATTGACGTTGCACCCGATCTAGTTCCAAAACTAAGCCAACCTCGAGAGGATCCTATACACCCGCAGTGTACGTGGGGCCTAATTAACGGGGAATAACAAAGCTCGCTTACCTTCTCATAATATTTCCCAAGTATCCTATTTATGAATCCTAACTTTTTATTTGCTATTCTGCCAATTTCACAAATGTGCATCCCTCAGGATATAACCTTAGTTATCATTACACCAAAGTATTTGGCCGATTCTACGTTTGTTATGCTGGTTCTTTGTAAAGTGTGTTTTCGGGTGTTGTGTAGGTCCAAAAAGCATTTTAAACCTACAAAAGATGTAATAATTTGGCAAAAGAATAATTCGATATCCATTCATTTTAGGAAATATATTAATACTGAACTAAAAAAAATATTACCTACTTTTTATCCCTCAAGCTGCGGATCTATCACTTCCTTGAAAACTCACTGTCAGATTCCATTTGGAGGAAAATTGAAATACTTGAATTAGAATGGAATATGGAATTTACCAATACAAAATACTTAGTATTAGTAATTTAGAGCTTTTATCCTACAACCTTCTGCCATTTACTACCCTGCGTCTCCGGGAAACACCTTCAAAGTACGGTATATAAGTCTTCACTACAAAAGTAATTAAGGAAACAAAATTTGTAATTTTCTTCACTGGAGTTCATCTACGTGGATTTGCTGGGTTCCAACTGCGTTCTCAGCATATGGTTTGCAATTGAAGTCAAAAACCAGGCATTGATAATGCGGTTGGAAACATTTACTGGGAAAATTTGCAACAAATGAGTCCCTTGACACAAATAAATTGAAACAAGAATTATTACGTACAGGAGGTAAAAAAATATTGAAAGCGGTTTTCCTTTCGATGCAAGTTTTTCCGCCTCTAAAGAAGACAATAATATTTCCCTTCAATCATTCACTTCACGCGTCAATTATCAAAACAACCGATTTTATAATAAAATCTCAAACTAAGGAGGAGATAGAACTTATCTTAAGTGGCAATTAACACTGCCTTGTGCGATTAGTAAGATAAATCTCTTCTATGCCAGGCTACTTAATTTTTCAACGGATGTGCTCATATTGATTCCGCGATAAACTATTAACACAACTAATCTCCTTCTTTGGTCGCATTAAGGTCTAAACACACGACTGTTAGGCGGGTAAATAATAATTACTGAGAGATTCATGAGCCATCAGGGCATTTTTTTGTGGGTAAGGATGCTAATGTGTATGAGAGTGAACGATTAGGAAAATTAATACAATTTGGAGCGGGAAGATTATCTGAGTGAAAGATTTAGATCCCGCTAACACGGAGAGGGTTCACATCAGTGAAAGAAAACTCATATATCGCTCACCTACTAATTTTGATGATATTCGCCTAATCGAACTAATCATCCGAAGATCCTGATTTCGAACCTTGACCCAGGGGTAAAATATAATGGAATTTTATTGGAATACCTTGACTTGCCTCGAAAAGCGTCTTTAAATTAGGGTGATCGGAAACTTTTGAGTATATAAAATGGAATTTAATATGGAATCATATGAAATCGGGAGATAGTTATGCACGCGAAACATTAAAAAAATTACATATAAATATGGTGGCAGTCGACGTTAAGTTTAGAGAACAAGTTACGCGTACGTTGACCAAAAAAACGTTAAGCCAGGGTTGGCTCTGAAAACATATCAGAAGTAGCAAGCGATATTTAAGATTAAGTTCAAAAAAGCACAAATATCAAACAAGAAAGAAGTAATATTTAGGACCCCATTGGAAAAAGGTACGAGGAACGAAGAGGTCAAAACTGAAATCATGTAGGGAAATATTTTTGAGACCTGTCGAGTTGATTCCAGAAAAAAAAATTCCTCTGCAGAACCACCAACCTTTTTAATCAGAAAAGCACTATTTTTAACAGGAGAGTGGAAGTATTGCAAATGGAAAGGGGGTCGCAGAAAAAAGACCCTTCTCGGTGCGTTGTGGAAGACTTTTTGCGTCAATTGGAGTAAAATGCCTAGATGCGACATTTCATGAACCGAAATGAAAAATTAAAACCAGTCTCTCAAGTTTGCCTCTGTTATTTACCCCTTCATACTACTATTTTCTCCAAATTCCTGCTTACTTGAAATACAAGCTTTCACGCTTTATTCATTGTGAGAATTGAGGGCAGTTTGCGAAACCAAAACAGCATTTCTCTAACCTCTATTAACGATTAACTCTGCAAGGGAAACAAAATAAAGGAATGCTTTGTCCATTTGCTTTTGATCTGTACCGAAAAAAAATACAAGTATAGATTTAATTTTTCTTCGCAGAAAATTAACTATTTAATCCTAAACATGGGTCTATTTGCCTACAACTCTGTCAGCAAATCCGCTCCAATATGATATCACTTATTTAGGGTCTCACGGTATTTCAGTGCTCGAATTCAGCTCTATGACACCCATTTACATTTAAAATTGAGGCATTGAGAATGACTTCATAGCTCCAACCTGACAGAATGAAAGAAAGTTGAAACGAACTTCATCTTTCCTCAAAAAACACTGCTAACTGTGTATGCTACGAGAAATTTATCCGTTCGCTTTCAGTTCTTCTAGTACGCTGGGGAGAATTAACCTCGTGGATGCTATCCCATTGGGTTAAGTTTCCAGGAAGGATGTAAAACTACCGCATGTGGTTTACCATACTAAACTAGTCCATCCTCTTGCATGGAGAAGGTCATGGCTTATTTCACCACGATTGGGAACACGAGGGTTTTAATGAGAGGGAAGAGGCATGCCGAGGAACGGGAGAAGTGAAAGGCTTTTCGAGCGTTCGAGGACCCTTTGGAAGGAATTATGGGGTAAGGAAATTGGCGGAATAGCGAGGGGTGTGGTGAGTAGCCTGTACTGTGGAAGAGTCTAGTTGTAAGGGAATGACCGCAATTGTTTACACAGAATAATTTCGTTTTTAAAGAAAGTCAGGATACAAAACACTATATATATGTACATATTATATATATATATATATATATATATATATATATATATATATATATATGTAATATATAATGTGTGTATATATATAATATATATAAAACTTATGTGAAAGTCTCACAGTTGTGAATAATAATTTACATGAAGTTAGCACTAGCAAACAAAGAAATAACACAGAAACAAACTCAAAAGAGAAAAAGAGTGGTACAAGCCACCTTTCTTAAGGAAGAGAATCTATTTCTTGAGAAAGGTGGTTTATACCAGCGAAAATCCAAAAACGTGTGAGTTTATTTTCTCTTTTGTGTGTGTTTCTGTGTTTTTGTCTTTATTCGCTAGTTGTAACTTCATATACATTATATATATATATATATATATATATATAATTAAAAAACTGATTTAGCCAACTTCTACCTACAGTAGATTTATTTTTTCTCTCATTTTCAAAGTAATGAAATAGGATATGTAAAATAAAGTTTTGAAAGTTTCAAATACGATCTTTACTTCCGATGCGGCCACAACACTGAATTGCTGCTGCGCCTAGTTTAGTAATTAGATCAGGTGACATTCATAGATATAAGCAACAAGTGAAGTTACGGAAATAGTTCAATCTGCATAGTGTTTACAACCGCTTAACTAAAATGACTCTTCATAAAAATTTAGTGCGTTACAATTTTATCAAAAACAGCAACTATTATGGCTGAATTGTGTAATTGCAACACTTTACCTAGAAATTTATTTTAAAGTGATATCATAGTTTTGCTTCATTCGAATATAATGGGACGAATGATTTTTCAAGAGTTTAGGGTACAAAAAGTGCTAATTCTATGAAAAATCATCTACATAAATGCCCCGCTATTCGCCAAAAAGGCGTAAGACAGGGGGTGTAAGTACCAGGTGGGCTAATTAAAGGATAAAGGAGAGGAAGGGCATTTAAATGGTTATAAAAGGGAAAAAAATATTCATTAAAAACCCAAGAAACACGTGAAAATCCATAAACTTGCTTGCGGAAAACTTAGTTGCAAACAAGTGTAAATTTCACCCACTGAAAATTTCTTTGATACACGGAAAAGGAAGGACTAAAAATTAATGACAGCAAAGTTCTATATTTCATCATTCAAATTGAAGATAAATTACAATTCTTACGCTTTTCCTCTCGGGTAGTTTATTGGAGTTGAACTTATGCGGCAGAGCAAACTTCAGCTGCAGGAATGACCGAATACAAAGGAGGGAGTTTACGATACTAGCTTCGCGTATTTGCATATCAAGCAGTATAAAAGCCGAATAAGGAATGCGGAAGGGTAGAGGCGATTGATTATTCATCCGATTTTCTCTCCATTCGCTGGTGTTTATAATGTGAGAATAAATTTGAGGCAGGTCTCTTGTCTGAGAATGCTAAAGACATATTACAAGTCCCGACTTACTATAGTACTCTAGGTCAGTTCACGTGCGTAAAATCAAGGAGATAGATAATAGAACGGGTAGATTTAAAATTTATTTTTTTTCCTCGCACCACTAGAGATCAAAATACAAGAGAGATGACCGCAGGCGCGAATTAGACAATGGTGGGGTGTATATTTTGTCGATACCCTGCAAGAATTTCAAATAGACCCATCTTTTAACAGTTATCCCGTATGAGTTGAATATACGTATCCTGTTATTGAATATTTTTGCATGTAAGTACATTCTCTTGTGGGATTAAATTTCTTCCTGTTCATAATAAAACTGATATTTGTGTAGAAGTGTCATGATTAGGATTGTGCAGGCATGTCTGGTGTCCTAACACCCCTCGCCGCACGCCCTTGCGGCGGCTTGCGAGGTAATATGCACATGTAGACGTGAGTTGTCATGAAAAAATTCATTGACATTGCACTTAAATTTGGAGTACGTTTAGCATTCATAAACACAGGTGGTTACATTCCACGAGCTATGACCTATGACCCCTCCGCTATGGTAACTTACCTCACTGGAAAGATAAAAACTTTTCCTGCTGGTACCACGTAAGTTCAATTTCAGTTAGAATTATAATACTATTTAAATTTGATAATCCGAGCTTAAGACTGAATTATCATTATGTTTTTCAATTATACTATTACAGCTCATTATGATATAGATATGTTACCAATTATTGCTGATCTAAGAGTCTGTGTTTGAAGATCATATCCCTTAAATTTTAAGCATAAAATTATTCATAGTTTTTTCTGAAATTATTTTGAGTCAATCCGCTAGTATTAATTGAAATTGACACGATTGGGCCCTGTTTTGTTTCTTTATAGTGTTTTTTCCTAATATTATTGCTTGTTTATTATTATTAACTCTATTAATACTTCCTCAAAGTCCAAGAAACTGCGGTAGATGGCGTGACAGTAACCTTTGATGGAGTCATCCACTAATATGTAATACAATGCAACAATTTTAGAGTGTAACTCTCAGTTTAAAAGTGTAACTCAGAGTGTTTACTCTGAAATTGTTGCACTGTTATTTATTTATACTGCTCTATGCTATGATAGACATTTATAGTATTAGCCTTTTATAAATGGAATGGACTTACTTTGTGATAATCTCCCATCCCATTCCCTCACTATTTAGTTGAAATACGTGTATTAAAATCAAATTTTAACCATTGATTTAATTCCAATACGAAAACCATTGCATATTTATTCAAATTATTGATTCTTGTACACCGATTTGGATTCTTACGTTCCTTAAGATAAAACACTTATTAGAGAAATTTCAGTAATTAACAAAATAAAGGGTTTTTAGAAGCAAAGAAGTATTGATAATACTTCTCCATTAATTGGTGCCTATCTAGAAAGCGAGAGGGAAACAGTTTCAACATCTACATTTTTTCAAATTTTCATTCCATGAAATTGATCGTTTCTTCGGAGGAGACCGACTGGGAAAAATTTTCCCTTCCTTTGCGACACCCTGAAAGTCATCGGGAAGGTGTGTGGCAGGGGGCGTATCCACACCAGGCATTCACAAACTAAGTCACGCAACATGCATGAGACACGGTCAATAATTGCAGGTAATACAGGTAGTTGTAGTTGCAGTAACCAACCGAATCATTTTTTCAAAATCTTCTAAAAAACCTGGGAGATGAAATTATTTGTTTATATTGAATAATTAGTTTTTGATTTGATAAAGTTGATAAATTTCAAGTAAACAAGAGCAGTGGTGGTACAGGAATAAAAATGAATATTATATAAAACTGCACTAAATAAAATCTGGATAAAAATGATAAATAATCAATCCAAATCACGTGCAATATGAAATGAGAAACAATGGTTAAATAACAATATATGAGATGAAAAATGGGGTGAACTTAAATCATTAAAGATGAGGGAAGTGAGCGCAATAATATTGGTGAAAGTTAAAGTACGGTTAAAAGAATTACTGCCAGATAAACAGTGTCTAAATATCGTATACTTACTACAAGTCTTCCTGGTATTATCGGCTTAAAGTTGATGTTGGTGAAAACTTACGGCTGAAAATATATTAATTGAAGATTTAAAATTGTCTTAATTCTTTGAATGTCGAAAAGTTTTAAACTACTCAGTTCCGAAGATTGGAGGAAGTGGAGGGAAATAAAGATTTCGAGAGAGGTTCGCAAAACTTTTAAGAGCTATATCACAAAGGTTTTCTAAGGTGTTGAGATGCCTAGCTAGCCAATGGGCTTAAAACGCGCACGAATGCTTTCGAAACTGAATTATTCAAATGATTCCCACTTGCATAAATTTTTCCCCGGTTGGATTAAGTGGGACATTAACCAGGGGAAAATGAAGAAGGGTGAGAGGCAAAGGAAAGCAGAAAGCCTAAATAAACGATGATGGAGGATAATTTTTATGAAAGAAATTTAGGCGATTGAGAAGTAAGTACTGAGTAAAAATCATAAATTCCAAGGGGGTGAGAACCATGCGAATTCTCACTCTTCTTAAAATGGAACACTCAGTACATGAATTGCAGTAACTAACCGAATAAAGAGCAGAATAAAGGAAACACAAAACGATTCGTATCGAGTGATTTTGTTTCGTTTCAATTTTAATAGGAATCAAATGAAGGATTTAGAATATTTTACAGAATTACCGCTTAATTTTTCATAATCGTTGTAATCAAAAATACTAGAACAATTTGATGTAACTAGAAAAATCTGGAATAAAATGCTCATTAATCTTACTTTACATTAATTGATATTTTCTGTTTTGGATTGGAAACTTTTGTGATTGATCAATGAAATGGATGAAAATTATAATTTGGAGAAATATCTGATCAAATTCTCTGAGCGCTGGAAAATTTATGAACAACACTAGATGATGAATGGCCACAAAGTGTTTAAAAAGGGTGGTTAACTGTTATGATGTCGTATTTTGACATTATATTTGATGCAAGAAATTGTTTAGATGCTTAACCGAGGGTTTAATGATTTATTTGATGTTCAAACACTCTGCGGTTCGAATTTCGTATGTTTTGAAAGGGGCCACAGAATATACGCAAATAACATTTTTTTCAAAATTTATCACTACCATGTACAATGTTTTCAAATGTATCTGTTATGTCATTCGTAGTTCGTATTGATTCACCTAGACAGCGAAAACGATACCATGATATTAGTGACCCACCGCAAAACTTGGCCACAACATCATTTCTATTATAGGTATTCTAGAAAAAATAGCGATTTTTTCATGCAACTTCGCGTATTCTAAAATTCACCTAGTCACTATAGGAGCATTTAGTTAAATCTCCAAACGTTAAGTCAATCCAGTTTTATAGTTTCTTCATTGCTGGCAACTTTACTTTTCTCTAGCGAAAGTTTGTTTAGTCTACTCTGCACTGTGTAAAAAATGAGTAAAATAAAATAGAACCAATAATTTCAAAAATGATCTGCCGCGTGAAGAATTATTTTCTTTCTTCTTCAAGTGTTATAGTGACTTCTTTTGTCGAGTAATAACCTCCTCTCCGTCATTATCAAATACAACACCGACCCTCATTGACATGAGATGACGACCGCGGGGGTGTGACCTCTCCTACTGCCAGGCACAACACACGGCCAATTGGGTCGATTCCCGTAGTTGCCAGGACTCATTTTGGCTGTAATTATGGCGTCCATTATAAAATTCATGGGAATAATAATTGAGTGTTTTTAATGTAACACCATCACTCAATGGCCGCTCCACTGGGGTCAGACGCCTTTGCAGCCGCCTCACTGAGGAACAGACGCTGCGCAGACTCCCTTTCGTCTGGCTCCTACTCTTTGATCTATCTGGTATGGGTGGCCCTACCAAGGGCAATATTGTATCTATTACTCCTGCTAGCACAGCTCTAGGGGTCATCGGAAAGCACAAGTCCTTCCACCACGTCAAGGTTGTAGTCCATGGCGAGAAAAATAATCAATAGCAATACAAAATAAAATAATAAATGTGAATATCCAAGAGAAGGTATAATATATTAAGGAGTGAATATATATTTGATTTTTTTCAAATACATGTACGCATACTTATACATAAGTATGCATACAATTTTCATATGCATCATAGCCGACTCTTTCCTTCATTTTTGGGGTCATTTGCTCGTGTGGATCGACTGAGCTCTTCTTGACTGTACTCCAGAGTGGTCTATTCTAAGAAGGTGTGAATTCAATGATTTTTCTCTTTAGATTGGCAACTTTACCTATCTTCTATCCACTATCAGAGGCAAAACGACTTAGTTTTCCAGGGAGATCACTTCTCACATCCTTACTTGACGATCATTTGAACTAAAAAATGCGTGAAAAATGAACTCTTTAAGTAATGGTACATCATCGAAAGTAACCTTGCTTACCAAAATGAAGCAAGTTATTCAGGCTAATATTTCCGTTAAAACGTTCGACACCTATTCCATCCGCGGCCGCGTTATTAGCATCGTGACTCTTAAAAACCCACGCTCGCATCAATAGAACTCTCGGAACTCCATAAAGGGGATGTGGGACGATCTCTCTCCACAAATGACATCCGAAAAATGCCCGTTATCGGTTTATCGGGCTTCATTAAAGCTTAAATTAAGTGTTTACCAAGGATTGACTCAATTTAGAGAAATTAGATGTTTATTTTTAATTAGGTTAAATAATTTGAAAGGGCCATTATATGCGCGCATAAATAATATATTTATTGAATAAAATATATGAGTTACTCGAATGAATACAAAATACAATAATAAAATTCAAGATGGCACCCACACATCGTGGTACTGTAGATTATCACGATACATCCGTTCACGGGATGAGTCAAATTGACGAAACGGACAACCCTTCATTATTATCCATTTCTGAGATTCAACAAAAATGACAATTGGTTGGAAAAAGTGAATATGAAGACAAGTGATAACAGTAAAAAGTGATGAAGTTAGGTACTATGATTGTTCAAATGAGTTTTTAGATTAGACGGATCTACATCGGAAAATTGTCCTTCAGTCGCGCGCAAAGGAATTAAGCCTCTTAAAAAGTTGTTGAACCCTCTTATCGTTATTTAAAATTGGTGTAAATGATTCCTAAAATCAGCTAACCGCGGCTTGTTCAACAATCTTTTATCACCCTGCGAATGTGCTTCGTGCTAATGTGATGTGGATTTTAAATAATAACCTAGGTATCGAAAATGCACTGATAAAACATTTTTTTCCATTGAATCAAAACTTGCATGTAATCTTGCTCTCCTGCTCGTTGTTTATGAGATTTTAACAAAACGGGCAATTTACCTTGGATTGTATTTATTTCATAATTAAAAATCCTTCAGCGCTGTAAATATAAAATAAATTCCACATACAGCGAAACTTCTTTCAAAATATGTGCGGGAAACCATTTGAAAAATATGCTGTAAATGTTTATCGAAGACACTTAGCTTCATCAAGCGCAAAATGAGAAAATTTTAAATAAGAAGTGAGTAAGATAAGCTATGTTTTGCTGTTAATAATACAGCATAATATAATATAATAATTTATATATATATATATATAGTATATATATATATAGTACTATATATATATATATATATATATATATATATATATATATATATATATATATATATAGTACTAGGTGATCTCTACCATCACCTACTAAACCGACCTTCGGGTTGATCACTGTGTTTATATATATATATATATATATATAAACACAGTGATCAAACCGAAGGTCGGTTTACCTACTAATCTGATTACCTACCTACTGATCACTGTGTTTATATATATATATATATATATATATATATATATATATATATATATATATATATATATATATATATATATATATATATATATAAACACAGTGATCAACCCGAAGGTCGGTTTAGTAGGTGATGGTAGAGATCACCTAGTACTAAGCCCTATACGGCGTGTGAAAATTCACACATCAGGGTAGGGGGGCCAGTTCCTTTCCCTGTGCCGGATATGGTTTCCCAGGAAGACCTGGTACCCGAAAAATCACTCTAGCTTGGGTGGAGCTGCAGGTGTCCAGAGTGCCTTGCCCGGGAATCGAACCCGGGACCTTCCGGTCAGCAGTCCAACGCTCTACCCATTGGACTACCCTGACCCACACATATATATATATATATATATATATATATATATATGTGTGTGTGTTAAAAGAAAAATTAATGCCCTATGAGAAATGAAAAGCTAACATAAATATCTTTCAAATAAAGTACGGTCGTATTTTCATGGCAGGATGTATGTAAGCTAATAAAATTTCGAAAGATGATCACTGCTTTTGATATTTTTTAACATCTCATTTAAATGGAAATTGTTTATATTTTATCAGGCAAAATCCCTCTCTCTCTCCTCTTATATTTGAAATTTCGGTTCAATTTTTGAATTATTCTCCGTGAACATGAATATTACCATGATTTAAATATCCTCCCATCGTATACGAACCTCCCATCGTATTCCTTGCGAACAAGGAATTACTTAATTTCATCAAGTATTATATAAATTTTAATTATAAAGAGTGAAAGAAAAGATGGAATTTTCATTAAAACTCGCCAGCTAATGAGATACTCGAAGTGAAGACTGTTGTAATTAATCATCGCAAATGAATTTGAATGAAAAGGGAGAAAGAAGCACACACGATGTCCTTAGGGACAATTTCACGGTCTCTTAACGTAGCGATCCGTTACGTTTAGGATGTTTCGTACTAATGGTATTGTTTTTAATTACTTCCTTTACGTAAGAGTATTTTATTATCCGCATCCTTATCACGTAATATATTTAATGAATTCATCAATGTTCTCAAAAAATAAGATGCTTTTCCAGGAATCAAAAGTTTGATAACCTACGCTGGGGAGCTGCTTCTTTCCTTATAAATTAACTCTACTCTTTTTATTTTTAATTCACCTCCAAAGAATAAAATTTCCAGCACTTTCGTACAAGTTAGCTTCATTGTTTACTCTATTTCTTAAATAAACGCACATTTACCAGAGAATATTAATCGACTGTCCTGGATAATGCCGTCAAGCATACGAATTCACTCTTACCCAGGGACTCAATTTCTTTCCAATCCGACCATTGTGCTAATTGTTTTTAATTTGAAACGTTCGTTGTACTGAGATTGGTGAATTAAGGAGGTTCTAGTCAATTGACGGGCTTTACTTTTTCAACCGAAAATTAAAATGAAGGAAATGCCCAACATATTGAGAAAAAAACACTATGAAGCCCGTAAAGGAAAAGTGATTGACTCATTAGAGATGACGGGCCCATGAAAATAAAAATCGCAGTAGGAAAGAATGGGAAAAACCAACGCATGGGGCATTCTGAGCAGATATTGAGAAATTTAAATACCAGAAATCACTAAGATTATAGCTGAGAAGGAAGGGGTTGGAGCCACAGCAACCTAATTTTCGGAATGATGAATTGAATGAGATGTACGTACCTCTGCGCCCACCCCTCACTTCAGAGGCTAGGTCTGATTAAACATATTGACAAACAGTACTACG
The DNA here is from genome assembly GCF_022747635.1 of Hetaerina americana. Classification (NCBI taxonomy): domain Eukaryota; kingdom Metazoa; phylum Arthropoda; class Insecta; order Odonata; family Calopterygidae; genus Hetaerina; species Hetaerina americana. Next base: position 84,847,745 of record NW_027286985.1, on the reverse strand, counting down.
TACAATAAAAAAATGCCAGATTTTATCGGAAAGTCAGTTAATTAATAAATTATCCCTTTAGATCATCAGTGATAGATGGTGGAACGTTTGGCAAACGAGGAAGTGATGTGAATTACTCGTTAAATAAAATAGTCGATTTGGAACGAATGACGGTAGGAATTGCGTGGAATTAAAGAATATATATATATTATTATTAGGTAACCTACCGGTTAAGGTAGGTTTTTGGATGGACATAATTACTAATTAAATAATTTGTAACCCCTAGATAAACACAACATCCTACTTTACATCAGGTCCCTCTTCAGCTCTGAGTACCTTCTTCCTCCCTTCATACCGTCCAACATCCCTATCCTGTTCCTTCCCTTTCCTCTTTTGCCCAACATTCTCCCCTCTCTCACAGTCTTCAACATCCCACTACCGGTCAATACCCCCTTCATCCACTTTTCCTGCCTCCATAGGATTTCTCCCAACAACCCCCTCTCTTCGCCCACCATACCAAGTAATTCCTCATTTGTTTTCTTCTCTGTCCATTAATATATATATAATATATATATATATATATATATATATATATATATATATATATATATATATATATATATATATATATATATATATATATATATATACACACACACACTCACACACACACATACCCACACACACACACACACACACATATACACTCATACACAGGCATTTGCGATATGAAATTTACAGCAAACCGGAATGAGTGGAACTGTCAATTTGAAATAGAGTGGAGTCAAGGAGTTTTTGACGAGGCCCAATTAAATTCTGCAATAAAGTGCATCATTCAGGTCATTTCTACCATTAAATTAAACGTATTTGTGCGAGCTCAAGGTTTGAAAAGTAAATTATGGAGAAAGGAAATCGGGGATTAGGTCTTACGCACTTTGATGCTTTGGAATAATTAAAATTTCGCCTGCTTACAGAGTGAATGCTAAATTTTTCACTTTCGGACAGACATCTGGAAACGATCAGTCTAAACAGATTTTCCCTGTGCTTACACTACAGAAATGAAGTCCTCCACGTAGAGATACAAATATCTTTGACTTACCTGTCGGAATGCATAAACGTCTTCACTGATACGCGCGTATTAAGTTCTGTGCATACAAGTTTGAATGTCAATCGACAAATGGCACAGGGACAAGGAGAATGAAAAGCAGAGAAAAATTATTTTTGAGGGATTGAAAAACAGACGGCCGAATTGTCATGTGGGTAATGAACTCACCTGCCGTAGGTTAAAGAGTCCTGCCTCAGAAATGAGTTTTGCGTAAACTCTGGTTTTTCGGCCCTTGGGGCGGTTGATGACAAGAAAAAGGTTTATTGGGGCCCCACGGGGTGTACGGACCACACGAGACGTCCGAGGAGAAAATAAAATAAGCCAACAGACAAAAACCCATGATCAATAAACCGAAACACAAATATTTTGTTGCAATAGAAGGTTTCCGTCCCATTGTTTTGGCGCAGTTTTAGTGGAAGATAATGACTCGTTACTATGTGTGAGATTATACGTCAGGCGGGAGCTGGATGTGTGGAGGAAGACATTTATGTTTAAGTTGATGTCATTGCAATGATTTTTATATTGTGTAGAGAGAATTTCGTGGATAATTTAACTTCTCCATGAGATTCACCTTAGAAAAGGCTTCAAAGATGTATTTGAGAAAATATAAAATTTTCTTTCAAACTTTTGCTAAGAAAAAATGTGCCCTTTACGTAGACCAAAAACACTGCCTCTTCAAAAAAGTTTGCAAATGAACCTCCACCTGCGTCAACTTTGGATTGTAGGAATAACTTGTGGCAAATAGCAAACCAAACTCGGCCAACAAGTTTGGTGATTTGTTGGAGAAAGTGCTAAAACAACGTAGAGGAAGTACTTAAACCAATTGTTAGTAATCTCGATGAGTGGAAAAAATAATTGAGTGATTGGATAATGATGATATGGTGTCGCCAAATTCGATAATTTGTGTTATTTTCCTCATTAAATACGTAACATCATTATGAAGTTGTCATTACCTTGAAATTTTGTCTTGACCTTTTCAAAAACTTTAGCAAGTCATGGCTTAATTATTTTTTTAGTTCATAACACTTGTCCTCAAAGAACATTTCCTTACGTCAACTTTCACTAATAATTTGATTGCGGATCTTAAATTCGGACAGTTAATACATGTACTGTTATTCAAAATGACATACTGGTAAAATAATACCCGTTATATCTAACGGGCAATTGGCCACATTATGCAGTTCAGTTTTGTGTTTTTCACACGCTATCAGCTTTTTCTCTCGCTTCAAAATTGAGTGTATTGACTTCATCCGTGTGAAGGAAAGTTTAATTATGTATATGTTCTATTCCAATTTCCTCCACGAGTTACTTTGGTAGAATAAATATAAATTTCATTTCATATCTATATGTTGCTATATAGTCACAATAAAGAATAATACGCAGTTTTGATATTTATCTCATTATTGATAATTATTTTAGAAACGTGATTCGCACAGGAGGAAATTTATTCCTAGCTTAAAGAAGCAAGAAAGTACCAGGAGCCACGGACGGGAAAAATAGAGTAATCAGTGAACCTTGTTCCGGAATTATCCGGAAAAATGTACACAAGTAAGATTTATGATTAGATATTCTTTTTCATCGTCAAAGAAAATATTTTCTTGCATCTTCAAATGAAGTGATATATTTTTAAATTCACTCTGCACTAAGAACTTACTGGTCTTTATCACGAATCTTCTTTACTTCAAGACGTAATATAACTATAGTAAATATTTAGTAACTGATATTGGTTGTGAAAACTTTCTTCAGATCTATAGTAATACATACTGAAGATGTACTAAAGAAGTAAATGAAAGGCTATAATATTGGATCAGAACTGTAATTTTCCCTTGAGCCAAAATCTCTAAGTAAAATCGAGAGGTATTGAGAAGATTTTCATCAAGTATTGCCGTATTTTTGGCTTGAAAATGAAACATTGCGCGTTTCTGGTGATTTAAAAAAAAACTTACTCGGCAGAACCAAAACACTATCCTGTACTCGAGAAAACAATCGTTTTTCTCCATCATGAGTCATCATTTACGGATATACATACCGTATTTAAGTACGCACGGAATTTATGGACCACTCGGACTTTGATCATTCTCTCGTATATACTGTTCTTTGAAAACAAGAATTGGGAGTTGGAAGTGAGGCCGAAACAAAGAAGGAAAAAATGTCCGTTTTGACTCCAAGGGTTTTTCAACCAGTTCCATTTCACGAATATTCTCCACTGCCACCCACGCAAGGGAAGCGAGGCGCGCGTTTCGATACCGGCCACGTGGCATCAATGCACTCGACGGACACAAAATGCTTAATTTTCATTCGAGGAAGTAGAGCGAGCTTTTGTTCGGATTTATTTTTCGTTCCCTTCTCGCCGCCACCATTCCACCCATCCATATCACCACTTGCACAGACGGAATTTCAAGTCGGGCTGAGGATTAGAATAGGGATCCGGACAAATCGAGGTACTTCGTATTCTAGAGCCAGTTCCGTCGCGTGCATGTTGGGTGGCGTGAGAAACAAGGCAATTGCATACGTATCGTGCGTTCTTGGATTTCGATGAGCATCCGATGCAATATAAACTCAATGGGCGACCAATAGGGTTGATTAAGCGAGAAAAAACCTTCGTATCGGAAATGTTTCATTTTATCGAACTCCGTTCCTGGCCCCTAGTCTATAGCCTATAGGTTTTTTTGGAAAAATCGAATGAAATATGGGAATTTTCGAAATGCTTATCTAGGGCGTAAGCAGTCCTTATAGAGAGACCAGGGGGAACGATAAAAAAAGTCAATATTACACAGAGTGGAATTTTCCAATCATAGATGACACAATTTTACGATTGTTTCAAAGCCGTATGCATAATCATTACCAAGCGTGCGTTCGTCTGCATTTGATTATGTTGATCCAAAAAAAATACAAGTAAAAAACAAACTTAAGTACTTTGACATGAAATAGGTTTTTATTTTGCAATGATATATAGCATAGATAAACTAGAATCGCAAAAAGAAAATACAGTGTGCGACAGTATAAGTTGCTGATTTGAATTCAGATTTCCGTCAAATCTGCAAGTAATGCTACCGCACCAGTATCTATGTAGTTTTAGGAACCTGGTTTTTAAAATTGCGTATCCTCATCAGGCATGTGATTTTAGTCTCTGCTTATGGGGAGCATGAATTTTTATGGAAGACTACAGACTATAATGATGAAGTCTTACTGCCCATCCCCCGGACAGGGGTGAACCATTTATTCTAACTCATAGTTTCCGCGAAAATATACATCACTTATCACAAATGCAGTAAAAGTGCAACTAAATCCATCAATCCACTGCATTTTTGCATTACAAAAGGCCATTTTTTTATATGACCCCTTTTGTAATGCAAAAATGCAGTGGATTGGTGGACTATGTTGCACTTTTATTGCATTTGTGATAAGTAATGTATATTTTCGCGGAAACTTTGAGTTACAATAAATAGTTCACCCCTGTCCGGGGGATGGGCAGTAAGACCTTATCATTATAGCTTGTAGACTTCCATAAAAATTCATCAAATATTTTTATTATTATTCGGGATTATGCACTATTTGATATTGTAAATGGTATACTGACACTTAAGTAATTCAAAAGACGTTTCGGTCTATCAGAGTTAACACAAACACGGGTTGATGGCATGTCTAATTGCCGGATATGTCCATATTATTCCAGTAGATAAGATAAGCACAGCATTGTTCGCAATTAAAATTCCCTGGCATTTTACAAGCTTTTTGCCACTGACATCTATGAATATTCTGCAGAATGAGAAATGTATCCTTCATTGTGATGGATTTACAAATGGATCTTTTTCGATCGATTTTGTGCATCATATATCATATATGCACAAAAAAATAAACTCGATTGATTTAAGAGATTTTTATCAATATTAATGAAGTTTCATCAGAATAATTCGGTATATTTCTTCTCGACTTTTACTGCCAGATTTTTAAACAAATGGATATCATTCGAATGTTTCTTTAAATATCTAGGGGAGAAAGAGAGTGAGTTTCCGTGATATGAAGTTTTGTATCTTAAATCTGTGTAGTGTCCTGAAATCTGCAGGATATTACAAGAATTATTACAGGATGACTTAAAAAACGTTTAAGAGCGGACGAGGAAAAATTAAGCATACATTTTAAGAAAAACAAATTAATTAATTAAAATGAATGTGAGTTCAAATATAATTATAATTTAGGAAAATAAATCGTAGCGGTAATTATGAAATGCAAATATCTTGGAGTAACTTTTCTAAGTGACCTTAAATGGAATCAACATATGAAGAGATGAGAAATGAGATTCACGAAACTATAAATTTTATCACTTCATTCTAAGTAAACGGAATATAAAACCCTAAGGAAAGGGTTATCTAGCCATAGTAAGACCTATGTCAGGGTATGGATCAAGTTTATGGAATCCACATCACAATTAATTAAAGAAAAAATTGAAAGACTCTTCAGAAAAGCAGTTCGCTCTGTTTTTGGTAAATTCAAAAGGAAAAATAGAGTCTAATTATTGATTCGCTTCGCTTATTTTTTGTAACTGTAAATTATAACTTTTTGTTGAAGCAGTAATTTTAAAATATTGATTCGTTTAATTGTACCACGTCATCTGGCTGATTGCCGAGTTGCATTGTGAAAAACAAAAAAGAAATAAAAATTACATTTTAATATTCTTGTGTTATACAGGTTTGTTGTAGATTGTGATTATATTTTTCTCCTAATGCCTTGAAATGTCAACAGTGGAATACAGCTACTTATTTGAATGTGTAATGATAGTTGTTATTAATTTTAATAATTAAGATCAATTGTACGCCTTATTACGTATTGCTTAACGTCACCACCGACAAAGTGGATATTTGGGGCCAGAAGGTAATTATGTGCCTAAAAAGTTTCGAGCAAATTTAAAAGTTATAAATATATACAATATATATATATATATATATATATATATATATATATATATATATATATATATATATATATATATATATATATATATATATATATATAATGTATTAATAATTGACTAAACCCCTTACAGCACTTGAAACCGAGGGAGGAGGTGGTAACAGAGGCCACAGCTGGTCATGAGCCTGGGACTCTCCAGAGAGTATCCGCATGCTCTACCCACTGGCCTGCAACGATTTTGCAATAGGTAGTAGTAGTGGTTTTTAGCGGAGGCAACCGACAACTGAGATCATTTGCGCCATAGGGGATGGACAGGAAAGGGTGAAGGGTGGAGAGAAACCCGGCGTCGGCATTAGCCTACTCTTTACGATAGGCGCCAAGTGGTCCGCAATTTAACGTCCCATCCGACGGACGGCGCACTCACTCAAAGTGCCCTCCACAAGGCACCTCAAGTAGGTATCGAGATACCTCTGAAAAATATTCAACAACGCCAGGATTTGAACCTGCGCGAACCGTCTGGGTGAGAAGCCAGTACGGTAGCCACTGCATCATCTCAATCCCCCTTTTGCAATAGGTATACTGGTCATGAGGAAGAGTGAAGAATGAATTATCTCGTCATTTGCTAAGTCACGTCGCACAGCATACGACTTTAACTACTCAACGATTCCCGCTGGAATCATGATCCTCTTTTATAATAATTCGTGGATAAGTTCAGAAGAATTTATAGTTTTCCTCCATCAGCGGAATTAATCGGATTTTTTAGGGGAAAAAAACGGAGATCTCTTTACTCAGGGATCTCAAGGGACATACTCTTAAGAGGAAAGGCATTTTGGAATGAAAATAAATGTCTTCATAAGATGGTTGTAATTAGGTAGATAGCTTGAGTGTATCTCGGGATTTTTTTATGAGTTTAACAAGTATTCGCGAGGGAATACCTTCATAACTGTCTTCTCTTTCGAGACTTCAATTAAATTAATGTACCAATGAGGATTTACAAAAAATGGCGTTATTCTCGCGAAATAAAATGTTCATTTGAGTAAAATTATATGATTTGTTTCACAAAAAACTTTGATAGTATCATCAGAATGACTAAGAAATAATTCGCTGGAGTTGAAAGTATATTACAGTGACGAAGACATAATATATATTATATTTCCACGGGTAATTGTTAATTAAGAGGCATCAATAATTTATATATACATGTAAAGGAACCGATAAATTCACTATTACCTACTTCAACCAAAACGCTATTAAACATTTACAATGCATATAGAGTTTATTCAAATGCCAAAGATTTTAGTTTTATAACCAAAATTTTACTCCCGTAACTAGCGACGCATTAGAGATAGTGATGCTATTCTAACTGACCACGAAAGAAGCTTTTTTTGTAAGCATGGAATTTTAACGGTTAATTTTCGAAATATGAGTATGATGAAGATATTATTCCTATAAATTTATCAAGGTCAACTTAGTGCAATCCATAAAACACGAGCAGTGAAATTATTTTACTGGCGTTCGTTTAACCTGATGACTTTTATCTCATTAAATAAGAGGTTATACTATATATCCATATAGTTGTGATCAGCAGGTTATATACGTCGAATGCAAGTAAGTACAGGTAATATACCTGACTCTAAGACTAAAAACAGGAGTCTTAGATGCTGAAATGTTTGCCAAATTTGGGAAATAACGACCAGGTTTAGGTGTTAAAAATATGAATTCCAATTTTTATGCAGGAATTAGGTTCCAGAAACTTTGTTTTAGAACTGAGAATACGATACCAAGAAGCTTAATGGGACAGTGCCTTACACGAGGACAAAATTATAAGCCGAGAGAAAAGAAAGAAATAGACAACTGTCAATAAAGTAAGGGTAAGAGTGTTTCCGTTATTCAATAGAGGAAATTCGATGAAGATTAAAAAATATACGCATGAAATATTTAGGCGGGGGTGATACACTGGATGATGCGGAGAGAGGGCTAGGAACGGGGAGAAAGGGAAAAAGAAGAGCGAGTCGGAATTTTTAACGAGACGTACTGAATAATAAAATATGAGGAAAAGAAGGCAATATTAAAAGAAAACGTTGCTTGGGGTGGTACAGATCCCCTGAGAAATATCTAGTAGCGGCTCTCCAGAGCTCTATCTCTATACGGGATACCTGTGACAATCAATATAGAAGATGTGGAGGGTGGAGAAAGTAAGTGGTGGAGATGTAAAGAGAGATACCGACGAATGATTCAATGAACGGGTGGGGGTGATTGGTTGGTAAAACTTGGAGGGTGAATTGTTATGGTGGGAGAAGAAAATTAAACAAAACAATTCATCATTTCGACATTTAGAATTCTATAATAGATAATGCCGAACCGTAATAATTTAGGATAAAATTAAATGTTCTGAAGTAACTAAGTATCCATGTCACAACTACTAAATATTACTTTACCAAGGGTTTTGATAATTTTCAAGATGATTTCTCACCATAGCGACGATAAAACTAGCCTAAATTGGCTTCTCTGATTAAGAAAAGAGAATACTTATATATATATATATAAAACATAAACCCAGTAATCAACCCGAAGGTCAGTTAGGGAGGTGATGGTAGAGTTCACCCAGTACTAAGCCCGACGGCGTGTGAAATTCACACATCAGGGTATGGGGGCCAGCTCCTTTCCCTGTGCCGCTTATGGTTTCCCAGGAAGATCTGGTACCCGAAAAATCACGTATCTTGGGTGGAGCTGCAGGTGCCCAGAGTGCCTTGCCCGGGAATCGAACCCGGGACCCACTAGTTATTAGTCGAACGCTCTATCCCCTGGACTACCGTGACCTACATTTATAGATCTATAAATATACAAAAATTTAGAAACTTACTGAGGACATTTTAGTGGTTTCAGGCACGTTCAGAATAAGGATTCCAGTTGCTCCTAGTACAATGATGTAAAGAGCTGAGACCACCAATATATGATTCTTCTGGGAGTTTTTTAAAAAAAATTTTTAAATTAATATTTTTTATAACTTTAACGCTGGAATCTGTGTAAAATACGCATCTATGCGTGTAAAATGGGCATTGTTGAATGCCAAAAGGATGAAATAACGTGTGTGTGTATAGTATACACATGTTGTTTATTAAAAGTCCCTGGAAACATTTTTTCCTGACGCGACTGTACGTTGCAGCGTACTTTCCCCGCGTAGGCTCGGAAATGGAGGGTCTGACGTTTAAACACGTGCCATGCGTCAATCGCCTGCGAGCGTTTGTATAGGCTAGATCGTCTGTTTTTGCGCTTGCCCCGTCGAGTGACTCGGGGCAAGCGCAAAATGCAGCGAATGATTGAACGGCGGTACGACATCCAATTTTGTGTTGGTCCGGGGAATTCCGGTACGGTGGGCATCATTCGCCAAGTGTTCAACGATGAAGGCATGCCATAAACTGTAGTTTTTAAGTTAAACAAGCTCTTCAAAGATGGCCGAAAGAGTGTGGGGGACGAGCCTCAGCGTGGGACGGCTGTCGGCGTCAAGAACCATCGACAACGTGCAATATTTGCGTGAAAAGCTGAATACATACCGTCGGTTTAGTGTGCATGTAATTAAAGGTCGTATTGATATTGGCAAGATGACAGTGCACACCATTATTCCTGAAATTTTGGCGATGAGAAAGATCTTAGCTGAACTCGCCCCCAAGGGATCCAGCCGCACCTGCTCCAAAGTAGCCGACTACCTGACGTAAAATGACACCGCGACGATTCCGCAACCCCCCTACCGTCCCAACTAGGCACATACAGACTATTTACTATTCCCAAAAATGAAATCTTCTCTCAAAGAACCACCATGGGACTCTTAGTACCGTCAAAGAAGCTTGTACACGTACCCGTAAGAACCTCCCGGAATCCGCATACCAGGGAGCCTTCGAGTCATGGAAAAGCCGCTGGAAAAAGTGCGATGGTGCTCATGGAATGTACTTCCTAAAGTATTTTGAGACATTGTAGCAATATTTGAAATAAATCTATTTTCCTCCGAAATTTTTCTCGATACCTTTTGTACAAACCTTGTGTCCACATAGATACACTAAATTATAATATAAATATTATCTATAAGTAAATAAATAAATAAATATATATATCCAAGAATTAATCATACTAAAAAGAACGGGATCTCAAGTCACATTTTTCATTCTCGTATATGATATTTAGGCTTTCAACACACGATCTGACTGACTAACATTTCATCGGGTCTGTTTCTCCTTCCGAGGTTATTGCCAGCGAGGGAGAAACAAATGCTTGAAGGGAACGCACAGCGGGGAAAAACAATCCGTCGGGAAAACAATCAGTCTTCTTCTTCCTTATTCGGATTTGTCACCTCTCACGGGGTGGATCACATGACCAACCGCTTTCGATCTTTCTTCGTTTCCCATCTTCCGATCGTGCTCCTCGAACCTCCTTTACTCTTCCTCTCGAAAGAAAGTATGCAGGCGTGATTCGAATTTCTCAGATTGTTTTTCAGGCTCAATGCCTGCGAAAGAAACGGACAACTTTGAAGGCGATATTTCTCGAGGCCCGACGGAAAAAAATGCGAGATTGAAGGGAGTATGCAAAGAGAAAGTATGAGAATTACGTTTCCTGTCTTCTCTTCTAACTCGAAAAAAGCGATGGAACAGCGAGGGACAAAAGCGAGTAACAAAAGATTTTCTTTTCTTTCTAAACATTAGCACAAAATACGTAGTCCTCGAGGTCTAAGCGCCCCGTGAGGAATTGTGGAAATACTGAAGGCTACTTCCCCTTCCTTCTAGTCGAATGAAAAATGGAAATGGAGATATTTCATTCCATCTGAAGAGATATGGGGGTTAGGGGAAGCTTAGAAGGAAAGAAATAACTCGGTAAAAATTGCTATTGAGTTCCGAGCGGCGCGAAAATTTAAAAATGAATAAATTTCATTTAGGGCCGATCGGACGAGAATGGGAGTGTGCTGTTGACGGATGAGAAGAGGGAGAGAAAGCACTTCCCCGAGAAAGTTATTTATCACCTGAGATCACGTGAAAAGAAAATTGGAAGTATGAATGTGTCCACACCACTTTGTTAGTTTTCTTTTTGCCTCGAAAATTTTCTCACTAAAAATCTCCCTCTCCATCCGTGCGCGGCATTTCGAAAATCCCTCCTTATTGATCTCCGTTGTATGGACCCACCTACCTCCTGTCCCCCCCCCCCACCCCCTCGATTTGACGCATGATTGCACCGATTCGGGTTTCAAAGGCGGGGCGCTATGCGCTTCGCCGAATTCTCTTCCTTGGCTTTTCCACAGCTAATGCGAGTTACATTATCACCGTTCCATTTAATTCCTCATTGGACGGACAAGCCTGGAACGCAGATTTCTGGATAACTCTCTCTTGATTTATTACACGCCCTTCCATCCTTACGATTAAAGGGCATCTCGTTCTTCCGACTCAAAATGCTGAATGTCCTGCTCCTTTAAAACCATTTAAAATATAAGTACTTAATAGGCAAAAATATTTACGAATAGAAAATTACCAGTCAATGAGAACAAGTTCTAAGAAACGGACCATAGATGACGCCCTTGCCAAGTTTTCGGGTCCGGAAGTGTACATTTCCTGTGAACATGTCCTTGTATCATTAGGGAATATCTCTTCCAAACTAATTCCTGTTCTTTTAAGCTCTGTAAGATAATTTACCCCAAGACGTAATTTTCTTTCTTCCTTTAGCTGATTCGTAAGAAGGGGATGTTGGTCCAAACGCCGTAAAATACTGATTTACGATAGTGACAGTTTTTCCACTTTTAATGAAATTCATGCCAGACCTTTCAGGTTTTCATTTTTTTAAACTTGAGGTTTTTGAAGCTATTTTGACTTTTTGCTTATCTTTCTGATTATGAGCAGATTTGGTGAAATAGCGAATTTGATGTGATTTTCGGATAAGTCTATTTATTTGTTAATTCTTGATTCTATCTGGGAATATAGCATTCATTAATTCTTCAAATGAAAACAGATCTAAAATTTTCATAATTAAACGTCAACCCAATGGCTGTATTATATTATTAATCAGTGATGCTTTCCCCCTTCAATAACTAAGCATAGCAACTCATTTTCTAACGTTAATAATCCTAGGAGATATTGAAAAATTAAAATGAAGTCAATTTAAACTATTCGATGAGATATTAAGTTATTATTAATTGAAGTTTAAATTTATGATATTGAAAATTATTTGTTTTTTTCCTTTCCAGAACTGCCAAAAAAATGAGAACTTCATGCAAACTAAATTTCATGTTTCCTAACTTTAAAAAACAATGCCGAAAATTTGACTCACAATACCTACATACTATATGTATACTAGATCCTACCGTGTGGTGTGACATTTACGATAACATTGTATATCTTCAAGGGAATTTCGCAGCGGAACACGATGGTTTAAAATACTATTTAAATACAAAAACCTTTTCACTATGTCGATAAAAAATGACTTTCATACTGTGCGTGGAAAAACATTTTTTAACCGAGTGAATGTTAGTCAATGGGTATATATGGTCGAATAAATATGTGATTAGAACATTTGATATTTTTATTAATTCTAAATAAGAATAATCTTCAAAACATAGGCATGAAGTCTACTTCGTAAGGGATACTAGGCACGAAGATATACCTCAATTGGGAAAAATTAATAATAGAGAAAAAATCGTTCTGCTGGAGAATACATAGTACCTAATGAATAGATTGCCCAAGTCCTAGGAGGAGCGGCATAAGAAATAAGTCAAGCAAAACTCTCAAAGGAAGAAGAGAAAATTCACAGACATAATCGGTTAAGTATTGTAACACTTAAGTTAAAAAAAAACATATCTTCATGCTCGTTTGCTCGTAAAAGAACACAACGTATGGAAGCACTTACGATAGTTTCAACATAGGAAGATCGTGACGAAATAGATGCTGGAAGATACGACTGCGAAGAAATATGAAGACATGTGGAGACAAGTCGGCGGAAGAATTGATTAGAATATGATATTATCATCAATTTCATATTCTGCCTCTCATTTTGACATAATACGCTATAAATTAATATCTAAATATACTCTCAGAAAAAACACTTGATACATTTTTTTCTCAAACCATTACGCCCAGCGTTTGCTATTGCGTGTCTTCTGATCAGTTGTCGCTTAATAAATTGCTTCACCGAAATTAAGGAAAAAAGGGTCATAATTTTTTTATCAGGTCGAATACACAGTGTCTTCTTAATCGTTACATTTAAGACATCTCTTCCTTCAAACTCCTGAAAACACTTCCCACAGGGCTTCTTCTTCGTTCCCTTGAGCAAAAAAGGAAGACATTTGAAAAACTGCTTCACGTTGTGTGGAAAGTTCAACGTCTTTTAAATGTTTCGGGGGATTAATAAGAGCCATTAATGATTTTTCCACTATTTTTTACCTATTTTTCAGCTATTTTTTACTTCCTTCACATCTTTTGACGAGTTTCATTAATGAATGAGCAGCTCCCGTTTATCACATTAATAATTATTTAGAAGAAATAGCAACTTCATTTGAAAGAAAACAAATAAACACGAAGCGATTCCTAGAAGCCCACGGCTTGTTTGTTTTTTCCAGGCGCTAGAGAAATAAAAAAAAGTCTTGAAAATGATAAATGACTCTCATTTAAAACTTTTAAAAACTTGAGGACTGGGGAACGATTCATTCAAAAGCATTTTTTTCTAATTTTCCACCAGGTTCAGGTAGGTAATGACCGGCTCCAAATAGCAATATACAATCTAAAAGAAGAATTTCAATCTAATGATAGCACTTTTTCACACACCCACACCACTGAGTTTTCAGACTTCCTCATTAACTCTCCCTTTTCTCTTACGTATTCCCTAGACCCTCTTAATACCGTCCCACGAGCCCACCCTTGCAAGCTTACATCCATGGGACGCCTGCTCAATGTCGCTTTCGAATGAATCCCATCGTCTATAGAAGCCGCTCTCATTTCTTAGGTGATGAGGCGCCCGAAAATACCCGAAGTGAAAGGGAGGCAGCGGAGGGAGAGGTGGGAACTGACCTCGACTAGAACGCGGCGTTGGCGTTGATGATGCCGCAACAAATTCGGTAGCCCTGTTCTTTTGAGGAACGAGTAAACACGCAGTTGCAAATTTAGCACCTCGGACAAAGGGCGTGCGACAATTTTTATTCTTCCTTTGTCTCTCTCCCTATCCGACTCATTTTTCTCATCGGTATTAAATTGATGTGAATGCTGTTTTTTCCTCCATTTTCATCAGTGTCATCGTATCACAAAAATGTCTGTGATTGACTAAAGAATGATTATTTTTTTTGTTCGATATGTTTGGACAAAGAAAGGCCATTTTAATTTCTACAATTATGACGACACGAGCGTTCTTTGATGGCTTAATTGGGGGTGTGGTAGCTTCATGGGTGGAGCGTTTGGAAATGCAGGATCCGAGTTCAATTCGCTTTCCGCCTTAAACCATGCTATGAGTTTTTCCGGGTGCGAGACCTTCCTGGGAAACAAATACGGGATGGGGAAAGGAATTGACCTTCATCACTACCCTACACGCAGTTAAAGCTATGGTATCACATAAGCTCTAACACCTTACACGTCAAAAAAAAAAACTTTGGGTGTTAAGTATAAGTTTTTTAATAATTCTGAAAGATCGTCAAGTACCGTCAAATTTGATTACAATGGGATGAAAGGGACTGTAGACATGTTTGAAATAGCTGATATTACTGTTATATGAAGCAATGAGCTACATGTTCCTTCAATCACTATTTACCTCTCTCACTCTCTATCTGACGCATACATTTAATTAGGTAGAGGTAAAGGAAACAAAAAATAGTATTACCATCAGCAAAGAATTCTCTTCAACGCTCGCTGTGAATGAGGGCTAAAATTTAATTAAAATTGGTTGGAAATGATCAGGAATGTGGAAAGCGATGTGAAAGGAAGTCACTGTCACTGGATGAACATCGCTGGATGAAAGTCGGGAGAAAATGTGATGAAAAAGCCAAATGTATATTCCATTTGATTTTCAATATTCTCTCTCTTCTTAAATATCACTTTGATAAAATTTTATTTCAGCTGATTCATATCACATTTTGCTATCAGTTACTCTTTCTCCACATCTGACATTTTTGCCTGAATTTACTCTACGTATGCAGGGTCTTGTTAACCGTGTCCTAAGTCTTACTCTTGACGGTAACTATGGCAGATAGATATTTTGCTCAACCAGGTCGAAAACGTCATTGATCCAGTATTTTTGGTACGTTGAAGGGCCCCCAATGAAGAGGGGTAGGCACATTTTATTAATACCATGCGCGCCGAGTACACTAAGCGGACTGTGTGATTTAGTAATCACAATAGAAACTCGTGATATTGAAAATTTAATGTCTAATGGCCGCCTTCCTCATTGGAAATTTTTTTAAATCCGGATTGCGATGATAAAGCCGCATTGAGGGCATCCGTGAATTTAATAGCGAGTAATACGTCGGAGAGAGTAACGGTGTCATTTTTATTCTGCCTCCACACCAGAGTTTCGTGATTACAGGGGATATTTTTATTCGAAGGCGCCTTACACGAATACCTGACCTCAATTAGTTTACTACGGGAAGAGGATTCCTCAGGGTTTGTGAGAGGCGAATCGAATTACCGAACACTACACAATAGAATTTCAGGAATTCTGTGACAAAGCGTCGCTCTTCTATGAAAATTTTATGCACTGAGAGGAATCCTTAATTGTGTTCTTCCATTACTGCGATGCTAAGTATCCAGAGGTATTCTGGATGGAACAAAAATAGGTAAGGGGTTACGGGGATCAGTTTAAGGTTCCTAACTAAAGGATCTCGGTGCTTGTTAAGAGGCCTACGTATAATGCATCAAAGTTTTTTTCCGTAATGCACCTGCCGGCTGAAGCTACTCTCTCTACTAAATTCTCAAAATAATATGTACTGAATTCTCAAGTAACCACAACAGATTTCAATTTTAACTTAGAAATTCTGTTCGCAGTTTTTGAGGAAATTGGATAAGTATTTTCTAACAGCGCACTCTTGAATGTTACTTCTACTGTTTTAACCTTAGCCTACTTTTAGTACTGGATTCATGATACGATTTACTACGGGAAGAGGATCCCTCAGGGTAACAGTTGTAAATGTAATTTATTAGCTTAATTAAATTATTACATTTAACACCCAATAAGGATGACTTGCAGAATTTTAGTTCAGGATGTTTTCATCTGAGTAAGACTAATAAATTTAAGTCAGATCGAAGGTCAGAACAGTATGCGGCAAAATAATTGACGAATGATAATTATATCCAACTTGAATCATAGATTATATCCAACAGCTCTCATTTTAAGCCGTGATATTTTCAAATGATACCTGCAATACCTTTTTAAAATTTACCAGTCAGTTGGAAATACATGGTGATCGCTCGAATAAACCATTATGTCTATTGCCGAAACAAATTATTGCAGGAAATAAAAAGGTGTTACCTGTTAAATTTAGTGCTATAGGAACATTATAGGCCATAGTTTTGACTTAGACATTTTCCTGTTCTTGTAACTAGGGAGCCTCAAATTTTATTCCAAGTGATAATGGCGAATAGGTTATACGACATGCCACGATAGTACTCAAAGATTACATTTATCCAATACCTGAATTTTATTTTTTTTCTCCACCTTAAGAGGAATATTAGTATGCAGATAGCCAGCTAAGAATACAATCTTAATATTTTAAATCAAGAAAATAACATATTAGGAAAGTCAATCTATACATGTGAGTGCAGCTTTTATGCAAAGAAGATCTAGATTTCATCATGAAAATAAAATAATATGCAGGAATTAAAATAAAGAATTAAGACTTATTTTACTTTTCTATTTATTTAGTGTTGGAATGGCATAGGATTAAAATGAAGAGAATAAGAAGACGAGCTAAAGAAGTGGTTAGAGTGTATGTTGGAGGGAGAAACAAAGGGTCAAGGTGCTGAGGATTGGGATGTGAATTTCTATCCAAGGGGAAGGAACGAAGTATTGATCGGCAGAAAGAGAGCGTATTTGCCAAGTTCGCCCTTGATCACATTTGAATTCAATCAGCGGCGCTCTTTTGCTATCAATAAAAATGCTATCATGATTGGTGCTGCAGAAATTCAGTGGAAAATATGTTTTGTGCGTAACACTACGGAAAAACAGCGTCAGCCCTCCTTTTCATGCAATTTCCGCTTATGCTGTCATGTTATTCATTCTTTGGTGAGGGTTTCACGTAATGTTTAGCGGTGAGAAATGTTAGAAAGTCGAACATGGACAAAAACTTGCGGAATTTGTGTTACAAAACAAGAACCTTAAGATGTGTGAAAATATTGTAATAAAATTCCTTTACAAAAATATGCCTCTAACTGTATTTGACAGCGAACTTATGCCTATATTCAAGATCAATTCTCACTTAAAACAAAGCAAAAAACATGGCTGAGGTTATAGAAACAGCCAGGTGGATGCAACGCGATAGGATATGGTCCCTTACAATAGTAATTATTAGAGAGGAAGAAAAGGGAAGCCGAAATCAATTCCATCAGCTTGGTGGTTCAGATTGGTAGTTTTTGTGAGTGAGAGAAGGCGCGTAAACCCGTTGTGGGTTTTATCCCACCATTAACGAAGATCATCAAGATGCCATAAGATTTCAAGTCACTGCTAGCAAATGGAATATCGTACAGTGCCATCCTCAGGAAAAACAAAATCTAATTTCAATGAATCATCCATCTCCACTCCATTTAGACTCGGATCATAGGAATGGGAATAAATATTAATTCGCAAATAAACCAATCAATTCTTGTTTCATTGACGCATGATATACATATATGTAAATCATAAGCCAATCCTAAAAAAACAACTGATCGAAGAGTCACATGTTTCTTTATTAACTAAATATAATCAATAATTTTTACTCATCATGTATGCACATTTATCGCTCCGTTTTCCAATATCTAATATAAAGAGGTGATATGCTATATGCATTTTTATATCTGTGCGTATGTATGCTTGGGGAATGAAAACGCCTGGCGGGTTTTGATACCAGGTTATACTTTAGGTTATTATTTTACGAGGGTGTATAAAGTGAATCTCTGGAAAGTGGAATGAAATTTCAAAATGGTGTCCCACTGCCATGTTAGTTGGCAATTGTGAAAGTCACGGTTTGATAAGTGTCCCACAGTTAGCAGTATGATGCCAGAGAGTAATAACATGGTCCGATAATAGTGTAAACATGGCAGCTACATTTTTAACCCACAACGACAGAGAAACAGCATATTTTCTTTTTTTGGGTATTTAAGAAAATAAACATTGAAATTGATCAATTAATGAAAGTTGGTGATTTATCTCCGTCACTCCAAACAAGTTTACATGTGATTTTTGGCAGTTCCTAAAACGCATTGCTTCTCTAAGAGACTCCCCTTGACCAGGTCAGTCACATCAAGTATTGACCCTACTGGCCTTCGTAGCAGTTAAAAAAATGGAATTTCTAGAGCTATCGTAAACTTTAAAAGTGTTGAAATATTTCTATTGCGCACCATGGAGAGTGTATATGAAAATAATGTAACTGAGAATATTTTATATTCCAGAAATTATGAGCTTAAAAATATAAAATTATCAAGGTTTTCATTAGATTCTCCCTAGTAGTTAACTAGAGTTCCAAGTAATATCTTTCATTTTTCCAAACAGTTCCAGGAACGCTATGAGGTTCAATTTGTTTATTTAGTTTTTCATTTATGGCTTATTTCGTCAACGTCTGTCTTGATTTCAATCTCGGTCGTAAAATATACCAGATGAATTCTGCTGAGAGGAGAATATAAAATTCTATTGAATTTCTACGAAGTCTAAATACATTTACAGTAGGCTTGAAGTACTTTAAGAGTATGCTCATTGGAGGATTATTATTGCATCCATTTGTAAAAGTTAAAATTTTAACTTAGCAGAACAACAAGACTAAAATGGGCAATAAAGTCAGGTTATTTGAAAATATTTCTCCTCTGCGCAGATAATTTCTTTTTCTTTGGAACAGTAAAGATTGCATGTAGAAATTATGCAAATTTTAAAATAGAAGCTGAATTTTTCGAATTTGTATTTCATAATTTTTTTCAATCACTCCATTTGAAACCAGTGTTCATGGAAAGATCTTCATTTTATTGAACACTATTTTGTTTATTTCTTTGATTTTTACCTCATTCTGTTGGCAGTAATAACCCTTTAATGACAGTAATGATTCACCATATTATATTATTTGAAAATTGCTAAGAGCTTCGAGGCTTCATTTACCGGACAGTTATTTTATTCGTCCAGATGAAAGATAATAATCATTATTATGGTGGGTAGAAGTTAGTAGGGAAGGCGACCGACAGCTGTAGTCATTTACGCATTTGAGGGATAGGTGGGTAATTTTGTAGAATTATGATTTCAGGTAATGGAGGAGCCTCCCCACAAACGATAGGCGCCAAGGGGTCCACAATTTTAACGTCCTATCCGACGACCGGCAAATTCACTTAAAGTGCTCTCCGCAAAGTATCTCAAGTAGGGTTCGGAGTACCACTGAAAAATCCTGCCACCACCAAGATTCAAACTAGGAGTGGGGAGCCAATACAGTAGCGAACACACCATCCCCATCCTCATAATAATTAATATGGCCCAAAGTTTATTATGAAAAATTGCCTGAAAATTACTCGCGACAATTCAAAAACTCTTTACGCTGTGTCATTACATCGGGTGATTTAATTTGAAATAAAGTCACCCTTGGAATCCGTGACGGAAATTAGGTTTCACTGCCGTCAGACGGTCCGAATAGTATCATCGAATACCTCCATTGTAATCACCATCTTCATCACTGTCAGATAGCTGGTGTATCTTTGCAGTGGTGCCGTACAGACGCAGTAGATGAAGTAAACCACGGAATCGAGGCCTTCTGCGTGCTTACCGTAGGTTTATTTGCCTTTTCTCTTTATTTTTGCCGAAAGCATGTTTTTAACACCATTGTGGACATCTCCTCAGGGGAAATCAGGTTATTGCCAAAATTAGCTCGGGAAGTTTAATCAGTTTGAATAGAAAGCCTCAGTATTCCGCCGAATTCTCCACCACCTTTCCATTTCTCTTCATTTTTGCTAGAGCTGAATACTCAATGCCAAGCATGGTGAGAAGGCCAAGAGAATTGATTATATAACTCTGTTCTCCCCCTCTCGAATGTGGCCATTAATGGACCGCAATGAACTCCTCAATCTGATATTTTAGCGGAAAAGAAAGAAATACTTGGTTGTTCCACATATATTTTATTAACACGACCTAGGTTTCGACTTACAAAGTCATCATCAGGTAAAGAACAGAAGACACAGGGCTTATATAGTGGATAGAGAACTGGAGAGGGGAGGTGTTTGAGAAGAGGGAGGAGGGGAAAGAGAAAGGGAAAAACAACTTTCTCTTTCTCAAACACCTCCCCTCTCCAGTTCTCTATCCACTATATAAGCCCTGTGTCTTCTGTTCTTTACCTGATGATGACTTTGTAAGTCGAAACCTAGGTCGTGTTAATAAAATATATGTGGAACAACCAAGTATTTCTTTCTTTTCCGATATGAATCGCTTCCACAAAGTGACGCCTCAGACAATTTTATTGATATTTTAGCAATTTTGTTCCTTTTGCACCCCTTTTCACTTCCTCTCCAGTATCTTTTCAGTCTTTAGCTTGTCTGGCTTATCCAGTCCTCTGTCATCATCCTCGTCTCTTTCAGTCTATTTTTACAGCTAAGGGCATTCACCACCTCCCTGTATTTCCTTCTGTCCAGGACTTGTGACTTCATCATTTCTGCTTCGCTTAGGTTTTTCCTCATTCCTTTCATCCACTTGACTCTCGTTTTCAATGTCCTCACGGAGACAAATATCTTCTTCGTGAGCCTGCTACGAATATTTTCTTTTCTCTCATGTGTTCGTAGAATGGCGCATGGCCTCAGTGATCATCTGCACACTCCAGTACAGTTCCTCATTCCCCCTCTTCTTCAATATCCCGATTAGGGCCGTACTAGGCTTCAAATTCTTCCTCTCCACCTCCTCTATCTCTAATGGTTTTTCCGTGGTCGCACATCCGGATCCATACATTGTATCAAGTTTCATCACCGCGTTTTAGTGCATCAGTTAGGCGTCGATCGAGATTATCATCTAGCTGTACTCCACCTCCACTTACCTTTTTCATGCGTATATCCTTATTCAGGCAGTTAGAATGAATCTATTCTCCGAGGTATTTGAACTTGTTTACCATGAGAACGAATTACTGCGAAAATTGCAATAATTCGTTCTCACATCTCCACCCACGCTTTTACACCTTTTCTTATACAGTCCGTTTTCCTGTCTGGCACACTCAGTCCTGCTTTTTTTTAAGCTGTTTTGAGGGTCATTTCTTGGCTGACTCTGTCATGAATACTCACTTGGTTGTTGCATGCAAAGACCAAGCCGTTTACTTATAAATCGTCACTCTTTTTCCCCATTATTTTCCCCACGACCCTTTCAATTTCTGATGCTTTACTCCAGGATTTCATTACTCACTCAAACAAAAGTTTTTAGAGTTATGGCGTCGGCCCTTATCCCTTGCCCTTGTCACCTTACAGTTTTCTTCCCTTCAAATTGGGCCAATATTACCTCCCCTATGTATATCTGACCGATATGGTGTCCGTGATAGGGTCCTGGGTCTTTCTATCAAATGCTAATTTCTCTAGTACCTCTCTGTCGACCGAGCCACATGAATTTTCAAAACCTACGAAGACCACTACCGTGTTCTCATTTTTTTATCATTTTTATCTTAAAAATATTCTTATGGCTCAAGGATTTGTTTAGTGCACGAAACTGTCCATTATATTGAATAACTGATCATCCGGGACAACTTCAATGTATAGGTCTGCTTCTCAAAACTAATAGCCAATAATACTGAATCACTGAGTCATAAAAGTAATGAAATCGCTGATGAAGAAAACGCATTGTAACATTCGCTCTTGTGAGGTGTTATAAGTCAATTCTCATCTTTGTAATCCTCTGTGTGACTTACTCGTAAGATTAAGGCTTTCAAATGACGTAAACCTTTGAGGAGTACACTCAGTACCTTTTTTTACATTTTCCGAAAATTTCCGCAGGGAGTTGGACAGGATGACAATGGGACAGCAGCATTGCCTTCGTGTGAAGCACACAAATGGGGAAATTACGATAGCTTACCCTCTTTTATATTACTCTAGCTCAGCCTTCTTCACCAAACCGCCATCGATAGATCGGAGGATATCACGTGGGCGATCGGGAGGCGAGGCGCGTAAGAGAACGGGGGTAGGGGCGGGGAAGCGAACGGCGCATAAAACGGAAGTCGCTTTCCTTGTCCTTTTTGCCCTCTGCGTGTGTGTGGGCACTCCTGGTGTCCCTTCCGTCGCCCCGGGCGACGATGGAGTGTTTGTTTTTTCTCCCTCTCTCTCCCGCACAGGAAGTACGATGAGGCGGGGCAGGAGCCTTACTCTTAATGGACGAAAGTGAGTGGGAGGGGGGGGGGGAGGGTTAATTCAGGGTCACCAACCATTGGGAACTCCAGCGTATGCTCGAGAAAAATTGAGGAAAGTGAAAGTGCGAGCACACTTATGCACGCACACTCGCTGAGAGACGGAATATTTCCATGTTTGTCATTTAAAAAAAATCGATGTGCACACTTTCTCCGTGCTTCAATTTCCATCGTGCCTTTTATTTCATTGCCGGTTCCGAAGATTGGTAACGGAACCGGAAAAACAGCATGCTAGCTTGAAGTTAAATTCCTAAATAAATGGACTATTAACTGTACAAAAGAGTTGAAATCACTCAATAAGGAGAATGTTAATTAAAAAACTATTGAAAATTACAAAAACGCTACTCTTTACAGTATTAGTTTAGATTATATATATATAAATAAATATATATATATATACATATATATATATATATTTATCGATGATGTTGAAGCATTCACAAGAGTAATATAACATTTGGACGGCCTAATAGAACACTAATAAAATAGATAACACTTACAAGGACACTCACATTGTAGGTTGTTTGAGCTTTCGGCCTTCTCAGAGGCCTATTTCAAGTCTTATTTAATGTGAATGAGTATATATATATATATATATATATATATATATATATATATGTGTATATACTCATTACTACGCTTATACAGCCTTTTCATCCTATTAGCTCTTTGCCTTTATGTAACATACTCAAACTCATGCGTGGCAAGAGCCCTCTCACCCCTATAAGGCATCCTTATTTTCTTGATTTACCGCTCTTTGTTTAAAACACATAAGAAGATAGTGATCCTAATAAATCATCAAGGAATAAACCTTCTGATATATACCTATGATTGGTAAACTGCGAATGACGGAATGTTAATCGCCTACTTATGACGTTAATGCATCGTAATTATTTCAGAAATACATGGAAGCAACACATTAAAATATGGGTTAATCATCCTGCCGGAATCTTATGCATTTATTCTAAAGAAATAAACGTTCGAAATAGCTGTTCTAACATCTATAGATAAAATAATTGTCTTCACGAAATAGGCTTTAGTACTTTTCAACCTCATTGCTTCGAATTTTTCACCATTGAGCATGGGCATTGGCCGTCAAACTCATTAGTATAAAGAGCCAAATATCAACAGTACAACAATCGAAATTTATTTTGAGAGCTTATTTCTTAAGCTTAAACTTTATAGGTACGTACATAGCTATTTACTTAATTAGGGCACTCCTAAGCTGGAGTTCGCTAAAAACACCCTCAATCTGATTGAGATAGATTCGCTGGGGTCGACGCCTTCCAACTCTCCTATCCACACTTGTATACATTTTTCATCTATCTCATTTCGTACATACTCTCTCTCTGTCCAAACTACATACCTTTCTATATCCTAGAAACTACATATTCTACATAGCTAGAATCGAATAGAAAACATTTATAGTAGATAGAGAAGTCATGGGTAGTCAGTTATGTACTAAGCATGACTTTTTAAACTAGGAATTTTGAATGCGTAATGGGGCGGATTTCTCGGTTTTAGTGGGTTCAAAAAACTAAGCATTTAAGGCAATAGGAATGGACTCTTGGGATGTTGCTATGGAGTTAAATGGTGGGAAAAAGTTGGGCAACATTTGACTGATTACTTAAGGGTATTGGGAGCAAGACTATATTTAGGTTTCCGCTAAGTTTCTTAAATGATTAACCGAAAAACTTAACCATTATTTTCAGCGTTTTCGTGTCGTTAATAGTGTTCCCAACAACAAAGTGACATTTTAAAGGGTTGTCAACCTTCATAATTGGTCTTCTATCAAAAGTAAAGAGGGAATTTATTTGAGAATCTCACTTTCTTGTACAATTCAGGTTAAAATTTGAGAGGAAATAACCAAGTTTTTCAATTAATTGCTTTGACACACTTCCAAACTTTTGAGCTCAAATCACTTAAATATACGTAATTCAAAAAGAAAGATGAGTTCGTGGATAAGAGGAGGTTGTCCGAGAAAGTAGCGGTCAACTACTTCACAATTTCACGCGAAATATTTATCAAAACACAACAATTCGAAGCATAGACACAAACAAAATACTGATCTAGTTAGAATTATATTTAAGAATTAAATCTTATATTAAACTCAAATTAATTGAAATTCGAAGAGTCCACTGGCAATCCAAGGCAAGCAACTCATAGAAAGGACTACAAAACCCGGTTTTCATTGAAAAGCTTCAATATTTCATTTTAAAGGAGAAGAAATCACCACATTTAAGGGAATTATTAATTGGTTAGTTCTTGAAGTTCGTATAGAAATGATTCATTCTTCGATGCACATATTTGCTTGCACATACTTATTTTATTTGTATGCGGGTTTATACTTTTAGGAAATATTTTTAACTTATATTATTTATGATGAAAAAGGCATAACGACTAATTATTAATCTACATTTATTAGCTACGGTATTCTATTGATTTTTACCAGTCATATATGTTGCGGCCTCAAAATTTTTTTTTTCAAAAATAATTTTTGAGGCCGAAAACGTTTTTTGAAAAAAAAAATTGAGTCCGACACCGAGGTTTTTCGAGAAAAAGCTTAATTTTTTTCAAAAAAGGTTTATTAGAATCTGTGATTAAATCTACACAAAACGCCATCAAGATCTTATTTGAAAAATATCTTTCGGAAACGTAGGTAATAACTTTATTTATTAAAATAATACCCATACTTTGGTAACGTTTGCTCAATGATAAATCAATTTTAATTTGATGGATTCAAAGTCAACGAAAACAGTATTCCTATCCCTAGAGGTAATTTCGCAGTCAAGGGATGAGTATCCGTCGCTCCGGTAACACATTGAAGTTAACAACATTTTGGCAAAAGTCCGGCAGTCCTCCCGGACTTCGTATCCACCCTGCAGCAAAATTCAGACGCAGCGAGAAATAAGCTGCCAACCGAAACCAGTGGGCCCACAACTCTCCGCGGGGGATGAGAGACACAGGGGAGGCGTTAGCAGCGGGAGGGAACTTCGCACTAGGAGCGTAATAACATACGCTGCGGGGGTGAAAGGGGTAAAGGGGAGTTTGGAAGCGCACGGGTCGATGGGACCTCGGTAGTTCTCCAATTTGAGGTGGAAATTGGACACCCGTTGAGGGCAGCCTATCGGGGGGGATGATTCAATTCATCCAAGATGCCCTCCCCTCCGCGATGTTCTGGGAACATCTGTTGGCCGCACCACCGCGGCCCAGTATCGCAGACAAGATGGATTGAAATTATTGGTATATAGATATTGAAATGAATATATTGTTTGGAAATTCGTCATGAAAATAATGGATTAAGGCCTGAATCCAATTCCTCTTATATGCCTCTTTGCTGTGCAGTAGCAGTCTAGTGCTCTGCCAACTTAAAAATATGTTGAATTTTATGACAATATACATTCTATAAACTACTATGCAAGCTTTTACCTCACTATCAATAAGTGCATGTAAAGGTTTATATAAAATTTTAAGTTTAAGATGTCATCAAATTAATAAGCATGCAAAAGTGATCGTGAACTACGTGCTACGTGAACGATGATATCATTTCTGTGAGAAAAATGTTTCTGAGGGATGGGTAGTTACTGATTTATGACGTTATATTATTCTAACCTTACGAATCGAAATTCATTGAAAGCTTTCGAAAGACAGAAAGCGAGGAAAGTACAAATAAAAACTTGTAATTGAATGTCAAAATCCTGGATACCTACCATTAGAATTGATTATATCGGAAAAATTTTAATCGTTAACGGTCGACTCATATTATTCCACTATTGTAAACACTTGATCAAATGATGACTTAGTTAAAATCCTAATGCCTAATAAATCCACAGTACTTTTGAATAACCTTCATAGAATTCCCGATTGCCTAACTCTTCGTGTCATTAATTCGCCAGCAGTACATAACGAACTTTCCATTTGATTTTCATCATTCTACTGCTCGCCTCGTTTCCAGTAGTCAAATTTTTTAATCTTTTCTACTATTTCCAATGATTGTTTTCCATATCCAAATAGAGGTAGAGCTCGTATGTATTTCCTTGCTAAGCCTTTTCTAATTTTGAGGCTTATGAGATTATTTGCAATGAAAGATATTTTTTTCTCGGGCAAGACTTTCTCGGTTAGCACCATTTTGCTGCCTACTTCCTCCTCGCCTTTTCCATTTTAATAATTCTGTTTTCAAAAGAAAATTGAAATATGAAAACTATGGACCATGAAACAGGCCTACGCCGTCATATTGCAGAGTTTTGTGAAATCCGTGCCTCCCGGGTGACTGTATAAACTTGGGAGCTGATCGCTGCTGTTATACTCGAAGGATTAGACTTACGCTTGGGGAACCGGTGGCGCCGAAGCCTCCATTTTAGGTTCCCTCCCGAAACATCGGAAAGGATTTTTTAGGGTAGGGTCGACGGCCCTCGGTCGTATAACTGTAGGGTTCGGGAAATGCAAGACCACATGCTGACGGACCGCTCGTTCGATGGTTGCCGAGGGAGAAAGTGGGTGAGGGGTAATTGGTTCCCCTTTAAGAGAGGGATGCCGCCGGGGAATGAGGAGGGGGCGGAGGGTTGGCGGCCGGGGGCGGAATCAGGAGAGGGAATGGGACGCCCGGGAATTGGACAGGAGAGGGAAAGTGTTCCCGAGGGAGTCCGAGGGGCTGTGACGAAAGGAGGAGGAGATGGGGTTGTCCACGTATTAGGAAAAAAACGGCCGTCTCCGCGAACCGATAATCGTCTCCTATACTTCATACAGCAAGAGATGGCGGATGGACCTTCTTGAAGCCGTAGGGTAATAGAGTAACGATACGGGAGATTAAAAATCTCGAGCTTCCTAAATTCGAAAGTTTACAACAGTGAAGAAAAACGTCATGTTGAATAAGTTAGTTCCACTGAAATATAAAACAATGATTAAGTGAAAAAGGTATTAACCTTGGTCGGGATCCCGGTCAAGATGAACAACTTCTACACTTTGAAATTGTAACAATTTAATGCATATTAGTGGATGACTCCGTAAAAAGTTACTCGCGGCATCTCACCCAGCTCTTTGAATTACATTTTAATACGGAAATAGTTGTTAATTCCTTTCCTGAAAGGGTAACATTACATATCCACGCTAATGGGGGTTTGTTGCAAGTTTTTCCTCTTTAAAAGGGCCAATGTACGCAATTTTCTTGGAAATTTCAAGTTACTTCGCTTTTATTATTCTCTATTTAAATCCGAATCGTAAGGAAAAGATCAGATATCAATAAAAAATTAAAATAGAGTTTATTTTAGAATTTATTTATGATAGAAATACTGCAATCGAACATTAAACCCAAAGAAATTTACTAATAGGATAATAATGATACGATTGCATTATTATGCCATCATCTGAACCATGAATGAGCTTAAAAAAGGATAGTAGAATAATAACATTTATATTTCATTGTAGGGGGCAAAAATTTGCATTTAAACTATTTATCGCTATAGAGTGATATATTTTTTATCCACGAGTGAAAAAGAGAGCAACTACTTCTAGGTTTACATTAATACGTCCTAAGTATACCTGAATTCTCAATCGTCCCACACGTTTTAAGAAGCGGAGGAACTTGGCAACTTCACCAGTCTGATTTCAAGCGACTAACACTTCTTCCCCATTCTGACGTGGCCGTTCGCTGGCTAATCTCACCGATGATAAAGGATGAAAGTGAGGAGGAAGAGATCCAAGAAGGAAATTAAAGAGGAGAGAGACTTTGGCGGGCCCTCATACTGTTGTGGCAATACGAAGCCGTGTCTCGACGGATCTCTCGCTTGAGCGCACTCAAGATGGGAGGGCGGGAAAAGAAAGTGTCTGCTTCTTCGCCGTCCCATCTCCGTTTCGCGAACGCTGAAATTGTCATCGTCGATCCGAGAAATGTTGGTGGTTGGGGAGGGGGGGGTCTGGGGCTCATAGAACTAAATGGTTAGTTCCAGGAAGACTGTATTTAGGAGAGGGATTTCATTTTTCCCAACTGCAAACCATTCACCAACGGTAGTCTATGCACACCGCCATCGCTCCCTGGATTTTCATATCCGATGTCCAAGCAGACGAAACGATGGATATTTATTACCTACGACCAAAAAAAGAAGAATGCTTACTGCCTTTAACTTCTCGATGAGTGTTAGGTGATCTACTTCAAGGAAGTAATTAAAATCCTCCTATTCATTATTGTTAGAACTTAATTTTTACAATGAAATCTTTTCTTACCTATACTGTACCAATTTTTTTACAAGCTCTTTCAGAAACATAACAACGAAAGTTTTAAATTTATTATGTCGATCGATTATTGGTTATGTACGTGAGACGGTGGATTTCATCATTATGACCCGATGAATCAAATTCTTCAACAACTGACAACAATGTTATAACTCAAATACCATCAATACCAAAAATTGGTTATAAATAACTGTTTGAGTGAATTAACTGTTCTATAGAGTAAAAATTCTCAAGGAGGTAGGCACATCGAAATAATAAAGAAGAAGGTATAAAATAGCACTTTTTTCCTGTCATTACTGTGTATCATGCTTTGAAGAGCTTTAGCATAGTTATATAAGTTGCCACCGACTATATTTAAATAATGATTTTATATGATTCAGGATTATTATCTTAAACATAATAATAAATAGCGCAGTTGTTTCATTGGAAAATGGAGTCTAGGATGGCCACCTGAACTTATCTGGTGCCGATTTATTAACGATATTAAAAAAACATCTTTTACTGATCCGGATGGTTCAATGAGAATCACTTTTCAGAAAAAATCAGCATTTTTATGCAGCATCCATCTAAATTTATCTCTAAAGATGAACTTACACTTAAAGAGGGTATATTTTGCGAATATTCTAAACTAAAAGTTTAAAAGGGAAAACCGAAATCGTTCTTCTGTTGACATGCTCATTTACGGATGTGGCTAAGACGGAAAGGATAACGGGGGAATTTCGAGTTTCGGTCATAATTTCGTCGGTGCGGCAAATTGGGGTCTCAACGAAGGACATCCTATAGCTGTATTTCGCGCGTCCTTGCACGAAAGGAGCGATGAGATAGAAGTGAAAGGAGGGGAAAGGGAAGATGAAAGAACGATGGATGGAAGGAATGGTCTAGCATACTTCCGTATCTTTCTCCGTCGAAATTCCACCGTATTCGTCCAAAATAGCAGGAGATGCTAGGGGATTAAAACCATTACGTTGAAAAGACCACTAACCAGCATTTTATTTGCTGAATACAACGTTATCGGCAGTAATTTTGGATGCCACGAAAGTATTTAATTCAGTTGGTTATCCACCGGCAAGTAGGCTTCCTCGAGTACCAATCCAGACTTCGGTCGCTCTGAAACTCATTTCAAATTAGGGAAAATGTTATGGATTAATATCCTAATTGTATCGTGCTATGATGCCATTTAAGATATTTTTTGGGTGAATTCTCAAAATCGCGTAGAAACGTTTAACGTGGATTCTGATAATGGTTTGTCATGATTTTGACTTAATTGTACGCTTAATTGTTACTTCGGCTATTGCTTACTAATGATTTTTTAAGTTGCTTAAATAATTTATATGAAATTAAAAAAAATAACCTTCATTCAACTGGAATCACACCACCACGTGTTTCGGACACGTTTCGACACTTTCTTCGAAATACTAACTTCATCCCAGTCTCGTCGGAAAAATACAGAAAAATAAAAGGGAGCATTTAGAGTTTAGGCATATCAAAAATATAGTATTTTTTCTAGTTTATGAAAAAGATGATTCAGACGACTATGGTATTTAGTTCTGTCCTGAATGTTGGCGAGGGAAAACTGCACAGGGTTGGGAGTCGAGCGCGTGAATGCCACCAGTTTATCGATTAACTGTTTAAACGACAAACCGAATGCAAATCATTTCCAACCAAGTCAACTATGCATCAACTCTAATATTACTCATGTGTTTCCACCATACGCAAAGGTTAATAAACGGACATTTTCCCTTATTAGCTGTTTGTAAAATTTCATTTAAAATAGATTTGAGAAAGCGGACTTCGCGCAATGATTGAGTATATTAATAACCAAATTGCACTATTGTAGGTGAATTATGATTACAATTTTTTACAACCATTTTGCATGCGTGAAGTAGAAGTAATATAACTTAAACCTTGTAGTCGTCTAAAGCTGACTGTCACTCTAGTTACTTCTTCTGTTAGAATTATAACTTATCAATCACCTAGTAGTAAACTGTAAAGCGATAGAGAGCCTTATGTGTAATTCTCCTCTGTCACGTGCAAGCGGTGACTAGCATGAAACAATATAGGTGTATAGGTAAGGGACAATGCTTAAAATTACAACTACAAGTGTGGAAAAATCGACTATGCTCTATTACTTACTTATATATATATATATATATATATATATATATATATATATATATATAAGTAATAGAGCATAGTCGATTTTTATATATTGGATATATATATATATATATATATATATATATATATATATATATATATATATATATCCAATTTAAAACCATTTAAAATTCAAATAAAAATTATGAACTTCTGTCAATTAAATTAATATGCTGATAAATTAATACAGTTATACGTAAAAGGGGTGAATTCGGCGTAGAGGTCAATCACTCAGGGATTTAAGCGGGTTAAAGGGCTTTTCCTGAGAAGTAGGACTAATTGACCAATCGATTGTCAATTTTTATCGGTTGAGCAGTGAGTACCATCAATTAGATAAGAGAATCCGTTTTCCATGGTTAAACAAGTCGTAAGGAAATTTAAAACAGTTTCTACCAGTCACCCTCTCAGACACGAGTTAACTGGGCTTGACAAGTCCTGGTTGCAAGTACGGAATGCCTACGTCCACTTTTGTTTCGTGAAAAGGGTTCCCATACCCAGGACGGTGATTGAGAGGTGGAGGGGGGAAGGAGGGCACCTCGGGGATGTGATGACGCGGCCCGGGGAGTGGGGGAGGGGGATGGAGGAGGGGGAGAACAGGGAAGGGGAGGAGCGAGTCAACACAAGAGTGGCGGAGCGACGGAGGAGAAGAGAAAGAGTGCGTGCGAGAGAGAGAGAGAAAGTGGAGGATAAACAAGAGTCCCACTTTCTCGTTATTGTTACTCCGCCTTCACTTGCCCCGCTTCCCTCCTCTTCTCCCCCAAAGGGTTTCCGTCGTTCACCGCAGCGCCCGTTCGGATACTCTAAACGACGCTCACGAAAGAGGGGTCTAAAGAGGTGGGGAAAAAAATGAAGCCACACCGCAGCAGCCACGTTTGCTACAACTACGAATAAAATATATTAGGCGGTGTCGGAAGCAAATTTCGGTTTCCCGAGAAATTCAGCCAGTTTCAATAAAATACATTAATTCCATACGAGGGAATTCTAGGGAAGGGGATGTATTTGTTGGTTCTAAATAATATAAACTTGCCTTACTCCTATAATTAACAATTTAATTAGTAAAACTTTGACAAATACTCTTAATTTCAAGTGATTATCCTGCCGAAATGGTGTTTATACATTTTAACTTCTTGTAATTATATAACTACGAATGTAGTATCAATTAAAGCTGAATAGTCATTAAAAGATACCATTTTATAAGGGGATATTGAACAGGTCTAAATAAAGGGATCATTTTATATTTGGGGTACGAAATTATATCCCGAAAGACTCCTTCGCCTACCCTCGTACACAAACGCAATTAACGTAATATATACCTAATTAAACGAGTACAATGTATTTCACGCTCTCTCTACGAAATACAGCATGTATTTTCTCAGCGTGCTCCTGAATTACTTTTGGGGAATAAATATATAAATTTTACTACCCTTTGAATGCCATCTTTTCCTTCATTTTCTAAAGACATATAAAAAGCTATAATACTGCCGTTGAATCAGCATAAAAAGCAAGAAATTATTGAATTATTCAAAAATATCATTAAATATATATGTACCTAAATAAATAAATAAATAAATAAATATATATATATATATATATATATATATATATATATATATATATATATATATATATATATATATAATGGGAAGAAATCGGTTGGAAGGTAAAATTGACATCGTTTAATCGATTCGTAACTTTCCGCATTAACGACGGGTATAAAATTTCACAGTATATCTAGGTTTAGTGAAGCCAAAGTTAAAAAAAAACAATGATGATCATTTATTGTACCTCTTCTCGAAAAGTTAGTAAGTGAAACGAGGAAAGATATGCGAGTTTTTTCTTTTTTGTCTAAAAAATATAACGCTTCCAGTAACACTTCACACAGCCAACACATTTGATTTTGTATGGCATTGTTATTTGTGTCAGTACATTAGAGACCTTGTTTATCTTCAAAGGAGACGAAAAATACACAAATTTAATACTTTTGTAGTTGTTGCACTCAAAAGTGGAAAAAATACAAAGTTATTCATAGTCTTTCGATATGAATAAAAGGAAAAGCATTGAGGCTTGAGTGGATCCTTAGTTATTTTCCAACAAACACGGACTCCACGGTGGTAATATGTTTTTTGAATGGCCTTTAATGACCTCTATCTCATAAATATCATTCGGAACTATTCCAGTCACCTATGGCGTGAAAACAAAGAATATTAGGGAGAAAACGCATGCAAGACTAAATCGTTTCCTCAGCAAGATATTGCACGCGTTTTGGTGCATTGAAATTGAAACCTTTTTAAAAAAATTCGTTTCTTTTAAATTTCGGCAACTAACCAAAATCGAAATTAAATTCCATGCTTGGGATGGTACGCATTAAAAAGTGGGTTTTACAACACTTCAAGTGCCTTCCGCGAAACATTATGTCACGCACGCACACACAAGAGAGTGCGAAGAATAATTTCTTACTTCCTTTTCCGAGTCTATTCTCGCTCACGCTTCCTGCCGTCGAGGAGGAACGCTCTTGTGAGGAAGCGGCTGGGGGAGGGAGGGGCACGCGGGAGGGCGGGGCGGGACCCATTCCGCGCTCGCGTTTCGTTTTTACGGCGAGCGAGAGGACCAAGTGGTGGCTTTCATAATTGGGAGAGTTAGGGGTGGGCGTATTTTGGGGGAAGGGAGTGCTTTGAAGGCCCTTTGGTCTAGGGGTTGGGGAAATGACTACGTCTTTATTTTTTGACGGTGGACCCTTGGGAACCGGTGGGCGGGGACCGACCTCCTTGGTGATTAGGGCCGCAGAACCAGATTATGAACACTGAATGTACCCACACCCACTCCCGGTGGGCGACAAAAGTGTGCAAGGAGAGTGCTCGAACACCAATGGAATTTTAAGGGAATAGGAAATGTTTGTTAAGGATGTAATTATAAATGAGGTCCTTTAGGTCGTTGCTTTCACGTAATACATTCGCTGGAAATAATGAATTTCTTAAAATCTTTAGTCGTCCCAGAGTGAGTTCTTGGCGTTCTTATAGGTAGCTAATTTTATATCCACAACCTTATCGGCAATTATAAACTAGGGTATATATAACTGCTTGGGCTTAAGGAGTTATTCTATGCAATTTAGTTATGTTCAATTAATATATGCGTTGCAGGAACTAATTTAGTAGATTTTTAATTTTTTTTGAATACTCAATTTTTTTGATAACTCTAGTGGTATAATCTTCCTCATATATGATATTCAAAGAATTAAAACAATCAATACAACGTACAATCACTGGCAATATTTACCATATAGCATAGTGATATGATCTTCATAATATACAATAGTAGTATACATTAAAAATTTGTACATGGATTTGCTTGGCTGGTCCTGCCAAGTTAGCTAGTTTGTTAGTTAGTTCTGGCTTGACAGCAGGTGCCACGTAAACAAAAATGATAGCTTGAAATTTATGCAATTATAAACTACATACATGTATTGTGTCACGTGTTTTCCAAGCCCTCATTCATTCTGTATAATAGCCAGTCTTTTATTCTCCCTTTCAGAGCGTTTACTGACTGTAATGTTCTTAAATTTTAAAGTATTTCATTAAAAATTAGAGGTAGAGTAACCTCCAATTTTCTCCTACCTTGATTTGTATGAAATGTTTTTGTCATATACTTAATATGGTCCCTTCATGGTAATTCCTTTTTATTTAAATCAGGAACTTCATCTACATCTACATAATACCCTGTGCTAGGTCGCCAGCCATGCATGCACAGTCACAATTATTGCGCACGCCTCTACACAAATATCAGTTTGATCATGCACTCGAATGAAGGTACTAACATGCAAAAATATTTAGTAATAGAATATACTACCTTGATCAAAAAGTTCCCGGAATAACCACCGTGTGGCGCTCCCATCGTTCCGATTTGAGTTCTGTTTTTTTTTGTTAAATTGGTACATCTGTTGTTGATATTCCCTTTAAATCTTAGTGTCATAACTTGACATTTGCAAAAGTTACGGTCGGTTTTCGGTATGTCCATCAGTGCTTCCTGCGATTTTTCCATTACTTCCTCTCGGCTGCTAAAACGCGTTCCCCGTAATGGTTTTTTAACTCGATTGAACAGAAAGAAGTCACAGGGAGCCAAATCAGGTGAATTCGGTGGCTGTTGGATGGTATTTGTTGCATTTTTCGTCAAAAAATTACGAATAATGATAGCACTGTGCGACGGTGCGTTATCATGGTGCTAAATCCACGAGTTTTCTGCCCACATTTCTGGTCTCTTTCGGCGAATTGCTTCACGCAAACGTCTCATAACGCCCAAATAATACTCTTTGTTTACTGTCTGGCCTTCTGGCAAAAATTCATGATGCACTACACCGTTGTAATCCATGAAAACCGTCAGCATTGCCTTCTTTTTTGACTGAAAACGACGTGGTTTTTTTTGGTCTCGGCTCATTTGGTGAACGCCATTCACTTGCCTGATGTCTGGATTGCGTGTCGTACTCATAAACCCACGTCTCGTCTCCAGTAATGATCCTTTTGATGAATGTGGGATCGGATTCAGCCTCGCAAATCATGTCTTTTGCGACGTCAACACGGTCTCTTTTTTGCATGAAATTGAGGTCTTTTGGAACCAACTTTGCTGCTACACGACGGAAACCCAAATCATTAACCACAATGTCTTGGGCGGATCCATAGGCAATGTTCAAGTCCTCCGCTATTTCTCTGATGGTTAATTTGCGGTTATTGACCAACATTTCTTTTACTTTATCAATTTTTTCACCGACTTTCGATGTCGATGGTCTGCCACTGCGTTCATCATCTTCGATTGACTCACGACCACTTCTGAACCGCTCGTGCCACTGGTAAACGACCGTTTTTTTTAGAGAATCGTTGCCGAAACACTTTTCCAACATTTCCAACGTCCGTGCGCCACTAAATCCGTTTTTACGCAAAATTTAATACAAGTTCGTTGTTGCAAATTTAAATCCATTTCTGAAATTGTAAAAAATCGCCAACACACACAGAGATAGATGTACTCTTGGCTACGTAACTTTTGCAAATGTCAAGTTATGACACTAAGATTTAAAGGGAATATCAACAACAGATGTACCAATTTAACAAAAAAAACAGAACTCAAATCGGAACGATGGGAGCGCCACACGGTGGTTATTCCGGGAACTTTTTGATCAAGGTAGTATTCAAACAATGCGAGAAGAGTTACAGCTGATGCTTTTCAGAGGCTCGCCTATTGTTTAAAATCTTTTAGCACAGGTACGCATCCATATTAGAGAGATGGAATTATATTCATTCATAAAATTAGCTATCCTAATGGATTTATTCATTTAGGATATTGCTAAATGGATTATGATCGACTGTTAATGGAAGATATTCAGATTAAAAAATAGTTTCTCTAGTATAAATCAACAACTTTGGTACAACAGAGCAATAAATTATTCGAAGGATTTGAATATATTATTGATTCAATTTTTTCGCAAAAATCTCTTTGAAAGAGAATAACCGAAAGCAAATCCTATAAAAAATCAGTAAAAAAATGAGAATATATTTCATAGTTCAGAGAGGTTCTTGGTTATAAGTTATGATCTTGCATTAGCTCAAATATAGCGCGACTCTTATCTCACGCAGATGCACCTCGTCTATGGTCGTGATGGCGATTTATATTTTCTTGACGAGCATTTCACCTAGTCACGGAAATGTGTCCCAATAGTATTATAATAATTCAAATGTTCCGTCCCATACGGAATAGCCTTCGGATCCCAAAACAGATTGTCTTTGGACGACCGTCTCCTCTCCTCAAGTCCTCAGCCCTCCCGACTCTCACAAGGTGCATGTCCATCAATAGGGCGTCCTCTCAGATCAAAAGACAAGAGGGGAGTACATGACTGTGACGGAGGATGCCGTCGAGATGGCTGAAAGCCATTCAAAGGAAGACCGGCCCACGGACGTGCCTCCGACGCTCACACAATCCCACCTCCTCACGTGGGACGGCCTAACGGCCCAATTCCAAAAACGAAAACGTCCCGTTTTGGTGACAGTGAAGACTTTTATCCTCATCTCCTCCCCCACTCTTCTCCTCACCATATCTCCCATGGCAAAGGAGCTTCTTCTTTCTTCGTTTTCTCTCCCCTTCCTCGAGAATGGATTCGATGAATAAGAAACGCGACCGAGGGAGAGAGGAGAGGTAAGGGATGTAGGGCAGGGAGGGAACTGGGGAAGGTTGCGGAAAGAAACCAAGCGAAAAATTTTTTTTTCAGAAATTTCTTTCATCCCCTTCTCCGCTCTTGTTCTATTGTAATTTTTCTTACTCGTTCACGGAGGGCGGGGGAACGGTCCAATTCGGATCGATTTGCTTGGATCTCGCCAGACGCGATCATGTTTCTTTCACCTCCATGTGACAGAGAGAAAGAGTATGCCCTCTCAATAATGCCGGCGGATTTGCAAAATGCCGGTTTTTTTTTCACGACCGCTTCCACCGCTCCCTTAATCCCCCGGCGGCAGTGTGGGGAGGCCGATGTTTGAAAAATACAAGAAGGAAAAAGATGAAAAAGAAGTAGAAGGCTTTGAAAAATACGAATCGAGAGTTCATCAATTTAAATTGGCGAGATCGAGGCGATGCAAGACGGAGACAACGCCTGCATATTCCTCACCAATTCAAGCAATCGCGAAGGGATTTTACACACAGAAAAAAACCCTAGAGATATACTCATTAGGGCACGGCCTAATATAAGACTGGTACAAAAGGTAATGTAAGCCTGGCCTAGAGGTAGATATAATTAGTCATGAATTTTTATATTTTTAGATAATAATCTACGTCATGCGCCCACACCTCTTGTATCAACAGCGCCATCGTAGGTGGTCTGTTACTCCAAGTTCCCGGTGACTCTTCTCTAGATTAATGTCTTTTGCTATAATATTCTTTCCGAAATATATCGTCTTACTATCTTGAGATCATCCAATATTTTCGTTTTTCCTCTTTCTACAAACGTAGACTTCCCCTAGCGTAGGTTTTCCCATTACTTTCCTTTGCAGCACATCCGATAATAGGCAATTCATTCTCAGCACATGCCCAATATCTTTTTTTGGATCCTGTTTGCTGTTCAAAATTTATCTTCCCTCTCCAATTATTCTTAGAACCCTTCACTTCTCACTTAATCGCACATTATTTTTATCATCGCACGTTACTGTATCGCTCTAATATCCTGTTCCGAATCCACATCTGTTAAATATAGATTCTTTTTGCTATTTATTCTTGGTAATGACTATACATAAAACTCTTTAAAAATCCTCTTTTTTTCAATCCTGCGTCCAAGTTATTGGAAACATTCCTGATTCTCTTTCTAAAATAATCCCTTGACACATGAGATGTTTATACCCTTGAATCGCGATGAATACGGGGGTATTTGGTGGCATAATTTTCAACGAGATGAGGATGGATAAACACAATATATTCTAGGAATATTAGGGAAAAATAAAAATTCGGAAGTAAAATAGTCACCCAAACGGATCTTCGGCTGAGGTAGTATCATATAAGAAGATGCCACGGTAGTGGTAATGAGTGAAGAGAAAGAGACGAGTACGGAATTGACGAAAAACAAGAAATAGAGGAGGAAAAAAAATAGAAATAGACGAACTTTGAATAGAAGTCTTTTAAAAGTAGAAAGATTAGTGATAACAAGTAATATGGGCTAAATACTATTGATTGAAGTTATATGGCAAGGCCCTAAGAATGAAAAGAGCATTTTACCATTTTTTTTAGTGGTTCCAAATGATGAAATGATTGTGCAGGTTATGGACCATAACAACTGAAATAGGGTGTTTGCGTCTGATAAAAAAACTATTTGGAGTGGTCTTTCATAATTATTTATTTACACCTGACGCCAGAATGTCCATTACCCCCTGCAACTAATGTTCTTGTAGGTTAAATATTGCGATACATCTGTGCCTCCTAAAGAGTAGTAAACGTACAGACGGAAGGAGAGACCATTTTGAGCGAAGTATATCAACTTTACCAGCACGTTATTTATACCTGTACGTTTATTAAAGTATAAAATGGAATTTCAACAAAAATACCAAATAAATGAACGTATGTCTCGAGAATTTGATAAATATTCTGGGTATCACTCGGATTTTTCCCAGCAGATTAATATCAAATGCCATGTAAATGTATTATTGCTGACTTAAAATAGGCAATGAATTAATGACAAATAATCATGAAGAGCCTGGAAATAGATGAAAATTTCAAATCATTTGTCTATACAAGCATCAGGACAACGATATAGTTGACATCGATGGATAGTTACCGATGAAATTCACCGCGAGTATCTCTAATGGGCTGAAGTCATGCTAAATCTTTTTGAATTCCTGCTGTTGTACTTCGTTTCCTAAATAGCTATTGTTATCAATTACACCTAATAAAATAAGCATCGTATACTGTACTTTATATGTACCTCATTTGCATACAACTAACAATATTTTATTGAGAAAACGTTAAATGAATTTAGTAAGCCAGAAGTAAATACTCTCTGAATTATGTACTCCCCTGAAATAAACGCTCGCTAATACAACAACAAAATAGTGTAAGCTATTGCGGAGTGTCCCTGTTTTACCGCGGCCTGTTATCAAAATCATCCATTATTAAATATCCGAGCTATTAACGAAATGTTCTCTGCCGGGTACTCACCATTTGTTGGTCTCCGTTTCTAGAAAGATCCACTAACCGCTCTCTCACTTGATATCGCTCGATACTAACCCTTCTAGCTCAGCTATGCCCCAAGACTAACGTGACAATTATAAACCAAACTTAAAGGAATCTCCTCATTTTCACCAATTTGGCACAAACAAATGTATTTCCTAAAAAGTAAATAAATTTCTTTGTTTTTTAGAATTTTAGGAATATGTATTTTATGGACTGCAACCTATGCTGCCTACTATGTCTACCCAATGGTCGGACAGTGTCCTTTTGTGGACCGCATCTTGTTGGCACCGGACCTGGTAGTATATGAAATATTGGCACTGACAGGAAAGTGCTCGTAAGAAGGAGAAACACCGTAGACTTCACCACCTACGCTTGCATTAGTGCTTTGGTATCCTGAAAATTATTACACTATCATGCGTCGCATATACATGCACGTGCAATATTATTATTTTCTGAAATCAAGTACTACAATTGGGATCAACTTAAAAATTATTAAGTATCAGAACCCTGTTATATTTTCCTGAATTTGGTGATAAAATATGTCGGTCATTCGTAAAATGTGAACATTGTAATAATTATTTTTTAAAATCAAAATCAAATGAGCTTATCGAATAAAACAGCTAAGTAAATATTTCGGCTGATCTGATCAGCTTATCAGCTCTTATCACCTTATGCTCACGGAGGATGGAAGTGAATAATATTTGGAATTAATCAGATTAAAGAGAGTACCAAATCAAAGTGGGTGACTAACTTTATTAAATGGCTCATTGGTTTTGGCATCCAAAGCTCCAATTTTGGAGTAAATCTGCTTGTGGTTTGCGCGTATTTGAAAGGGTTTCCAAAATGAATGCACTCCCATACCATGATTCAAAAACCTTAGGGGCGCATCAGCGAGACAAAATGCGAGGAAGTTCTTTTTATTCGCGTGTAAAAAGAAAGTGTCTTTCCCAAGGATCCACCGTGGGAGGACGATGGGCGGGGAAGTGATGAGCAGTTTCCGACGGCGAGTCACATGGCATTAGGTAATGGAGTCTCGTAAAATAAAAGTAATTACTCCCTAAAACCCGCAACCGCTCTCTCTTTAATCTCAATAAACTTATGAAATCCCTCTTGATTGCCAAGTGTGGGTGAGCAGTTAGTGGATTCGGAGAACCACTGGGTCGGAGGAGAGGTATCGCCGACGTGGATGAATTGAAATTTTGAAGTATCGTAAAGAGAAAAAAAAGACCAGAGACATTAACGACCATAATTTGATGAAGGGGAGCAATTATATTTATGCACCTCTACAAGCAGAAGTAGCATGGTTACATTTTACCGAGCATATTTCAATGTCTTCATTCTACCTTTTATGGCACAAATTATTTCACGAGATGATTCGAAAAGTTAAATATGATTTAATGTTACGTCACATTTATATTCTACATTAGCTTGTCAGATGTAAATTTCGCTCTTAATAACCAAAGTACAAGTTTTTTCAGCGTCACAATTTGCGTTCACGGGTTTCAAAATGGAGTTCTAATGTGTCACAGCAGTAATCAAATTATACCTACATAGTTTTGTGGCGAGAATCTTAAAAAACGGAACACGTTATTATTTGCGTTAATGACAATAACTATAACACAAGCGCATTATTAACAACACTTATCTTACCTTATGTATATTTTTGATGAAGTGAGACCAAGCATTATGAATTCAATTACTTTTGCGATTTTGCCGTAAATTCTGGTCGAGCCATTAAGCCACGAGGAGCGAAATATAAAACGGAAACAGTGAAGATTTTCACTTGTGTGGAAAACCGAAATTTACCTGGAAAACCGAAATTTAACGCTTTGGTTTCGATTCCTAGGTCTATTTTACCTTCATTGATCGTTCTGAAGATAAAGTAGCAGAGAGAACTACATGTTTTCAAACAAATATATTTAGGAACTTTTATTTCCGCTATCAGCATGCAATAGCAACAAATTAGTCTCCTAAAAGAAAGCATGTCAATTTGATATGACTATATTCAGGTCGAAGACACATTTTGTTCAAAACAATTAGTCTATTTAACAACATATCCCTAACCCCAACATGCCATGACCCCAATATTCTCCCTCAATGCCCTTTCCAAGCACACATCGCTTTTCCAACTTGTGCCACCTTACCCTAAGTTTTCCTTTTGGTGATCGGCAGGTGTTTATTTTGCTTGCAGTTGCTATATGCACTGCAAAAGCACCCTGGGATGCACGCAAAGGATAAAGAAGTGAGTGCAGACCAGCTTTCAAACGGGGACTAAGAGGTTTTCACTTTCCTGTGTGCTCAAGAAAGGACCGAGAGAGAGGTTTCAAAAGAGTGCGCTCTCTGCATTCACAAGCGATCTTGGGAAGTTTTAAGAAATATCAAGAATTGGAGACGGCTGAGTGAGAGGGGAAAAAGGTAAGAAACGAGGAGGGAATGCAAACATTAGACACACCTGCCACGCCCATCTTTGAACACTCGAGTCTTTCGCTAAGCTCGCACAGTAGCGTAGCAACGGA
Organism: Hetaerina americana; assembly: GCF_022747635.1. NCBI lineage: Eukaryota > Metazoa > Arthropoda > Insecta > Odonata > Calopterygidae > Hetaerina > Hetaerina americana. The sequence goes on along the minus strand of NW_027286985.1, from coordinate 84,805,618 downwards.
AGAGAGCTGGCAAAACCTAGTTCAGTCATCCGCTAAGTTAAGATAACATGGACGATTTATGAAGTCTATTCCTTGCTAATAAATCCACGTCAAAATGACAGGGTCTCTATTTTGACTTTGCTTTGGATTAGCTCTAATCAAAATCTTGGTTTGAGCATCAAAACTGTTTCTTTATTAAAAGTGTTTTCAAAATCTAACCCCAATTCTTCCAACTAATTATGTTTCCAAGTCATTGGTGCGTGTTTCCTTCATTTAAGAATCATGCCTATGCCCTTAATTACTTCAAAAATGTTTGAAAACCTAAAATGACGAAATACAATAAAAATCCAGATTTGTAATGACATTGGCACAGTGGAAAACGTTCAGCAAAATTTCAATTTACGAAAATATTTTTATTATTATATTAAATAGCCATTCTTTACCTTAAGCTTAATCTCCTAATCTTTGGGTATTAATTTTCATTGCAGAATCGATAATTTCATTTTAAATCTTTCCTGTGGATACATTATTGACGGAATATGCGACTTCTAACAAAGACGTTCGTTCAAAACGTCTAATTAACAAGGTGAAACAAATGAATCGACCGAACCAAGAGGGAAGATCACTTCGTGAACAATGGCATAGAAAGAAATTCAGTTGGGAGGACTGCGACAGAAAAAACGGGATGAATTACAAGGATATGGAATCGAGAATAATTCGAGAAAGTGCACAAATAGCTGCCAAGTAGAGAGGTCTGCAGCAATCAATCTGCAGATTGAACGGCAATTACGACGACGTGAAATACAGACGCACCAGTATTTCCTCAGTTCTGTCGGGCCACTGAACTAGAATCTTCTCCGCTAAAACTTTCTTTTGCCTACGTGTTGGAGCATGAGCCAGGAAAACATCCTGACACATTAATCTTCGGTTGAGGGAAAAGAAATGTAGCATACCGGAATTCTTGGAATACCGCATGCTTGGCAATATTTTTCTTTATTCAGGAATTCGAATTCGAGGGGCCCATCAATTTTCATGTCGCGAATTTTCAATGTGGAACACGTTTTTGGTTTTAGGTAAGGGTACGTTCGTCATATATATATATATATATATATATATATATATATATATATATATATATATATATGTGTGTGTGTGTGTGTGTGTGTGTGTGTGTGTGTGCGCTTATAGGTCCACGTAAAAGACATGCGAACGTATGTATGGAATCCATTTCTCCCGTGATAATTTTGCCTCCATCCCCTATCCTTTCCATCTTTATTTCCTTACATCTGCCGGGCAAGAATGAATTCTTCTGGTCAATTCTTGGAGAATTCCGCTCCGACACAGATCTCTGTGGCGTTTGGGATAATTGTCTAATTTAAAAGCATGGAACTCGACTGGGGTTCCCTTCCTCTAAAGGGTGTATTATGTGACACTGAAATACAACTGCAGAGAAAAAATGGACTGGCAGAGTTTAAAGAGTGTTCGAAGAGATCAGTTGTCCACATGGCCATTGGCCAGATACTGAGAAATCATTAAGAACTTATAATGATGCCCCAAAGCAGAAAATAGGCAGCCTAATAAAAAATTGGTTTTGAATAAGCGCAACTGCGGCAAGGGGTTGAAAATTTAAGGGACGTCGTTATCATATTCGAATCGAATTCCATTTGGAAAGTGCGAGTTTGACATATCCCTCCGAGGTAAAATTTATTCGTTTCAGGAAAATTTTCCAAAAAAGGATAGTAAATTTATTTAAAAATATTGCTGCGAAAAATTCTTGAAATTGGTATAACAGGGTTTGACATAGCCAGGAAAACTATGGTTAAAAACTGGGTATTGATACTACATGGTTCGTATAAAAAGTATCGGGAACCGTTTCGGATATATAAATTTATTTCGGATATTGCTACAATGCCCGAAATTCCGTCCTAGTACATCCCTTGAGCGTTGAAACACTCTTGCCAGCGCCTTTTCCGCGACTCAAAGGCTCCCTGGTTGGCGAATTGCGGAAGGCCTTTAAGGGTACGCGTGCAAACTTCTTTGACGACAATTGGGGTCCCATGGTAGTGTTGTTAAAGGGAGGATTTCACTTTTGGGAATAGGAAATAGTCTGCTAGTGACAAGTCGGGACCGTTTGGGAGTTGAGGAATCATCACAATGCCGTTACAGAAGATCTTTGCCAGCAGACACTCGACCCTGCCCTTAAATATCTGTAAAGACTTTCGGGGTGAGTTTAGCGCTGTTCTTTGGCATTGCAAAATTTTCAGTGATAAATGTGTGCTCTGTCATCGTATCAATGCCAATATGATCTGAAATCGTGCGCTTACTTAACCAATGGCCTGAATTCAGTACCTCACGCAAACATCAGGAAAAATTGTTACCGACTATTTTTTTATAAACCCTGTAGAGTGAATAATTAGGGTCACATTCACTTTAATTAATTGAATCAGTTCTCCACGGCCTAATTTTGGATTTGTATTGAATAATAGATCTTTAAAATTCCAGGAGATGACAAACATAAAAAATGGCTTAATTTATAATTTTATCATCTTTATTAACAATAAAGTGCATTGAGGTACATAGGAAAATCTAGGCTAGAAGGGCCTCACCACCATGCATTACCCCAACATCTCTGTTATTAGTAAAATATCATCATCCTAAAAATAAATTCGTTTTGAACTGGGATTTAATGTATCCAATTATGTTTCGTGTTTCCTTTTATCCATAAAAAGGGGCATAATATCGACACATTATAAAATCAGATCAGTGTCAAGTTTTGAGTGAATAAGACCAGAAGAAGCCGTCTGTATGAAAAAGTGAATGGAATAATTTTACTGTTTAGCAATATGGCCAATAATTGAAGGATTAGAGAATGTATAAAATAGATGTTAACTTCTACATTTTATCAGAATGAATTCTTTTTGCTTCTGGAAATACAGTTGCACAAATGAGAAAAAAACTATTGGGTGAAAATAACATGATATTTCCATGCTGGCGGAGGAAAAAGCAGCAAAAGAGAGAAGAGGAGAGGCGGTCCAGAAATAGAGAGAAATGGCTCGGTGGCGCGGAAGGGGTCTAATCAACGGTAAATGTGGTCAGTACGGAATGAAAGAGTTGGTTGAAAACTGCTGAGTTAGAGAGGAAATTTATTTTACGCACTATGGGTCGTAACAGACTCCTGAAGACAACGCTGGTGGGGGAATGTCTTTGAATATCTATAGAGGAAGGTGACGAAAAGAATATGTCAAGTGGATAATGAGAGAAGTGAAGAAATCATGACAAAATGAGGTGGCTAGCAGCGTATACTCTCAGTGGAGAGCAGCAAAAAGACAATCGTTGCAGTGATGGTTCAAAGTGTCCCCATCCTGATATCATAAATTGCCATCAGACATAAATTAAACAAAATTTTCTATTGGTCAGTTTTGGTGCCTAACTATAATATTTAATGGACGCTATTGTCCTATGTTTTTTTAGATGCAAAAAAACCCAGATTCTTGTATACGTGTTAAAGCTCCAAAGATGCTTCTCAGGCCAAGGGAGATTCAGACCACCATTTCTCGACATCGAGGGAAAATCATTTCGGTGACTGACAGGACGTAGAGCGGGGTATAGCGGTCTGTCCCATGCGTAACGCGAAAGTTCTGGCCAAAAGCCGTCAAGATGACAGAGAACGATAATAATGGGGTGGAAAACGTGAGCGGAAGGCCCTATCTAGACGGAGGAGGAGACGGCGCCATATTTTATGACTCGCACACCTACGCAGCAACTTTAAAGCTATGCTTTGATATGACGCTCCAATGAGATGCACTTGAAGTCAATATCCTCGTGATGTCTCCTCCGGAAGAAATTATTAACCTTATACAAAACTGCAGTAAAGACTGTTTGCGATCTCTGAGATGACCGACGAATAGTGTAATCATTAGCTCTCAGATTATTGAATCCAACAATTTCGTACCAAAGTTTTCACATTTCTTTTGAATTATTTTTTAGCTGCTGATATCAACGGCAGAAATGTTTATCGTCGGAGGTTTGAGTCAATGAATTGGGTTCATGGCTCTTCTGAGTCCCTCAGTAAAATCTTCAATACATTGAACCTCTTTGATTTAATAATGCATAAATCGCCAAGTAGTCACGCTGGATGCTAGTCATCAAAGACGCTCCTTGTGTCTTGTTTGCTGCCAATTCAAAAATCGCGTTTACTTTAATATTCGATAAAATATATAGGAATGGAAAGTACAAATAACGCTTAATGATTTGATGGAAATATATAGAAAATGATTTTTTCATGTCATAAATTATTATACGCCACGCGTAAATCGGTTTAATGATCTGAAATTCATTTCAGCCTACATTCATAGTTTTATTGGGTATGGAGACAATCACTCTGAGACGGATTTTTTGATTGAATGGAAATACTGAAGAAAGATATTCCATCAGCTACAAGGTAATGACAGTGAATTCAATATAATAATTTGAAATGAAAGTTAGAAATTCTTACGTATTAATTATATGCATCTGAATTATGAAGCGCGTATCAACGTTTATCGTTGTGATTAGGGGTTCAATTTTTTTCAAAATCATATGAACGTAATCAGCTAGCCAGATTGCGTTCAATAGCTTAGTTTTTTAAATAACGTAAGAAAATTCAAATACATGCAAATATATTTCATCAATTAAAAACGTGTAAAGAATTCTATTTCTGTTCAATCTGTTTTCATCCACAATCTGCCTTGAACGGGACGATACCAATATTCATTTAACATATCATGAAATCGATAATTATTGATTCTAGGCTTGAATACCATGCTTGTAGGCAACTGAACCACCGGCTAAAAAGGAAAGTTATATATTTTATATAAAAATGTGAAAAATTAAAACGGTGCATGATGAAATCCACTTTTAATTGGAATATTTAGCTTCGTTGTTCTGAGGAAAACATTTAAATGATTTAGCTTGTCATTCAATAATAGTTATTCTCGAGAGAAAGGGAGGAACTTAGAACTTTTCTATGGAAGTACACGAAAACCATCCCAGTAATTATGCATACGTGTCAGATCTATTTAAGACATTCAAGTTTTACTGAAAAAAGTGATGAGAGTTTCGAAACGTGATGAAATGTAAGGTTAACGACGGGAAGTACATGAAGACTCATTTTCCTCCAAACTGAGGCAAATGAGGATTAAAAAGGAAACTTCCTAAATTTTTCCCCCACCCCAACTCCTTCCAGAAACCACGGTTAAAATCTTAATGTGCGCCAGGTCGCTTAATGAATGGCGATAGACGGAGGAAGTAGGCCAAATAGAAACCCTATCTGGAGCATTTCATAGAGAGAAGGGGCTCTTTCTTTTTATTTCGGAGCAGGCAGTTTCCCACGCGGAGGCTGGGGCATAAATCTTCATTAGTGTTTTCGCGGTGTTCGCGGATGATTCGATGCGGGGAAGGAAGGAGGGGTGGGGGAGTGAAAACAGTGATCGATTGCACGCAAGAGTGAGTGCGGACACGTGGGGAAATATGGTGTGCGTGTGGAGGGGGCGACTCCTTCCTTTTGCCCCGCCAAATGTTGGAGGCCGCGGAATGACAAAAGGGAGGCGATATTGAGTGCATCAGACGGCGAAAGATGCTCATTATAAACAAAGGTCTTGAGAGAGGAAAGAGTCAGTGCAACGTCACGCCGGGACATAGGCAAAGCAACGTGATGAAATGTCATCGGCGTGCGTTCAATGATGCAATTTCCGAGAGAGAGCGCGAGACAGTGACGGCGAGACAAAGGCTAGATGTCCGAAAATACGTACACAGGGCTGTCCTTTGCTCGCTCATTGGCTCGAGAAGAACGTTTTATAATTTTCTGCTGAAACTTTGCATTGATGGGAAGAACATCAGCCTGAGAGGGAAGAACATTTTAAGCGTCTTAATCCGGCGGACGACAAAGCCCGCCGCTTATTGCGGAGCACATCCATCTCTCCCGCCTTTGCGCTCAGACGCTACGTCTTTTGGTATGAAACGTGGGTTTTTCGAAGAATCTAAAAAATTTGAGGAGGTAGTTTTCGATCTCCTTTTCAGAATTTTCAATGATGGTGCCACAGAGAGTAATTTTCATGAAGTTAATGAAGAATGATTTGCGAATAACGCATAGTGAGTCTGCGCCTTTAATTATCCATATTCATGGATTAGAACTGGATTAGTACTGAACAAGTGACACATAAAATCAGAAGAGAAATTTGGGAGCTAGGGCATAAAATTATATGAAAAAGATTGCTTATTTACTCTATCGAAAAGAAAAGCTAGGATTCTCTTTTAGGGCTAAAAAAGGGTTCTCCTGATCCACTGATATTACTTCTACCGACGAATACAAAATCATTAATTAATCAATCTATCGATTCTAAACATCATTCTTTAAAATACTTTTGGATTTTCAATAAAATATTAAATATTTAAAAAGCTTTAGAGGGTTTTATATTTTGTTAAACTAAAATTCCACATTTTATTTTTCAACATTTTTGAATAGTAATATCTATGGAGAAAACTCAGTTTCATGGTACAATGATTTTGATGATTTTTCTTTACTTCTGAAATAAATTGGAAATATTATAAAAATAAAACCCATCAACACTTATGCTCAAATTAATTTTGATTCTAAAATTTTGGACGGCTACAATACTTGGAATTACCCACTAAGTTTAATCGAGTAGTTATCATTAGGAAAGGCGACCGACACATTAGGTCATTTCCGCCATTAGGGTAGGTGGGGGTTGGATATTGAAAACATCGGGATATAGAGAGTATGGAGGAAATGATGTGGGAATTCCAGCATCGGCATTAGCCTACTATTCACGATAGGTACTAAGAGGACCACTGTGTAACGTTCCAACCAATTTACAGAGAACTCAGTCAAAGGACTATCCGCAAAGCAGTGCGAGTAGGGATCGGGATACAACTGGAACATCCTGCCCACCACCAGGATTCAAACCCTACCCACTCGGTGTGGGAAGCTAACACATTAGCCACAGAACCATCCTGATCTACCTAAGTTTAATTTAATATTTTATTTATCATAGTGCCCTACAAGTCCCCGCTAGGGTATGTGGCAAGAGTTGATTACACACCAGAATACTTTTTGCACAAAATACTTTCCCCCTTTTAACGCAGTTTGACGGATTCGTAACTCTTATCGTTCTTTGGAAAAATGACATATTAAATCTGTTCTACAATTAATCTCTCTCATTTTATTTACATGATCTCTTATGCTCTTGTAGTAAAATGATAATTTTCAATATAATTGCTATATTTTGAATTTTTTAGTACCCTGCAAGCCGCTGATAGGGTGTGTGGCAGGGGGTGAATTCACCAGACTAATTTTGACCAAATATTTTTACCTCTACCGCGGTCGGACAATGTTATTCTAATCCCTTTTCATTCGTGGAAAAATAACATCTTAAATATATCTGTTCTACACTTAATCTCTCTAATTTAATCAACATGATTTCACCTACTGTACTACGATGAGGGTGATAAAACATTCAACATCACTACTTAAGAGACATCCTTCCAATGTATGCAAGAGATTTAATCAGTAATTCAAATTTCGTTCTGTAAATGATTTAAAACCTAGCTTCTCTAATATTGTAAATACGATACTAAGTTTATCATAACAAAGTTTTACAAATCTAGCTCCTCTAACCTGTACGTTGCACGCAAACCAATTCGGCAATTAATTCAACTTCGTGAGGATCTCATATGTACACTGGCAGCATATTCTAAAGGAGGCCTAATCAGCGATTGATAAAATTTCTCTTTAAATTTTTCAACACATTTACCAATTACTTTTCAGATAAATCCTAATTTTTTGTCAGCTTGTCCACATATTCCCCATATGTTTCAGCCAGGTGAGTGAGGGTTACGTCTCAGTATTTAATCGAGTTTGTAAATTCAATTTCGATGTTCCCGATGCGGTAGGTGTTTGGGAGGCATTTGCTATTTTTCCAAAAATTCATCACTACGCACTTTTTTAATTTTAATCGTAATTGCCAAGAGTCGCACCAGCGCTGTATAACGTTAAGGTCATCTGATATAGATAATGTGTCCACAGAATAACGGATATCTATGTAACCCACTGCCTCGTCGGCAAATAAACGTATCTTACTGGTGACTACGGAGACTATAGGGACAGCCAATTAATGCAAAAAGATACAATCTGTAATTCAGTCTTCGATAAGTGAGTTATAGCAATCTAGTTCAAATAATTTTGACACGCTACTCAGTTTATCATAAAAAACGTTTTACCAATCTAGCTCCTCAATGGTGCAATTCAACCTCATGAGGATCCCACATACAAATGATATATGCATATGATATATACCTGTACTAAAGAAAGATAATATTTCTTTTAATCTAATTTATCGTATGGTAGTGAAATGCCTTAATTTTTTCCTCTCTTTCCTCGCCTGGCCAAAAGTTTACTGAACTCCATGAATACATTCAGTTTGAGAAATAATTTATTAGCGTGTCGGTATGTAACTTTTATGTAACAGATGTAATCCTGAATGCGATGACCACGCAATGAGATGTTTTCAAACCAAGTTGCTACCTTTTGACTCTTTTATGTTTTTTTCTATTAGAGCTACTTTCTTGGCTCGAATGACCTCAGTAGTTTGAACGCTTTCCAAATTGTCTCATTACAGTGATTTATATTATTACGGACCTAAAAGCTTTGCATGGGGTAATAACTTCTTGTATTCTCTAGTTTAACGCTCTAAATGTAACCTCGATCCTGTTCACGTATTCAGATGAATATTTTTTGATAAAATAGCCACAAAATTGCTTACCCAGAAATGCCGCAAAGAGTACACTGCTGCGAGTCCGGAATGAACACTTTACCACCAATATTCTTCAAAATTTAAGGACGGTCGTATAGGCTTTCCGATCCATTGGGTTGACTTACCTGAAAAAAGAACAAATATATTCATTATCTGACGAGAAAATATCAGAGTGGTAATTAATACTTATAATTTCGTCCAAGAAGTCTTTATTATTAGGATTACATTTACTCTAACCCCTCCATTTACAAATTTATGTCAATAGTTCTTCCAAAAGGACAGTAGTCAAACGCTCCAAAGATTGAACAGGCACTCAATAGTACTATAGTACTTAAGTACAAGCAGTACTTTTATAACATGTATTATTAGATCACAATGCCCCGCAGGGCACCGTAAAGTTGTGCGGTGGGGGTGATGGTCACCAGTTTCATATATTGTCAGGCATAAATAAGCACACTATACATGCAAGAATGTCTCTCTACATCACACAATACAGGATTGTTCGAGTAATGCTTACTTATACTTATCTTTTAGAAAACAAATTTTAGAATGTTTACGTTTAATTTTGTTCCGATTACGAGGGTCATCCGGAAAGTAGTACCCGTTCGTGAAATAAAGACACAAAAGTAAATATTAACAAACATAAAAAATTTTATTTGAAAGAGGATACTTTAAACTACTTCTCAACATAATCTCCAAGCAAATTAAGGCATTTGTCATAACGTGTGACAAGTTTCTGTATTCCTGCTGCATAGTCCTTCGCCGCCAGCTCATTGAGATACGCGAGGGACCCATCTTGCACAAATTTTTGCATAATGCAGATGGTGTTTAACAATTTCATGAACAATTGTTCGAGAAACATTGGGAAAATGCTCACAGATGTCATCAATTGTGACGCGCCGATCGTTCCTCACGAATTCGTCAACTGAGCTCACCAGTTGGTCTGTAATGACAGACGGTCTCTCCGAACGCTCATCGTCGTGTGTGTTCCCCCTCCCCATGTTGAAGTTGCGACACCACCGCCGAACAGACGACTCGTCCATTACATTGTCTCCATACACCTCCTTTAATTGGCGATGAATATCACATGGGCGAACGTTTCTTGCATTGAGGAATTTAATCACTGCCCTCACTTCACAACTGGCGGCGTTCTCAATTTTTTTAAACATTGTAAACAATCACAGAAACAACACAGGCAATGCTAGCGTCACGCAACTTGGCTCAGAGAAGGCAGACAAGCCACTGAAGCTATCTGACCTCGTCCAGCGGCTACTCGCGTCGTCAGCACTTCATGCGGCACGAACGGGTACTACTTTCCGGATGACCCTCGTATATGCACTTATTACTGTAAATTGATGTTGTTGTTCTTGTTTTATACTGGTCGTCTGATCCGTCTATACAATGAGAAGCCATGAACAATTGCCTTGGTGCGAACGTTAGATTGCTCCTGCGAAACATTCTCACATGGATATATTGTGCTCTACATTACCTCAGGGATATCAGAAATCTATACTCCTTTTCCAATTCATACGCGATAATGATTTCTATACTTGCAGGATTTAAATGAATTTCAGTAATTAAGTTACTCGGTTAATAACTTATATAAAAAACCACAAAAATAATACCTACGCCAGCCCACTTGAACCTGTCGACAATCGCTTAAAATGCTTGCTCCCCATATAAACTTGGATCAATTGTAAATTTGAAGATCTCGGTGTATGCATATATCTACGCGACTCTTTTGCAATGGGTTGAAATTGTATTTGACCGATAGGACGAAAATACTTATTGTGTTTCAACTGTAGACAAGCCACTGCACAGGGAGAGATCTTCAAGTCTTATGGCTTAGAATCGAGAGGCAGCCAATTAAATCCAACCAAGTTGTCTCTGGATGAGAGAACTTCACCTCATCCGTTTCATTGAACCGAGTTTTGTGGTTTACAATTCCTTGGAGAACCAAGAAAGCACCTTTGTTTTTGTACGGCGACGAAGAATAAATTTCCTTTAAATTTTTATAATTATTTATTTCCATTCCGCTAATCAAAAATGAGAGACTTTGGGAATGAGAAAAGGGAGTCTTGCTTAGTAAAATTCATTAAAACGCTGCTCACTGGGTTCCGGAAGCTCGTCTTGATGCAATTCTTACTCAAGATGTTCGTAAGAAGAGCCTGAGTTATGAAAGCAGCCGGTCTGGAGGAGTTCTTAAACATCTTTCCCTTAATTAAGAACGAAAGTAGGACTCATTTTACTTGGAGAAAGATGGAAAAAAAGGAGTGTGATGGAGGAGAATGTTTTCCACTGCACCGGAGAAAATGAAAGAAATGGAAAATTTAAAGCCATGAATAATCATCAAAAATCAAAGTAAGAGAAATTGATGACATGACAAAAAGATTTAAGGTGAAATATTTTTCTCCAACTTTCATGGGGAATGGCTTCCTAAATTATATGGCTAAGGTGAATAGGAAGCTTCCTTACAATTACTGCAACTCAGGTTGTTCCAGCATATTATCAGTCATATTTCAAGCCAAGAAGGGTAGAAAAATTATAAAACCTCGTTCAATGCATCAATAAATTCATCATTTGATGAATTTATGGATGCATCAAAGGCTTCTCGCCCACTTGTATCACATCCTTCATTATTTTTTTCTATTTCTTTAATGTGTTAAGTTTACCCCCATGACTCTTCGACTCATTTTTAAAAAGTATTTCATACTCAATTGAACCCTTATTTCATCTCTTAGACACTAAGTCACTCCAACAACTCTAATTAATAAAACAGGGATCACCGAGGCAAGCAAATTTATATTGATAAATTGTCGTAATTACACATACCTGAATAACTTTAATTTGCATAGATACATGATGCTATTGTATAAGATTTTATTTAGAGTAGGTAAGTATAACCGTGGAAAGTCATTATTTTATAACGTAATTGATTATTTGATAAAGTTAAATTTTCAGTTGGCGGACTGCCAATTACTTTTATTCATTACAACACCAGAGTCAATAAAATTACTCGAAACCAGTATCTGAAGAACTGAATGTATTTTTGTATATCATACTGGCGACAGTTTTAACCAATTTCTGTTCTTTAAATGTATTTCTAAATCAACAAATGTGTTAGATGAACGCTTAGCTTGTTGATTGTCCGGTTGAATTTCATTGCAACGTTAACGTGAAGCAACGATAATTCGAAGTATTTTCATATCAGATATAAGAATCAAGAGTTCTACTGCAGAGCAAAAAAAATGTGTGAACCCATTGATGAAATCGTTTACCCTCCAAGCCAACGAAAGCAACCCTTTACTTGAGATCCAAAAATTTATTATTTTTCCATTTTCCTTTCTGTTTTTCACTAAAATATACAATTTGCAGTTGATTTGTCCAGGAAATAAATACTACTTCAGTTTAATTAGATGAAGTATTAGATAATAAAAAAAACTCGTATAATGATCATATTCCCATTTGGCCAACATTCGAGGTTCTTTTAACAGCAGATCCATGTCTGAGTATGTTCTCCGTAAGTCAGTAAAGTAAGTAAAAGTCCAGTTTAATCCTAATGGGATATAATTCTAGTCCTGAGATTGCAAATAGTTTTCAGGGAAAGATTCTCAAAATTCTCATCTTACTCTATGTGTTTGGCTACTTTTGTTATAATAACTGAAGGAATTCATTTCATGAGCCAAATGAGCAATAGATTACATTCAAACCAGTTTTGAGTTAGTGATAGTTGTTTTTAAGTTTTGCCATTTTTTTATTTATGAAAAATCTGGCATTTCTTCCTAGTTTCGGCATTACAGAATGGAAATTCGCGAATTTATTTATAAACCAAGCGACCTAAGAGTTCGCCAATTTTTTTTGGCTTCATGGTTTGAACTCTCAGTCCGAAGACTTTACAGCTAGATAAATAGGACACTTATTTACTTGTTGAAAATTGGCCAAAAACGACTTCAAGGAATTCTGGTGGTAATTATATGGTTGAGAGGCCCATTATTTTTCTAATCACACTTATTTTAACTCAATTTCTTGCTAAATCCATTGATAAAATAATACACATCTATCTTCATCAATTTTCACTGCATTTTAATTTTCTAGGAAAGGATGCAGATAATGAAAATTAATGGCCATAAAATATTGTACATTTTATGGAGATTGTGAAAAAAATGATTATGAAAAACTGCAATTTGGGAACTTGGGAAGAGGAATAAAAGGAAGAAATACCAGGTGAATGGGAGTAAAATATGAAAATTGAAATAATAAACTAAGTCATGATAATATTCAGTAATAGAAAACAGAGTTAAACAGTGTGGGAATATATTAAGTAATGTCAGTAGGAAGGTGCATTAATTACTCGGGATTTAAAAGGAAAAGGGATACATATTAGGGTATATGGCAGGAAAAAATGAGATGGCTTGGTGCAAAAATACAATAGAGAAACAACAAAAAGAAGAAAGAAGTTCATGAAGACCTACATAATGTGGAATCGGAAAGAAGGCTACAGGAAAGGGCGGGAAAAAATGTAGCTTAAACGAGGAAGTTATCGCCGAGACACAAGCGTATTGTCGAGAGTGGGACAAATCCTATTTTTTGGAGGGGTTAAAAAATGGCTGGAACATTGGGAGAAGTATATCTTTCTAAAAGGGGACTATGTTGAAAAATAAAAAAAAAGTTTTTGAAAAAATGGTTTCTTCATTTCTAACACGGGTACTTATTGAACCGCCCACGTATAGTGGAAAAAGAGAAATGAAGTTGTGTAAGTGAAGTCTATGAATGGATGAATAAAAACGCAAAAACAAACATTAATCTTCACCTCCATAATACCCTGCAATCCGCCTCAATATTGTTTGGCGGGAGGTGTTTAGTCACCATTCATCAATCCATGCAATCACAATTATTACACCTCTTCAGAAATATCAGTTTGATCATGCACTCATTATACATTGAAAAAAGTTAATCATATGATAGAAGACACTTGCATGCAAGAATATTCAATAACAGGATATATTCAAATCATGCGGTGGCAATGCTTTAAGGATAATTCTATTTAAAAGAACCATTCCTCACGCACCTAAGATCATATCTAATTTGATCTCTAATGGTATGAGAAAAAGACATTTTAAATCTATCCATTCTACAATCTCATAAATCCCTTATTTCACGTATCTGATCTGATCTGCCATAATACGTCGTGATAAACACGTGGTGCTGTGGCTATGGTAAGGAATGAGAAATACTTATCACCAATGAGCTTTTGTTTGCTCTGTGGATCTAGTTAAGGCGTTCGAGTGAGTATTGAAGAAGTTAGCGGTGAACTGGAGTGATAGGTGAATTTTCCGATACTTGGATATGGCTCGGATTCATAAAGAGAGAATGCTAATAGACTATATTGAAATGAGTGGTATATGCTGCATTGGGGTTTTTGTCATCGCCCGTAATTTTAGTATACGCTGCAAGTAAATGTAAGACCGTCACAGGCAAGATTGGTGGTAGGTGTGAGAGAGAATGGGCAGTCCAAGTCAGATTAATGTATGATCTAGTTTTAGCTAGTTTTGCAGTTAACGTATGGTCGTAAAACTCTGGACGTACGGCAGAACCAATCCGAGCAGATAAACATTGAGAAAACCAAATCAATTGTATTTTAAATCATTTAAACATAAAAAATAGAACGAAATAAATCAGGCCAAACACTTCACAAATTTGGGGAGTATTTTATGCAAAAATGGGTAAGGTCTAAGGAATATTGGGAAAAGAATTGTAATGCCTAAAGAAGTATTTCCTAAGAGCAAAGACATTAAGAAAGTTTGGTTTCAGCTTCGATGCGGAGCGTACCGTTCTATGATTATGAAACTTGGCCTTTGAAGGGAGAAGATAAAGCGCAGACAGGAGGCTTTAGAGATATGGGAATGGAAAAGGATGGAGGCCATCAATGGAAGGAAAGGAAGACAAAAATAGAAGGGCTATTTATGGTAGGGAAAATGGATAGTTATAGGGATGAATTGGAAGGAGTTAAGAAAAGTTAATGAAAGAGACGTAAATAGGTATTAGGTCGCTGAAGATCTCGATAAAAGAGTAAATTCAAGCGCTGAAACAAGTGAGGAAGAGAAAGGAAGGAAAACATTGGCATTTTAGAAACTATGAGGAAGGATAGAAAGTATTTTGAGCAGATGAATTACTTAATGCAAAAAAGTGACTTTTGTGTCAAGTAAATTAGTAATTAAGGGAATTATTAATTAAGGGAATTACGGACGCACATACATTCTTATGATGCATTCTTAAGGGCTCCTTAAAAAGTCATCTTTTGATTAGCAAATAACCACTAAAATACAAATATAAAGAATATATTAAGTAGTTTCACTCGTGATGTGATGAAACTAGAACATAATAAAGAAAACATGAATTCAGAGAATTATTTTCTCCGCGAAATTGCCTGCCTACAAACTTTTAAAACTTTAACCTTAAAACAAAATATACAGATTATCAAGAGTCCCAAGGAAATTTCAATAACTTTTTATTATTACCCATTTAAAACGTTAAGTAATCATTTCGACGCCAAATTTATTATTCGACCACAGGGAAAAAGTTAGTGGAAAGCATTCTAGTAGATATATTACACGACTATTTCAAATGCATTTAATTATTTGTTCCCAAAAATGAAGTAAAGCCACGGGGTTTTATCATGTTAGGAAATGAATTTAAATGTCACGTAAACGATACGACAACTAATTAGTGGATAAAATAGCATTTAAAAGTCCGGAAGTGATTATGTAGATGTAGATTTATATTATCTCTCCATGGCTCCATAATTTGGGAGTGATCAATTTACAAGTATATTGTTTAGTTTGAGAAAAAAATTGCACTTTAAACAAGTTCATTGGTAACGTACAACGCGTATCGAAACGCGTAGTACGTTACCAATCAACCTGTGGAAAAAAGCACATTTGTTTTTATTATAATGAAAAATTTCTCTACGTCTCGACTGGATATGCTGAAAATATTGTTCAGCAAAATTAAGTTTTTTTAGTGAACTAGAAATGAATTTCTGCAATAATATTTCGTCTCATGTCAAAACATGCTTTTATTATGACCCAAGATATTACTTATAAAAATGACTTGAGATTAAGCATAAGAGAAATGGAACATCGCATTTTTTTATCATAAACATATTTAAATAACTTTTGCGACTTTAAACGTTTTAAAGGACTAAGGAATTGACTTTTATCGATGTGTGTTTTACGAAGAAACGTATGAGATGTACTACCTGTTTGTATTTACTAACATTGGACATAACTAAATTTTGAGGCGAACTAAAAATAATAATTTTTATTATAATTATTTAAAAAAGTAATAATAAATAAATTTGCATATATAGAGTCGTTAACTCAGGAATTTTCGTTCTGCAAAAATATTTAAAAAATAAAGCCATCTATGTGCAGCACAAAACCGGTTGCATCAAATCCTGCTTAATGCATTTCCTGATAACTTAAATGAATCAGTTCTATGGGAACGCTTGTAATGCCAAGAAGTCAAACAATAAAGATAAACTTTTAAGTTGACATTTAATGAGTAATCCAAAGAGGGGTAGGGACTGCGTCTGAGGAAAGTGATGCAAATGAAATCGATATACTCCTGCCAGGAACGATATGCGTCTTTTCAAAGGCATACAATTAAGTTCGAATTTATTTTAAAACGTTGCTCCCAGCTGTTGGCGTCTTCCCCAGATCTCCGCTGTGTGGAGAAATACTTCTCACGGGAATCGGGTAAACGACACAAATGTTTCGTTCTGAGAAGGCGGATAAAAATATCCTTCCACGTCCATTGGTATCTCCTTATTTTTTGCTCATGCCCTCTTCATGGGCCCTCAGATGTTTATTTAAGCTGGAAACCACGGAGGGCGATTACTTGATTCTCATAAAACTTTGGAGAGACTACATTGCAGGCTGTTCGGGAGAAATTTATGGTTTATATTTAGCCCAAGTGAAATTTTCAAAGGTCTTTCAGAGCGTGTGCTATATTTTCTTAGGATTGAGATGCTTCGGCAAGACACTTACTTCCCTATGGACGAGGTTCTTACGTATTTGACTCTTATTAGAGCTCAATTTGCGATTTGTTTTTGAGTTCCTATAAGCAATTTGTCTTTTCTCACGCCACTTGACGGAACGAATATATTAAATCACTTCCCACCACTTTCTTCAAATCCTAAGCAGGTTTATATCTCGATGCTTTAAACACCAAATCGAGATAGGAATATTATAAAAGATTTTGAAAACTCAGTAAATGTAGTAAATATGGCTTTGGAAAGGACGTACATTTTAGAAGCACGTACGCTGAGAAAAATTACCTTCCCATGATCTTTTAAAACTCCAAGGAAATTGACAGCCACGGAAAACGAAAGATAGGATTGTAAAGAGAGGGATTCGGGTCAGAATTTTTATCCACTGATATTTTTTATAAACAGTTTGTATCAATTATTTAAACGACAGAATAAACATATAAACATTACAACCCCCCAATACGCAACTCAGCACTGCTGAAAGAGAAAGCTGGCGGTAGAGTATTTTAAGACGTAGCGAACGGCACGATACTCCTACATCTGTGATCCATGGTTTCATTATACAGACATCATTAAATATCGCAGCAACCTAAGAAGAGAACTGAATAGAAGGAAAGGAGTAAATGGAAAACACCGATGTGAAGGGATGAGCTCGTATCAAACATATTTTAAAAATTTACTGTAAGGAACAGAGGAAGTCGGTGAAAACGTGAAGAGAAAAACGTGTTATGTTCTAGTAAATTCAAGAATTGACATTTTAATAATATGTTGAAATTTAAAAAAATCTTTTCAATCATTTCATTAAATTGAATGAAGTATGATTAGTATGATAACATCTGTTATGAAAAAATATTCTTTCATGATTATCGTAAGCCAAATAGGCACATATTGATAAATCAAAGGTGCCGGTTTGTTTTTAATTATAGCAATGTCAAATCAGAAGACGAGAAGTCAATTTATATATATGAACCTATCCTAAAGAGACGGTATGAAGGACGATCAGAAGCCCTGAGAGGACATCAAAGTTTCAGAGAGGAAATCCTCAAAAAGAAAAGCCAGGCAATTGAAGTCTGGTAGGGTCTTACCTTATGGATAAGATGAATGGAGTGTGAAATTTATAGGCAACGAGTAATATATAAATGATTAATATTACTACCATGTGATATGTAGTTGTGTGACAGTGGTATTTTCCGTGATTTTATACCCTGAGGATATATTTCGCCAGATTTTTTTTTACATTGCGATGAGATCCTTCACCGGGAGCGACAAAATCATTTCCCGATACAATATTCCAACTTGGTGGAAATTTATAGGGTGTAAAAAGAAGGAAATTGCCTGAATACACAAAACAAACTTTATTTCTGACTGGTTCCGATAAATCGTATCATCTTTTGGTGTGTTTCATACGTTTTCCCGCCCTTGAATATTTCTTTTGGAAGGGGAGCGTGAGTTAAATTGGTAAAGAGGTTGAGGAAAATTGTTTTTTTTCAACACGTGCTGAAAACGCATTTCTTGGCGAGGAGGCGTAGACAACCACTGTAGCAGTGTGCAAGAAAATTGAAGCGCTCGAAATCTAGGCAAATTGTAGAACCCTAAAGAATTCATGAGTGGACAGGATCACAAATGATGAGGTGATAACTCACCTTAATAGGCAACCTAAACTCTTTGATAAAATCTAATACTGGAGAAGAAAAATAAAATCCCTCAGCCAAATTATGAAAGGACCAGACTAAACTCCATATCCTCATCAAAAATAACTGAGAGACCCAGAAAATGCAAAATTTCTTTGTTGAAAAAAGTATCACCTAGCAAGCGTAGCGATTGTTTCAATAGTTCTTTGAAAGCTTATATCACTTAAGTTGAACGAAGTCAGTTTAAAAATCATGGGTGAGATTCTTTAAGCTGTAAATGAGACAAAATCGAATTTCGAGTCAACGGTACCTAATAAAAAGGATACAAAAGGCTGTAAAAGGCCAGATCAACAAAAAGATTTAGAGATAAAGGTAAGGAGTAAATCTGAATACACAGGTAAGTAGTAAAAGACGTCAAATTTGATAAAAATTACTGCATCAAAATTTTCTCAGGGCCATGAGTCTATTATTACCGCTAGTTTCCCTATCATTTCTCTGTTTCCAGTTTTGTATTATGCGCTTGCCTTCGAATATGGAAATATTTGATCTACTTATGTCTATTTAAATCAAAATAGTTAAAAGCGAGATAAAATAGACCGGTTACGATATTGCAATTAAGCTACGTCAATGATACGCGGTGACTTTCAATTTTTTAGAGTGAGCATTTAAGATTAATAGGGGACTGACTTCGCACTATGACAATATTATTGACAGTAGCTATTGGGATAAATATCATGGTCGTGATAGCTAAAGTTCTAGAAGGACGAGGCACCTAAAAAGAAAAAGGATGCTATAGGATCGAAATCGGTCTCGAATAATACGTATCATTTGAAGTAGAAATGTTGTCTTTTTTTACGCGTCATAGTCACGTCTGCGTTTTCCGTCATCATTTATTGTACACCGCTGTTTCTAACGTCCAGGTCATGTTTATTCCGTTTCGAAATCAAGCGGCGGACTAAAGAAATGACGGAAATGGGCACGATTTATAACGGTAAAAATGAAAGCAAGTCATGCTACTATTGAGACAGAAGGTCTGGCCAACGCAACCCCCTGGGAGAAAGGATAAGGTCAACAATTGCGAGAACCAAATTGCAGTGGTTTTGTTTACGCTTTACCATTAACCCTAAAGTGAATTAAGAAACGCTGGATAATAGAAAGAGCTTGGAAGAAGGTTTTCCTTGGAACTAAGAGGTGACTGAAAGACGGAATCTCTCCCTTACCCCCAAATCTCCTCTTCCGACGGACTCCTATCCTTCTAATTTCTTCTTCCCGGAATGTGATGAACGCATCACGGCCGTAAAAAGTCCCCAGCGGGAGGTAATCTACGAGAGGGGTTTTTAATGGCTTTTATGACGACGTTCCACTACTCTTCCCTCCGCAGTCATCACTTCACACAAACCGGACCTAAAGATTGTATCCTACGCCTCGCGTTATCTCCACGATGATGGAACGCACACCCGCTGTGCTATGCTTTATATCCCACCCTAAATGCTCCTCGCAGCTATCTTAGTTCTCACATATACATTTTATGCTGTTTTCTTATTTTTCTTCGGAAGACACATTGCTCCTTCCCTTTCCGTTCTTTCTAAAAATTTACTTCTTCCACAGGTAGGAAATAAACTGGATATGGAATGACACAAGTTTAGGGAACGGTTAAAAATTTGATGGTAAGCTCTTTTTTTTCTTTATATGGATCATATGATTCGATTAATCTTGACAGAAACGAACTTTTAACGGGCCGTAATTGTTTCTGCACACATCGTTTCCAGGGTTAAAATTTTCGATACTCCTTACACATGTTGAGCGCAGCGTAGTTTGACATCATGAGATTAGGGCAGCAAATTACTGCTGTTAGACATAAACACATCAAATCGAACAGCTGTTGTGGGAGGGGGGTAATAATATTTCGAGTGAGGTAAACTCTTTTTCTGAGATAATATTTTTCAGCAGATGACACGGATAAAAGCTTAAGACCGTGTGAATCTAGGCATCAAGTAAAAAAGCATCTTGCTCTATCCTTAAATACGTAGCATTCTGTGCATTTGACGCATTTTAGATTAGTTCAACAAAAGCTCAAGATTTGGGAAAAGACAAATTTTATGAAGTCGCATCACTCCTACAAGAGCGTTTAATTGCTCAGCCAAGTTAGTTTATCTCAGCATCAGATTGTTATCCTTATTATTCTAAATCAAACTCATCTGTGTTTGGACAACTATCATAATTCTGCTCCTAAAACTAGGATTCGGATTACATAGGAATGGACAGCTACCTTTCTTAGGGATGGTGGAAGGGTATTAAAGGAATCGGAATGAATTGACGGCCGTTACCCTTTCTGGGCTTCAAAGATACCATATAATACTCTAAGCTGGGTTTGAAAAACTTGTGACCATTCCCGCTTACTGAAAGGAGTCTGGTCCAAAATGACATCCCAAGCCTGCATCCACTGAAGAGCGAAAACTTTCACTTTTCTGTCGAGCTTCAACTAGGTGACCATTACTCTTCACCGAACTCTCCTTTCTTAACATCAATACAACGATGATGAATATCTGTTGAAAGTTACACGGAGAAATTTAACCTCAAAATCCATCATATTCCACAAAAAAAGTTCATCATGTCAAAGAAGTACTCTGTTGATATTTTGGCCAGATACAGCGTAGATATGAACAAACTAAAACAGAGGCTCTTGGTTAGATATTCCATACTCGTACTGGCATATATGATTTCTAGAATAAAAAAATGTATATTTATATGCATAACTATACATGCACACATACTCACATCTATATGTGTGTGTGTATATATATATACGAGTATATATATATATGTATATATGTGTATATATATATATGTATATATGTGTATATATGTGTATATATGTGTATATATATATATATATATATATATATATATATATATATATATATATATATATATATATACACATACACATATAGATGTGAGTATGCGTGTTCGAGATTATGTGAAAGTAACAGAAATGAAAAATTGAGATTCCTTTCCACTACAGACTGACAGGTGTCAGCTGGCTGGAAAAAAGACTAAAACGCGGGTAAAATGGAAACAAACACCAACGGATATAGACTTTCCTAAGGATAATATTCTCTTTTGGTTTCAAAAAATATCCCCGAGGGGCCCTTTGGTAAAAAGCAGACAGCGAGAGCAAACGCAGTGAGCGTCGGTGAATGGAGCAGAAAGAAGATAGTTGCTTTGAATTGCCTGCAAACTAGCAATGGTTAAGTCATTTATCTCTTTCGATGCATTAAAAGTAAAATACGATCCATTCCCACTCTCTGTCAAAGAATTCAACAGGGATCAAAAATGGTTGCTCTGATTTTCAGGCACATTATTTTGGGATGATTTCTACGTTTCAAAGTCTAATAAACATCATTTAACTATCATCCCGGTCACTCCCCGCTCTATTAGAGCGATTGATCTCGTCGCTTTACCAACAGATAAATGCTATTACAAAGCGCTGCGGGAAAAAAAAACTTTTCGGCAGAATGCTAAAGAGAATCCTCCGGAAAAGTAGCAATGAACTACCGTCTCTCAACCGTTAACCTCCTCCATCTCCGCCAGTTGTTTGTTTGTGGATCTCCTCATCCCACCCTTTTTTGCGCTCTGACTCTCTCTCTTTTACGATTATTTGGTCCAGCTACGTCGAGATGCTGCTGCTCCAAGGTGTTCTTTGAGATTATTTTTAATTCATCCCATTTTATTTACAGAATGCCAAGGAATGGGAACAACTGTAGGGAGGAGACTCCACAGCGCCCCTAGCAATTCGGGTGTGAGAAGTAAACAGATGAGGAGAAATATTAGGCGTGCCATTTTTTTTATTTCATTTGCAAAACTTCCGCATCGGCCTCCTTTATTTAAGGAAAAGGATTCGAAGGGAACGCGTAGGGATTTTTGGACACGAGAAATAAAATTTAGGGACCCAAATTTCGTGGACTCGCAAAAGTTCACGATTAAGCTTTGGAGCGTCAACGGATCGATTGTGCACAGATGTCCTACACCATGATTTCTCTCGTGTATTGAAAACGTGAGTAAAAGCGTAGAAGATGAATAAATTTCTGAGGATTCTTAAAGATTCTAAGAAGCTTTCAACATCCAGAGGAAGACCGAAAGCTATTTAGCATTCTGGTTCCAAAGAGCGAGGCAATTCAAATCATATTGAGGCTGAAGGGAATCGAGTTAAAAAATCCCAGGAGTTAGTATTTAACAAAATGCTAAGTAATTTGCTGATAAGTTTTGAAGGTAAAGAAAAATAACTAAATGGGCACATAAAGGTATTATTAAGGATAATATTGAATGCGATATTAATATGACCATTATTTTTATCATATTATCAATAATAATATCAATTATTATCATTATTGGGTAATCTAACGGTTTTACCCGGAGGATTACCCAATAATAGAGAGAATCCTCCGGGAATGTAGCAATGAACAATCGTCTTTCAACCATATTTCACCCAATGAGCAATCTACCGGTTTAAACAGTAAATTACCCATTCCGGTTTGGGATTGAAAAATGTGATAATTATATAAATATATTTGTGTGTGTATTATATATATATATATATATATATATATATATATATATATATATATATTCATTCACATGGAAATATTTATCTTGTCTAAAGAATTAGGACACTTGGTCAATATAAAAAAAAGACTTACAAATCTCAGTGTTAATTACGTTTTCTTGATAGCTCAAGTGGTTATAGCATCCGCCCGGCAAGTGGATTCCGGTTTAAGTTCCGGTTAAGGCAATATTTTTGCTCCTGTGATTTGCTCGAATCCGCCTTCCCCGTCTCTCCTGTGTTCGTCCTTAATATGCGTCCCTGCCCCTTTTCCTTATATCTCTTTCCATTTGAAAGAATATTTGTTCGCCATATGGCGGGATTTCGAGTTTGAATGTATATATATATTTACATATATTATATATATATATATATATATATATATATAAATTCAATCGTAATTCAATTCAATTATATCCTATATATCAAATATCCTATACATTTCAAATATCATATATATATATATTTATGATACATTATATTTATAATATATCATAAATATCCTATTCCTGTCCTTTCCTTATTTTCCTAACATGCTCCCCTCTATTATATTCTTCAACATTCGATTGCCAATCAATGTGATTTTAACTAATTCAAGGACTTTCAACTATTTGAAATTCTACAGCTCCAAGTAAGAAATCTAGCAAAGTTATGCTAATTTTACTCTCTATTCACGTCCCTGACACCATCAACTACCGCAATCAATGTAAAAATTAGTTTTTACAGATGAGGGTGGAAGTCACCTAACTAACAGCCCAACATTAATTGAAATTCCTACATCAAGTTAGCAAAGCCCCAGTTCCTAAGTCTGCGCCGCATATGGTTTCTCAACAAGATCTGCTACTCGAAATATTATAGTCCCTCGGTAAAGCTGAGAGTGCCTAAGGCATCACCTATCTCGAATATAATCGAACTCAGGGCATTCGGTTACAAGTCTAACCCTTCGGCTGCAACGTCCCAAATATATGTTTGGATTTCGAGCCAGGCTTCCGGGTCATGTGAAACTAAACGAGTTCAAGGGATTGAGATGGTAAAATTTTCGTTGTAATTTTATTGGGTGAATTTTTTTAGTTACGCTACATTACCAAGTATGGGTAAAAATCAATGGGATAAGAAAACTTTTAACGACCACAAATCAGATATAAGAACCTTTTGCTCAGCATGATCAATCAAAAAGCTCAGACTTGCTGAAGTGCATTCATGAAACGATTGATAGAGAGAAGGTAGAAATGAAAATGTAGGATTCTTAAGAAAGCGGCTCGCTTTTATGAGGAAATACGTTGTGGTATTTACATGGAAGAGCGAGCCGCAGAGTATACTTAATGGAAATGGCAAAACGTTGAGATTCTCAGCTAAGAAAAAGATTAATGTGAACTATTCAAGCTTCGGAGTTTTTGAGAGCGTTCTTTCGGGGTGGCAATAGACGGGAAATGATAACATGGAGGACAGTAAAATATTTGTAGGATGAAGACATATCCCATGAATACCGGGGGTATTCAGAATGCTTTCGACTTTAGAAACTTGGGCACCAAGTTTAACACGGATTACAGCCGTTGGTATAGTAAAAAAAGCTGTGATATCTGAAAATTACCTGAAGAAAACTGACGAGATCCTGATTTACAATGTGTTCTTTTCTTCATGATGATTCCATAATAATATAAGAGAATTTTTCATTCAATGCTAGGGGCGAGGAATTTTGGAAAATTGTGGGCGAATGATAAATACGTAGTAGACGTTAGCAAAAGAAAGAATGAAACATCTGGTAAAATGATTCAATTTAATGCATGATGCACACAAGGTAGCGATAATTATAGCATAATACGTGTACTGCAATAGTAAAACGAAAAAATATGAAAGGACAAAAAAACACTTATTAATCTCCGAAGAATTAAAAAAAAACAATTTCGCATTAATGCTAAAGTAAAGTAAAATGAACTGAATTCAGATGTGTCATCATAGAGAGCGATGGAAAAGACAGATTTTTATGCCAGGAGAGTTTGCTGAATTAGTAGTAATGGGTTCCTAATTTCACCGCCACTAGAGAACTCGGATTTCAAATTTTCATTTTAATTACGAAATTTTCCATCCCATTATTTTTGTTCCTACTTCCTCGCTTTATGAAAACCGTGTTGCTTCTGGTACATCAAATATAACGAACACTGAGTTAATTATATATAGAAAAGAGAAATGTATGTCACAGGAAGAATAATTGTACACGGATCGACAACTCTTTCAAGCCTTGGAAACCATTTAAGGTTACGTAAAAATGAAATAAATAAGGGAAATAGACATTTAGCATGAAGAGACTTTTCAGAAAGTATGAAACGCGGTGGCGATGATTAAAAAATTAAAGGTATCTCGAACGTAACTATCCAAGTAGTCACAATTTTGGAACCGAGGACATGTAATGACTTTACGGAAAATGGATGCACTTTATGATGCGGCATGGATAATGCATAAAAATCCAGTTTATATAAAATTGATTAAAAATATTTAATAATGGAGATGCAAAATCCCGTTAGTTGAACATATTTCCCAATTAGCCTTTTAGTATATGATTCAATATGGTATTGCAAATCCGATAGTACTATAAACATCTCTATGTTACTTGGGTTTTCTTGATAGACAATTAAATATAAATTATGTCACAACAAATAGATTGATATTTTAATTGATAAATTATTCAATTTCACCTGCACCAAGTGAATTCTGTGTATTTTGAAGTGTTTTGTGCAAGTAAGTGAATACAGAAAAATTATAATAATTTGAAAATGGGCCCAAAACTCATCAGTATTACATATAAAGTGTTTAAAAATAAATTCCATACTTGTGACAGCATAATAGCGCTGATATACAAGGTATGTTGAAAAAGAACGGGAATTTGAGTTATTCAAAAGAATTTTATTTGTCGTCTATATCAACGTTATCTATTTTGAAGTATTACCATTTAGATATTACGCACTTATGACGGCGCTTTTTTCAATCCTCGAAACATTTCTGGAACTCGGTCTTCGGTATGGCTTTTAACTCTCTCAGTGATGCGTTTTTGATCCCATCTATGCCTGTAAAACGACGACCCTTTACGGTTCCCTTTATTTTTGGTGAAAGAAAAAATCATACGGAGCTATGCGTGGCAAATATTGAGGCTGGAACATAATTGCAGTCCAAAGAAACTGCGGGAGATGCTGCAGCAGTGACTCTTAACGGAGTCATCCACTAATATGCATTTCAATACAACAATTTTAAAATGTAAAAATCATTCGCCTTGTTTTGTTTGGATAAAAATTCACGAAAAAACAGTGAATAGTGTGAGCAGGTGCGTTATCGTAGTGCGGAATCATTTGATTAATCCACCATAAATAGGGGTATTTTTGTATTGCTTCATGCAAATGGCGTTGAACTTTTAAGTAGTACTTTTTTGATAGTTTGATCTTGTGGCTAGAACTTATGGTGCACTGTGCGAAATTGCTTAATTGCCGTTATATTCTGAACACACCTCATATTTGTTTAGGTATCTGCATATAAATCATATATATATATATACATATATACATATATATATATATATATATATATATATATATATATATATATATATACGCACACACGCACATACATAACACCTCACTTGAGTACGAGGGCTGACCAGCAAGTAACTTCGGTCTAGCGTGGTGGTGGACGGGGCTAGAGCCACCACCTCTATGTTTAAACGTCCCTACATTCAGTACGCGTCTGATTACCGGTGAAAAACCACAAGCCAATTGTAATTCATAGTAAAATTCTTGAAGTGCACGGATATAGAATAATGAGTAAAGGCCGAGTGAGGCGGCGGTGCATTCAGTTTAAAAATGACCATACCGCAGAATGGTCACGACGAGGACCGCAGTGGTCGGCCTTGCTTTGTGACCAATGAATGGACGGTAAAAATCAACGAATAATTTCGAAAAAATCGCCCATTTACGATAACTGATCTCTCACTGGACTTGCAACACAGTGCTTTGATAGTGGCGCAGAATCGTATGCTGGTGTAAACAAGTGGTTAAAAAATAAGGCGGCAGATTTATTCAGAGACGGAATTAAAAAGCTTGAGTATCGCTATGATAATGCCTCAATTTGAATTCAAACTCTGTAAAAATAGTTTATAAATGTGACTTTCCATTGCATATAATAAAACTTGTCACTGGCCTCCTTGTCACTAGTTTCATATTTTATTTCAAAGCGTAAGTTACCTGGACGGCCCTTGCTGACAACTCGCGGGGTTTTCTATTGCTGTGCACATTTTAATAATTCGTAGTGAGAAAAGTAGCAAAACCATAGTCTGCACGCTACCACAGCAGGATGCGTACTGAGTGCAGAGACGTTTAGACACGAAGATGATGACTCTAGCCCTAACCACTGCCACACTAGGCCGAAATGTAATTACTTTCTTAACGGCCCTCGTATTTGGTTTAAATTTGATACACATGGGTGGATTTCAAAAATTAGATCACACGCTATCGACTTAAGACTTGACAATATCATCAAAGATTGTCCGCAACTCTGAAGAAACATCAAAATCGGGGGCGGGGACACAAGCCAAAGCGGGAGTCACGCCCTCGTCGGGTGTGACTCCCGCTTGTCCCATCGAGATCCCCGACGTTGCGTTGAGGAAAACGGAGGGGGCAAAGGGAAGTCACAAAACGCTTAGAACTGCTTTGTTTCACACCATTCCATCGACGCCGGTGAACGCAGCGGTGACATCAGATAATAGCTACTCCTTACACGTCTTGCCGGATACTCCCATCTGATGCAAAAATTCAATTCATTCGCTCCACCAGCGCAAGCCATTCGCTTTCTTACCCGGGAACTCACTCGTTCAAAGCCGCCTTGCGATGCTCGACATTCGCAAATGCCCAAGATCACGCAATATTACCCCTGACGCAGACTCTTGATCGGCAGTTTTTAAACGTAGTCCAAGGCGATGGTGTAAGGCGGCCAAACGCCTAGTATCTTCCAAGATTGGGATAGATTAGGTTTGCATCTTTCTTGCTCAAAAACAAGATTTTATTTTCTTTAGGCAGCATCATGCAAAGTAGGTCGTCACCCAAGTGCAATTTATTAGTCTACAGATAACTTCAAGGATAAGAGAATGCAGAGGATAAATAATGATAATTTGCAAGGCAATGACCGCATGATGGATTAAAATTATCGTAAAATGTAATCACAACACATTTTTCAATTTTTGTTTAAATTTAAGATCAAGGGCTTTTAATATTCTCTAATACTTAGTAATAAGACCTTAACAAGCTAGATTATTGATTTAAAACTTGCCATGAATATCAAAACTTATATTAACATATTAAAAACCTTATACCCACAAAGTGACGTTCACGATAAATTGTAATTTTGCACGTTTTTAAGTCATTAAATCTGTTCTCAAATATATTTTAAGTGGCCAGCGTACGGGGTGTGGAGAACCCGCTGGCAGTAGTGTGTGGACTCACAAAGGTTCTACTTCGGAGACGTTTGAGTGAATGTATTAATTCTGGGAATACGGTTTTTGATTGACTCGGTCATACTATTTTTGGGGAAGATATATTTATATATATGTAACTATAGTTCACCCAGTACTAAGCCCGATGGCGTGTGAAATTCACACATCAGGGTAGGGGGGCCAATTCCTTTCCCTGTGCCGGTTATGGTTTTCCACGAAGATCTGGTACCCGAAAAATCACATAGCTTGGGTAGAGCTGCAGTTGCCCAGAGAGCATCACCG
The DNA here is from genome assembly GCF_022747635.1 of Hetaerina americana. Taxonomy (NCBI): domain Eukaryota; kingdom Metazoa; phylum Arthropoda; class Insecta; order Odonata; family Calopterygidae; genus Hetaerina; species Hetaerina americana. The sequence goes on along the minus strand of NW_027286985.1, from coordinate 84,776,790 downwards.
GGAATCGAACCCGGGTCCCTCCGGTCATAAGTCCAACGCTCTCCCCCTGGACTACTGCGACCCAAATATACTCGACATTATATATATATATATATATATATATACATGTATGTATATATATATATATATGTATGTGTATATATATATATATATATATATATATATATATATATATATATATATATATATATACACAAATATATATAATATGCTAAGCCAATTTTAATTGAACAGATAAAGTAATCGAGTTAAATTACATGTATTATAGTTATATTAAGCTGTTATGTTTTAATAACGGATGGATAAGCTAATATCAATATACTAAGTAAGGTGCTCTATGCATGCAAAAAAGTTATCTTTAATGAAAATAAGTTAAATGAGGTTAGTACATATAAAATAATGCGATTGAAAATTTATCTAGAGAGAATGTGTAGGCTGCAATGTTTATACGTATATATATGTATGTCTATGTTGGTATGAATATGTGTACATATTTTAGTGATGAATATGCATGTTTGCCTCTGGATATGTCTATATACAGGTATGCATGCGTACGTATATTTAAAGTATTCGAGGCTGTATTTAACAACAAAAATATCTCTTTTCTTGGATTATTTTACTATAAATGGTGTTGGTACCATGCGCATTCTTCTGGAGTCCGGTAAGTGGAACCGAGTTCATAGCATGTCGAAAATTTTCTGTACTTGTCTCTCATGCATGGGTCGTGACTTCGTCTGTTCGTGTGCTGTGCATGTTTGGCTCGTGTGCTGTGCATCTTCCCGGTGGATCACAGGGAATTATGTAAATGTAAATGCAAAAACATTCCTAGAAAATACCTAACTCTCATTATCCGAAGCGTATGCTATGGACTTTGATGATTGACAGGTTTGAGTAAAATATGCCGCATTTATATTATTGATTATATATATGTATATATATATATTTATAGTAATGACTGATGACAAGTACGTTTTGAAAGCACGACAAGCATAAGCATTCCATCGCAGGATCGGTTTGGCGCAGGTTATAGTCAATTGTTCCATCTTAACCCTCTTTACGTCTTTCTTCCGGTTCACATCCGAAATTGTCTGTTTCATGTATCTCATCCACGGTCTGTTTTTCATCACTGTCACTTTACTCTCCGCATTAGTCTTTAGCAAGTCTCTCTTCTGCAATACATCTCCGTTGAGCTCATGTTTACTTGTATTTGATGTTTTTTTCGTTTACATTTCATCCCAAACTTCTCTTATATCACCTTTGTCAGCTGTTCATTCAATTCAACCGTCATCATTCTCATCCGCATTTACTTTGTAAACTCAATTTATCCATAAATTAAGTCTAACATATGCAATAAAGTAAACGCCGTGATGGTTGTCTGCATTGATTCAACATTTTTTCTCGAAGGAAGGGTTTTTTTCAGTTTGGGTTATGCTACTCAGTCCCTTTGTCTCTATCCATCATTTGCGTATTTATTACTTTAATGGCTGTGCCGCATTACAGTGTGCTCTGCTGTTGATTGAATATGTGCTTAAAATAAAAGCCGGCATTATTCATTGTGTCACGAATTGTACAATACATTTGAAAATGTAGACTTACTTAACCCCGGTAATGACATAGACAAACTAAATAATTAAATGAATGAGTTATCAGCATTAAATTCTTAAATTGCTGATAAGAAATATCTACGATTGGATTCCATATCGTCTTAAATAAGGATTATAAATGGTATGCTGCCCCCCCGAAAATGCTCCGTTATCACTATTACACACGCGATTATTAAAAATTCACTCTCGATGATACATCATGCACGCCATACGTTTTCCTCTATATCTACTTTTGTACATTTTTCCCTAAAATTTAAAAATTTTCCCAAAACTTTCTACAGTGATATCACTTCCTACTTTTCGGTATGTTGGATGCCGCAAAGGATATAGCGGTTGATATCATTTCCAAATCATATGTTTCCTTTTATTTTAAGTGCACATTGTAGTTTTTGCTTATCTCCGATTTAATTTTACACTGTAATTCTATTTTAAGTAGTTGAGAGGCATGATTACGTTTATCATCGAATACCTTTAATATTGAAGAGAATTTCACTATTTATTTCACCGTGAATTATTTATTTGCTTTTTAAAGTTGATTCACTGTCAAGACAAAAGGAAACAATTCATGCCAGTTATGTCATGCCATTTGTTGGAGAAGGCAACTCCCTGTTTCACCATTATTTTGTACAAAATTTATGAAGGGAAGATTTTATGTGTAAATCATTATCACCATACATTGGTTACGGTAAAAGTTACCGTAATTATGTGCTATCAGTTTGGTCATTACTTTGCGGATGGCCCACTAGATGAGTAAATGAAATAAAATTACTCAGGGATTCCAATCAAACAAGAGGGATTTTAAACAAACATTTCGTCCAAAATCAATAGGAAAAACGTATATTACTAATTAATGCGAAGTCATTGCTCACTCTATGCTTCTATAAGCACGGATAGATGTCCCTTTGAACAAGTAGTCTGGTGTGTAATAATGACCCCCTTCCACACAAAATAGTGGTGGCTTACAGGAAACTAAGTGATAATAAAAAATGATAATAATTTATTGCGTTGAAATTTCGAGCGTGGCGTTGCTACCGTCATGATTTAGCCCAGCGCAACAATGGATGCACCAGTAACCTAAGAGTAATCGCAATTACAGGCTGGTGGCGACGTGCTCCCGTGATTCAAACAACTGGCTCAAAAGAAACGCTACTATGCGGAATCCTCTGCTCGATGGGGCGAACGTGTCACGTGCATATGATGCCCACCTTCGTTCGCCGTGATGAGAAGCGCGCGAACTCACCTGAATGAGTATACTCCGTCCTCTCACTCGGAAACTCCGGCACTCCGCACTTTCCCGGAGCTTTTCGCTCCGATTCATGATTAGATATTTTAGACGGTCATAGTCGACGCCGTTCCATTCCGGTCCCTGGACCCAAAGCTTCCGTCGTTCCGTTGTTGTAAAATTACATCCCATCCTCGTATGTGATCTGCTTCCGACGCTTCAGTAGCGGTTCCATCCCCAACAATTCAGTTCGTTTGTTCCGATTCTGCCGACGCAGAAGGAAACCTCCGCCATCCTCCCCTCAAAATGGGAGCTAAAATACGTTGAAAATCTCATCTACCTCCTCTCCCGAAAAAAAATCAGCGTCTAAGCGGCGCGCGCGGCTTTTACCCGCGCAGTGCAGGGACAAAGGATATTCACAGCTTTATGATTTCTTCACTCACTGACATTCGACTGTCTTTTTCGCGAATATTTACCCCACGCGACTCTTGTGTGGTACTATAACTCCGCTCGGTCATAGCGGAAATCAATAGAGCTCTCTTGATAATAATAACGGTATTATCCTCCCGCAAGCTCCCATGTCCCTTCCCTCCCTTCCACTCCACCATTAGTGCCAATCAAAGCGATGATATGCACTAGGAGGGAGAGAGACTCGAAGCGAGCGATAAAATATCCGCCGGAGTGGAGGACGAGCGAAATTGGGATAGCAAACCGCTGTCATTTGCACCGCCACACAAGCTTTGCGAGAGCGGGCCGTCGGCCTGTTTTGAGAAACAAACATCCATATATCGTGGCGACGGGGATGAGGCGGAAAGGTCACCAAACAGCATTAAAGTTATGAAAAAATATTGTTTGAAATAGGGGAGAGTGTCTGCGGCATCAATGTGCCCTTTTTCGCCTAATGGGCGGCGGTGGGTTTCCGTGCTCTCAAGGGAGGAGAAGCGTTTGATGCGGATCCTCGCGGTCACCATGGCTAAGCCTCGTCGTGCAGACACGAGTTGGTCCCCATTAATTTTCCATCATTATAGTCTCTCGCGCTTGTTTGTTGCTTCTCCGGCCTTATCGTTTTGCCAAAAAGGGACTGACACAAACGCGGTCATTCGACTACTTCCACTTCAGGCTATTTCCCTGGCTCATTTGGCGAAAACTCGAAAAAGTGGATAATGAAACATGTACTCGTACATCGTGGAGTTACTTCCTTCAAAGTATTTTTTCCCCAACTTCCTTTTATTTAGCACAAATTAAAACAAGCAGTGAACGTATTTGGGTTAAAATTCACGATCCACGGGGAATAAGGAAAAAAGAGAACTATAGTGTAATTTTTCAACTGGACGAAAGAATATTTTTCTAACTTAGCATATAACTACTTCGAAAATTGAATTGAAGCATATTGATGCTGGTACAAAATACTTTAGCTATCTGATTTTAGGCTATTGCTAAATGACAGGATTTCAGCTTCATTCATTTGTTCGGACCCTTTTGGTACAAAGAAATAATGGAAGATATTAAGAGTTGCACGAATGGTACAAGACACCAAATGGTATATAATTGCAGAGACCATTAATTCGTATGAAGATTTAACATATTTTAATTCAGACTATATAACAATTGATGAAGCTAATGACAGTTAAACCATTTAAAAATTGAATACTCTCCGATATATGTGCTATATAAAAGTTAACTTGATTCACATTTAATGCTTTATGAGCTGGGAAACTAAATTTTGTTCCGATTTTTGCAAAAATGATGTGATTGATTCGGATGAATGTCGAGTGGACATTTTCATAATGATATATGGGTGCCTGATTCACTGCATAATCTTTATGACATTATAAAATTAATGAAACTTCAATTAGGAAAATCGGATGAATTCAATGAACCAATGAAAGTTACGGCAAATATATTTTGGGAAATAAATATTTTGACGTATCGGCCGACATAAAACGAGCTTTTATCGGGGAATCCTTTCATTAAAAAAAATAGCCATGGTCATAAATCAAAGGAGGAGGGCGGATAATTAAATCTGTCGGACTATTTTATTAACAGCAGTTAACATGTCATGGAAATATGCGCCTATTTAAGCAATAAGAAAAGGCCTTTCGGGCTACAATTCACGTTCGTTCATAATAAAAAAGGCAAATCTCAAGGCTGATAAAGAAACTGACTTCCGGTGTGATCCAGCGTTTTATTTAGAGGAATAATTCACAATCCGTCCCCATTCATCAAAAATCACCAAAAAACAAAATAATCCTTAAGTTTCACAAGAACCAAGCATAAATGGTATTGTTTTTAGTTTCCATGACAAATATTCCGTTCCAAAAATTCAACATAAAATAATGTATTACTCGTAGCGATACTAGTCAGCCTGAAAAAGTGATGCAGAAAAACGGAGAATAACAGAAACTGTTGAAATACATTTCTCCCAACAAATATTGACCTTTACATAGTAAATAGAAAGATATTTTTAAATAATTTGCTCAAATTCGTCAGCTTTAAACGTCAACATTTTAAAAAGAGACCGGAGTTCACTCCAATTGTCAGCAGTAAGGCATTTAGCTTTAGCTAAGTGTATTACGCTTAAAGGTCACCGTACGACTGTGAAAATGAATTAAAAAATATAGTCTAATTAAGTGCTGTTAACGTAATTTTCTGTTAAAAATGAAGCTGTAAGCCTCTATAATCAAGGAAACTGTGAGAGGTGCCTTGTGAACGTTCTATAAATATTGAATTAAGAAACAAGAGCACCAAATAAAAATTCTTGGAAAGTCTAGATTTTATCATGTTCAAAAACGCCTACAGGGAATAATAAAAGAAACAGGCACATTCGTTTAAAAACTAATAATAAAAATTTTTCGAGCCCATTAGTAATTTAAAAAAATAGAAATTATTACACTTACTGCATTAAAAGACAAATTTGATTTCTATTTTTGCAGAATACGAGGCCACAAGGAAAAAGGTTGTGCGCAAAGAAATCAAAATGTTTAAATATTTACCCTCTTATCCTATTTTATTCACAAATGAGGACCTAAAACTCTTTTTGACGCGCTTTTTAAGCCAGAGTGGGTTATAAATAGATTCATAGATCAAAAATATTAATAGGTAGATGCGTGTCAAAGATGACATTTCTTGGTGTACAGCCTTTATTAATTGGCGCCAAGAAGTTGACAATTAATCGAGAACTTCTTTTCCCCGATTTACTCCTCATATGACATTTAAAACTGAAGCCAGATTCACGCACAAATGGTAATATACGAACACGAACTCATTTACGAATTCCAGCAGGATGAAATGATCCTTCTCTGGGATATATTTGATCATTTTTCGTATTCATTTTTGAAGCTTTCATCTGACATAAAGGCCTACTAAAGACAAAGATAACCTTTAGATCATAGAAAGCGATCAAATTCCAATGTCATATCTATCATATGATAAGGGTTGTACGAAATAGTACAAGGTCCAAAAAATAACGATGGTAAATACACATGATTAGCAGTAGGGAATAGTTTACAAGTATATTTTGTATTGAAAATAAATAATGCATATCAATTAATCAAGAAGGTTGTAGTGGTAATGATAACTAATCTCATTTAACAAGTAGAATAAACATGATTTAGTTTCGGTTTTAAAGAAGTCTAGCTGTGCGTCAAGCAGAGATCTTTTTTTACTTCTATGTTATTTATACTAAAAATACTATTTAATAACTCTAATTGGACCAATTATTTTACGGACGCCCCAAAATGTACAAGAGTACAATATTTTTTAAACATCTCTACATCTAAACAGTACCCCGCAAGCTGCCCCAAGGGAGGTTGGGTCGAGAAAGGTAGGTAGAGAAGACATGCAAAAACCAATATATTCATGCATACCTCCACTCTCAGAGCCGTGTATATTTATGAGAAAACCCCTTAAACTTGCACGAATGCAAATACATACTGTGTACTTTCAACTAACAGACACATGCACATACAAATTTGGTGAACGTCTATCCAATAACGTGCAAATTAGAATTCAAAAGTAAGAAGGAGGGATTCTACTACCATATAGACATGCTACTCATGGTCTCCGCCCAAAAAGAGACAGGTAGGGAATGTGACATACCGAAGCAGGTAGGCAGCGGTGGCGTCCCCATTCCCGACGAATGGAGACGAGGAATGGAAGGAATAACTTGAAAACAAACAAAGCAGGGCAAGCAATACTGTAAGGTAATACGCACATCTTCGAAAAGGGGTGCAGGTTTGGACAGGTAAAGGCACTTCACCGATACGACAGTCGCGGTATCGTTTCAAAGAGACCACTTAAAGTTGTCGGGGAAAACTTTTAGTTCATGTCTTTCTTACTTTGTATTCGAGGAGGAATAATAAATCAATCGTCTTGGTATTTATGTTTTCCAGCTTTATTTCACCAAACGTCTTTATTTCTATCATGATATTCCATGGAGTGGACCGGGGAGTTGTGAACGCCCCGAACTGATGACGCATCAATCCCAAAGCTCCTTTCGACTCCCGGGACATTTTTCAAATCCATCAACCCATTGTTCTCTCCATTCTCTCTTCTTTCCCTTTATCTCTCGCCTTCCATCAATATATCAATCTAACTTCAAAACTCTCCCCCAAGGAAAAAAAACGAAGGGTCAGATTACGATCGGATAGTACAGGAGTCGTTGTACGAAATGCGATGCGATGCGTCACCATTGCTTCATTACTCACGCACAAACACATTCCAAGTTGACTGAAACTGGATGAACTTGGCCCATGACACATGGAGGCCCAACTTTCCAGACGTCTAACTTGTGATAAAAAAATAAGAGGGGCACCACCAACAAACGACCTTAAAATATTTCTTTTGTCAAACTTTCTCCGCTCGATTACGTCTGCATATCCACTCTTTGGCCAGCAAGCAAACCTTAAGAAGAGAAGTAAGGAGTGAAACAAGACAAAGGTTTCCCAAGGAAGATATGAACGGCTCAATAAAGATGTAGAGATTTATTGATTTTACAAAGTATAATAAAACAATTCAGAGTCCAAATATTTTCTTAGGATCTCCACGTTGACTGAACCCCCAACACAAAAAGTAGTTATTCACGTAATATATGTCCACTAAAATATTATATATATATGTATATATATATATTTTAAAAAATTAAATATATTTAGGCCCTACTTTGTGAAATTACATGATCGAAACTAATGAAATGTGTAGTAGTTGAAGAAGGTTTAGCGTGAAAAAAATAGTTTACTAATTCAGTTAAAAATATCATCTAGCGTAGCAAAAATGTTAAATGAGACATTTATGAGATAAAGGCGAGTACATTTTTTTGATCACCTCATTATCATTAATGGTGCAGAGCATATTAGTAATCTTGTTCCATAGAAGTTTGAGCATCTCAAGGGTGCTGGAATTCAATTATGGAAAAATGCTGCATAATCATAAATGAAGCAAGACTAAAGCGGGGTATCTAACCAGTAGCCCTCGCGTTTGCCGGCCTACATACTACCCTTCCATTTAACTGGTTAGACTGATATCATATTGAGGAAACTAGGAACGGATTTCAAGGTGAGAAAAATAGAAAAAATGGAAATATAATGAAACTTTTAAGATATTAAAACACAGTAATTTCATTATTTTTGAAAGTAGGAATAAAACAAGAAACTTTCACGATTTTTTTACTGAATTAATACCGCAAAAATCAATTGTAGAAAAAATTCGCTACACTGATATACCGAATCTTCAAAAGAAAATATTTATTTTAAATTTGACATCCCTCCACAAAAGATTTATTTGTTTATAAGTCCAGATTGCAATATAATTTTTTTCAATTAAATGCCATTTTTATAATCGCACAGAAATCGAGCAACCTTCCTGGTTTTATGATAATTTTCATTACGAATAAACTAAATCAGGAGCAAGTTCATATTTTTCTCGATATTATTTACAAAAAGGCAATTTTGTGAAATATTATGACTTGTGACATAAAAGATTATGTATTATACCCTTGAGGTAAAGCAAAACAAAATTCTCTCCCTTCTCCTGGAGAAGCGACACATGGAGTTTACGACCATTCGATTTAGAGGAAGAGTCAAGTTAACCTATTTGACATTGTCTGAATATTTCACCGCCACGCATATCCTCTCATTAGAAAAACAGCAGTAAATGTGTAGCTGGACATGGTATTGGATAATCTACTCAGGGCTTATTTATGATTAGTTTTGCGATGCATTGAGATGTTTTGAGATGTGTTGATGTGTTTTAAAATGTGTTTACTTCAACAAATTGATACAGAAATCAACACATTTGTTTAAGGAGGAAGAAATTCAGACATGGTTGCGTAGAAAACCTCTAATGACTTAAGAGTATAATTTATATAATCAAAAAAATTAATTTATTTACATATCAAATTTCTGGCGGTGAAAAATGAGCTCATAATTGTAAAAAAACTCACTTAAGTTCAAATTTTACTAGCCACTCTAAATATATTACTCATTACTTATAGAAGTGATGGGCCGAAAACGCATGAAGTATATTAGCCAAAAACACAGGGTAAGGATTCAGTAACATTGAGGTTTTACAGGTATGTTTAACAACCCCTTCAATCTACCTATCAATCGTAATTTTAAAGATGGGCGCCGCCTACAATTAAAACCTTATGATAAATTTATAACGAGATGGAAGAAACAAGTTACTTGAAACATTTGATAATGCATGGTGCGTTCCAAAAGGAATGCAGTCGAAATTCCCATGCCGCTCCTATTGGTCGGAGGGGGAGTGTTTTCTCATAGCTCAGTTTTTTTATTTGTGGTCTTCGCTAGACTCTATGCCCTCAAAATGTGATAAATTGTGTAGTTTATCTCTGCATGTAAATACTTTAGATACTTTAAACATTTTCTTAAAATTTTATCTTGTTTGAATATTTATAGTTCATTTTAACAACCATAAGTTTCCAGCTGGAGGAAACGCTTGTACCAGCCCTCCAATGCACAACACTTCACGTTTATCTCTCCATTTCTCCGCATTGCTTCTCGCTCATATCTTCCATCACTTTCTTCTCGTAATCATCCGTGGCCTTCCTTTCCAATGTTTTCCTCTCTAGCCCTTCCCATTAAATTCCTCAGTGAACAGTTTGCATCACAATGTGCTCAATTACTCTTCCCGAGAGTCCAGTTATATCTCCCTCTTCTCTCTATCTCTCCTCGAAAGGTTTTTTGGCGCATTTCATTTTCATCATCTTTCCTGCACCGCTTTTCCTATCTTCTATTTCCTGTTGTTTTCATCCTCAGCGTCTCACCTCAATAGAAAAGTACAATCCATATACATACTTTTTTATGAAACGCTTGTTGAAATGATTCTTTGAATCGGTAATTTTATTCATTTTTTGAATGAAAGTAAAGTCAGAGTGAAGCACGTTTGTGATATGAATGCTCCTTAATAATCAGTTATTTTGCGATCCGTTAAGAAATCGGTTGCCAAAAAATGTCGATTGAATGCGTACACGTCCCATATTCACTCAAAAAGAACGAAGTTGAAAGTGCATCGTGCCAATTTCCAAGGCCAAATGGAAAGTCGCCATCTTCCCTCGATAGGAGGACATTTTTTAGCTGAGTAATCCATTGAAACTCACTCTATCACACGTATTTTTGATGAGACGGGATGCACTTTATTCAAAATAAAATACTATACTAAAGGCATACAGGTCCACTCGTGAAGGCATGTGAATTCATTTAAATTGGTCTAGTACAAATTGCGTTAATGTCGCCACATTTTTAAGGGAGACTTTAAAATTTACAAGAAATGCCATCGTCACAACACGGGGTAGTTTGTTCGTCGAGACATTTGAAACCATGCGGGGGAGTGAGACCAACTCCAAATATCGCCGAAACTAAACCTTCAATTTGGCCTTATTTGATTAACCTTCAAGCCTTGGGCCTTTAATTTCCTATCCTAGACTGACTAATCCTGGAGTCTCTTATCTTCTGCCCAAAGAAACCACGTAAAGAGCATCAATGGAGCTAAACTGAAGAAACTAGGATTCATCAAACAAATTGGAAGAAAATATTTGGACGAGATAGCTAAGAAGAGGCGTTCATTCACCTTTGGCTATATATGATCTGAAATTCGTTTCACTTGTTTGAGTGTGAGCGCGAATGGGCCCTTTTTCTAAATTGAGAAATGCTGCCCGTTCCTTAAGAAATGTTATGAAGGAAGAGAAAAGTGGGAGACAAATATTAATTCTACCCCTCAAACATTATGGTAGACTATAAATGAAGTGTTATGGATAAATGCCTACCAAATAGACCGCCAAACCACATTTATCTACCTAAGGATTGCTTTGTTATAGCCGAATTTTCCGAGCGCCATTCACCATGTTCCAAGAACATAATGCATATGTTTAATGTATTAAAACGAAAAATATGGGTCAAGTCCTTTTGAAACAGGTTACTAAATACGAAAACTTTAAGTACAAAAAAGGTTTACTCCACAAAATATGTCTTCCTAGAATTGTTTCCGATTATGTCGGAGGGTGTCATGGAAGATTTATGTTCATTCAAGACCGACAGATATGGATACGATGGAGAGAATGAAATAAAAATGGATATAAGCTAGAAAAGCGGACCGTATTCTCATTAAAATCTATACTAAGTTCAGTAAGCTCAGTTTTATGCTTGGAATAAATGACTAGAATTGGTAGGGACTAAGCAATGAGTCATTGGAACAAGTGGATTCTGAATTAATTACATTGGCATTAAAGCCCGTGGAAAATAATACAGACATGATTTTCTTTAATTGTAATGTGAGTTTCCGTGAAAATTTTGAAAAATAGAGCCCCTAAGCACTAGAGATTTTTTTAAAACGGCTTGATTATTTTTGTTTGAGTTTAAATGTAAAGTGTACTTCTTGGGATTCAACATTGGTATTAGTCCGATTCATAAATTATTATCATACCTTCAACCACCATGAAAATGTTTCACAGATATCCAAAGCCACCTAGCGAAGGACGAAATTTATCATGGCATTTTCATGAAGGGCTTATATAAGCTTTCAATGCAGCATTGAAAGTTGAAGAGCTAATTTCCGGACGCTCTTCATGCCTTGGGTTAAGCTTCAAGCAGACAAATTTAGTATAGAGGCCTACCCTAAAATGCTCAAGGAAGAAATTACTAAATCTGAAAAGAAGTAGCCATAAAGTTTTGAATGGGAGTTTTAACCAGGATAAAGGAGAGAAGGATTGAAAATTTGAAACCCCGAAAGTTTATTGTCAGGCAGAACGGAAAATCTAAGTATCAAGCGCAGTTAAACTGGAACAGGGTCACTCCAATATCCACTTTTAACCATCTTTGAGTTTTCCAATTTGTCTAGCTGGATGTTGTTCTTCTTGATACTTTTCTTGTTTGAATCCACCTCTGATAGTAAATTTTTAGAGAACCTGTCACAATCTCGATCATTCAGGGTAATTTTCACTTGATTGCAGCAGTTTGATGTAATTCAACCGTATAATTTAATCTACCATGGAATTTAGTCGAAAATTTGTATTTTACAACACAATTGACAAAATATTATTATTTTATAGCTATTCAAAACAAACACCCAATTAAAATAATGTTACTTAATATTTAAAGATAATAATTCTGTCAGAATAATCGTTAACATATGAGTTTAAATCCTCAAGACTCTCTGTTGCATAGCGGTGTCTGTTTCAATTCAGTTAATTTGATTAAAAATCTATTAATTATAATTTAAAACTTATTGCGTCCAAACGCTTTCACGTTATCCTGCAGATTAAAAAAAATAAATATCTCACATGAAGGAGAAAATCATGCATTTTACGCTAGCAAAGACCAATTATATATGTAAATATATGTATACATATTCATTCACATGGAAATAGATGTCAGAATAATCTACATATATATATATATTTATATATATATATATATGTATATATATATATTTATATATATATGTATATGTATATATATATAACATACCTGTAGTATGTATATATATATATATATATATATATATATATATATATATATATATATATATATATATATATATGCAAATAAATAAATGAACAAACAAATAAATAATTATACATATTTTTTTATATTTACACACATATAAATGAGGGTAGACAGAAAAGTAATGCATACATGCTTGTAGAGCACGAACAAAATGACTTTCGGAAGTGCGCCAGGTGGCACGTTGAAGTAACATTCCTTCTCAATGTAAGTGTCCACGTTCGCGATCATTGCGTTTACCCAGAGTATTTCGAGAAGAGGAAGTATGGAGACGTGTTCTAGTGCTATGCCAACGCGAGTTAAACAGCGTACTGTTATTGAATTTTTAACTGTTGAATAAGTTACTCCTGAGATTCATCGACGTTTAAAGACTGTTTATGGTGACAATGCCGTTGATAGGCCAACTTTAAATCGACGAGTAGTCAAATTTCGTGGTTGTGAGCCCTTAAAAGCCATAATTGTTGATGAAACATGTAGCGGACGTCCAATCACTGCCACAGACGATAAAAATCGCAAATTCGTCCAAGATTTGATTCAAAATGACTGGCGAATAACTCACAAGCGTATCGCAAACCATATTTGAATATTCCAGGAATTTATCGGCTTCATTATTGAACAACTGAGATACCGTAAAATCTATGCACGATGGGTTCCATGCCGTCTCATAGACGAGAACAAACACCGTCGATTGGAATGCTGTGAGTAACTTTTGCATCGCTACCGTGACGAAGGAGACGACTTTCTTTTAAATATTGTGACTGGGGACGATTCATGGATCCACCATTACGACCCGGAAGAGAAAAGACGCGAATTGCGAAATTCGTTTTCTCCTTGGGCGAAAAAGTTCAAAAGACAACCATACGGAAAAAACCTTCGTTTGACTGTTTTTTGGGATGCTCACCGATTTTATGTAACCGATTTTCTGGAACTAAGGGCAACGATAAATTCTTCTCGGTATAAATGGATTCTAAAACACCTTTGAATTCGAGTTAATCGTTTTAAAGGCATTTTGGCCGCAATAATCTTGCAATATGACAACGCTCGTCCACACACCTTGCGCGCAATTGGAGAGGTTCTGCGAAACCTGACATTTGAACCAATTTTACACTCTCGTTATTCCCCCGATCATGAGCCTTGCGATTTTAATTTTTTTCCTCAACTCAAGAGACACTTCAAGGGTAATCATTACACCTCGGACGATAAGGTGAAGGCAGCTGTCAAGTCCTGGATTCGAGAAAAGTCGGTAGTTTTTCAGTGACGGAATGAAAAAAACTTATTACACGTTGGGAGAAATTTGTTAGCCTTAACAACGGTGACTATTTTGAATATATATATATATATATATATATATATATATATATATATATATATATATATATATATATATATATATATATATATATATATATATATATGATTTTGAAAATTAAGAAACGCACTTTAATGTCCTTTTTCCCGATCTTGATATTTGTTTTTGTTCGAGCTCTACAAGCAAGTGTGCATTGCTTTTCATCCTACCCTCGTATATCTTCAAAATGAACTCTCTCAAGTGAGGATACGCATGCATGGATAAACTTTGGTTAAAAAATTTACTATAGATAGAAATACTCAGGAAACACTAACGAACACTAAAAGTTGAACACCTAGCCGATACGCTACCAATAAACTTTGGAGGAAGCATAATCACTCCTACAATCCGTTTGATTTTATTCCGATAAGTGTACCATTTTATTGGCCAAGAGAAGGCGTTCGAGAACAATCATACGATGCCATATGGTGCTTTTTAAGGCGCGCATAACCATAAGAAAAAATGAGCCACAATGGCCAAATGTACATTCAAATGTGAAAACCGGGAAGCACTCTTCCACTACGGAAAACAGTTCTTAATAATACTTCATTTTCCCTATGTTTCTTAAAAGACGGCTAATATTCAGACCCGGTGGAGTGATGAATTATTCAAGCAATTCTCTTTCCATCAAGGAAGGGAATTTTTCGGTCAAGGAGCGCTCAACTAATATTGGGCTCTAATGAAAATTTATTCCTACGAGCGAGTACGCTGATTAAAATCAATTGCTATTAATAATTTGTTTTCTTCGAGGAATGATAAAACATTTGAAAGAAATATTAAAGTGTGATACAATTCTGCTAAATGACAAGAGAAAATACGTGTACATGGAAAGATTTTAGATGCTGACATGGATAGAGGGACATCTTTTTTATTTATTTAACGACTTTATTTGGGCAAATTTGAGACTTCATAGTTTCTTCTTCCTCCTATAACTTATAAATTACAATAAAAAATAAAAAACTTCCATACTCTAGGTGGAATTCAAATCTAACTTAGTGAAATTCAAACCCGTGACCTCTGGATTGTCGGGTTAGGGCGTGACCCCGGCGCCACCGGTGAATTGAGAGACATACCAATATATATTATGCATGAAAATAATAGAGGTAGAATTTGAATAAAAAACGAATATACTAATAAAAAATTCATACAATAATTACGTTTAGAAGTTATCAATTTTTTGTACGCTTTTATTTATCCCCAGTTTATCACTGCCCATATTCGACTGAAGGGCAATCGATAATAAGAATTTAATAAAAGGCGTAGTAATAATAACATTATCATACTTGAACAAAATTCTTATTCATGAGTTTGTAAAGATTTAAAAGGGAGACGAAACAATGTTGAAGTTCCTGCGCCTGAAAATTTGCAAATTAGAAATATCAAAAAATAGCGGTGTTTTGACGAACAAAGTTGATTTAATTTTAAACCCCCGAAACGCCTGTATCAAATTGATAATTATTAGCCACATAAAATCCATATTTAAAAAAATTGCTTCAAAGCTCGAAGTGACGAATGGAGAATCTCGATGGGAGGCGATAGGAGGATGAAATAGAATTTACAAAACTATATAAAAGTTGAAAGAATTTCAACAGTCATGCATAAAATAATTGGACAAGGTGATTTATTTTCGAGAATTAGTATATAATATAAGGACCATACTTTAAAAATTTTAAAGAAAAGTTATCAAAAATTTCTCGACAAAGAGTAAGTGTAAAAAAAGTGTAAGATCTCAGGAGGCCAAATCCGCCGAGACTTTGATTTAAGCAACCCGCAATAGAGAAAATATTTGTAAAATGCATATGTTCAAGGATACTAATTATCTTTGAATATTATGGAGGATGACAACGAAATATTTTAATATTTTAACGAAACATTGACCACTGTACGAAATGAGGCTTACTAACGGCATATAAAAAATCCTTCGAAGAACCTCATATATCATTTACTTTTGGAGTGGAATTAAACTACTATTGTTCCGACCTGTTTCGATATTACGCTGTTTTTGACTCATCGGTAATCTACCGGTTAAGGTACATATGTCATATTCCTGCTCCTTCATCGCTTGTCTAGCACTCTCCTCCCTATCACAGTCCTCAACATCTCATTGCCGATCAAAACGCTCTACATTCATCTTTCCACCTTTTGTTTTGATTTCTCCCAAATATCCCTATTCCTCCCCACTATGCCTTGCTTTTCTCTTTTCCCTCCTTCACTTAAATGCTTATTTTCCTTATACTCCACGATACGACGATGCGGCTGTAATATCACCGCAACTGATTTAAAAACTTTGCATAATATGAGTATATTCTAGCTAAATAGTTTCTGTAGATTACCTTAGTTATTAACGCTTATAATATATTCCTAAATAATAAATTATTAAGGATTTAAAGTGAGGAAATATGAAGCATGATCAATCGATCTTTTAGGAGAATACATAAATATTTACTATTTTGTGTATCCCTTTTGTGTATCGTTGGAGCATTCGAAAGAAAATATTTTCTCTTTGACTTCAACGTAAAATAATCTTCCTTTCGTCAGTGAACTTATACGAGATCACCGTCTCTTATCTGAGCCAAACCCTGACCGTTGGTGCTACAATAATGAGATACACTCGTCTTGGTGCCAATGTACGACTTTGGGGAACAACAACTTCATCTCAGTGCCTGATGCATAACTCCGAAATGTTTCCCGCACGTAAAAGTTATAATAGATAGTGCAATTTTGATTAATATTCATTGTTTTACAATCTTTAAACGCTTCGAATGTTATGACAATGATTCCACTATGAGGCCTGAAAAACGTTTTCATTGTCGATAACGTATTCTTATACTTTATATTACCTTATTGCTATATTCTCACTACTTTATATTAGGAAATCAGGTTAAAACAGATATTCCCTGTCTTTTAAATGAATAGAAACCAATCATAATGAAGGCGAAATAGATTGGAACATGGATATCCTTAGTCCAAGATTTTGAAATGCGCATTGTTGCGGTGAATTATATCATTTCGGAATAAAATCAGCGCTTATTTCGATTATGCTTTTTAAAAGTTTGCTTTTTATGAAAAATGTTTTTGCTACTAATTTAGAAAGCCAACATTGTTAAGGACTTTCTTCCTAAAGGTATATAATTTTAGGTATATAAAATGTAAAAATTCCAAGTATTCACTATAAAGTATGCAAAACCTTCTTAAGTTTGGCTTTAATGACACTTTCATTCCTTAAAGCCTTTCCTGTTTTCTTCCCACACGCCAGTATAAACTCTCCAGAGTATAGCAAATGCATAAATTTTAAATTAAGTCTTTCTTAATTGGTTAGGGGAATTGGATTCCTTTCCCTGAATAACGAGCGTCAATGGCCGGGCCATTAGATCTCGGGTGCCAAGGGTTGGAGGAACATGGATCCTCGCCGGTGGTTATTTGCAATTCACCCGTGTGTAATTACTTACTACAGCGTCTTGGCTGGAACTAGTTCTAAGTCGCGAAGGGGATTTCTCTGTGGCCCGAGACGCTAGATCTCGCAGAAATGAATGATGGAGAGGGACTCTTAAAGAGAGGCACTTTGTACCGATTGAGTTTTAATGGGTTGGCGATAAAAAAAGCTCGTCAAAACATCGTTATAGAGGTTCATTTATCATTCCTCTTGTTTCCTGCTTTCACGTTTTTTATTTCCTAAAATCACACAATTTGTAGTTTATGGAAAAGTTGGACTTCACATACAAATTGTACTGAAATGATAATTGTTTGAATGTATCAGGACTGGATAAGATCAACACTATTTTTTAAACAGTTTTTGCAAACTAAAATGAAGATGTAATACGATATTCTGTCTTTTCAAAGGTATAGTTCAATTCTTGCAGTGATTTAAATTGTAATACGATACCAAATTAGCTCGAGAGCTGTTTACCTGTAGGTATTCAACATTTCTTCAATTTAGTTATTCATACTGAAATAAGCAGCTTGTAGTAGGATGTTTCTTTCGAGACGATACTGGAAATGTATTATTAACCCCATCGTACTACGGCAGGAGAGATCATGTACAGGGTCCGTACAATAAGTACCGTGATTGGTTCGCTGTAACCTCAACAGATCAGTGGATAGGGGTCCAACCAGTGGGCTCGGTAGAGAGGCCCCCCATCACTCAGGCGCGCTTTGTAGAACAGGTTAATTGAAGATATTATTTTACCAACGCACCAAATTGGGTTAGAATAACTTTATCCGACTGCGCTGGAGAGTAGGAAAGTATAATGTGTAAGATGTAGTCTGGTGTGTAATCGCCTCCTGCCGCACACTTTAGTGGTGGCTTGCAGGGTACCATGCATTTATGAATGTAGCAATCCGAGAAAATCATAATTCATTTTTTTTCGTCTAATATTCATTGCAACCAATATCCTGTTCTACTGTTGTACAATCTCCATTATCGATATGGCGAGGGACTCGTTGCAGCGGTAGGTTTCGAACAATTTTCATGTTCGGGGGAAAATTTAATGAACGGGCACACATGGCTTTAAGCCATCCACCTCCCGGTAAATATGTGCCTAAGATAGCTTCCAGACAACATCTATTGAGCCTTGTCTTATAGGTAAGCCCCAGCAGAAGAGCATGATGCATTAGAAATCCACCTATAACTTGCTTAAATTAAGAAAATTGGAACTTTGATATAACACGAGAAAATATACCCTCTGATTCACGTCAAAAGTCGTAGCCATAACTCGGCTGTACTGAAAATATCCCTCAGTGCATAGCGATCAATTACGAACTTTTTAGTACTCACCCTTTTTGATCTTCAAACGTCAGACACTTGCAATCCTCTGGCCGTGAGGGTATATTACGAGTGTCAATATTTACATGTAAAAATTAATAAAATTCCTAAATATTATAAATTTTCAAGCCTCGAAACTTTACTTGTTAAATTTAAAAATATAAATTTAACCTATTCATCCATTACTTAAACAAAAACGTCACAGAGAAAACAGGGATATCAGCTTCAGCTCTCATCGCAAAAGAAAAGATTTAATGCGTAAATAAAGCCATAGAGGCATAAACAATTATCAGTGCCATAGAAAATGTTGAACATAGTATCAAATCGACCGAGATCTAATCGTCAATAAAATGTTTAACGCAGGCTATTGCACGATGCATCCTTGAGTAATCTTCAATGCATCACGAGCGCGTGCTGTCATATGTGAGCAATACACGCCATTTACACTACAAACCAATTTGGATGCGTCCTCAAATTTGAATCGTAATATATCTATACAGAGAAGTGCGATAATCTCCTTAGTATGACGTCCAGCATGGGATTTAGAATCAGCGCCAACGGTATACCAGGAATTCGGTTGTAGTTGGCATCCGCGATGGAAAAAAAACATATACATCATGGACTCAGCAATGGCTTTCATATGTGACGATGAAGAGGACAATGCATAGCAGGAAGCTTGCCAAGAGTACGTTTTGATGAATAGGCCTGCAAATCGATAGGGCTGAAAACCATTCGGATTTGTCACTTGGTAATTTGGTGCTCCGTGCTATTTGGAACACCATACACGGGATGATATTTACGGAAAAGAAAAATATTTTCGCGATATTAACGATTTTACCGACTTGCTTCTCCATTAAAAAACAAATGGTACACTAACACCATTAAGATAAATGCTAGTACATAAATACAAGAATCGTAAGCATATAAAGTATTAATTAATTTTGCATCGATCCATGATCCAAATATTTATCGATTAGAGAGGTTTCCGCTAAAATTAAATTAATCAATATGATTTTTAAAGTTAAAATATGTTGCTTTGCAATATGATCATATTTTTTTGTGTTTTTACCCTTCATTCCAGGTTGAACTCTGGCTTTAGATATGAAGGTGTAGTTTACATTCCAGGGTATGGGTGTAGATAGGTTGAAACGAATGATCAAGACACGGAGGGACTACGGTTTTGCGATTGAAATTTAAGTTCAAGTTAATGGGTCATCCCTAGCATGGGATGCTCACGAAATCAGGTTGGCAGGAGGAGGCTTAAATCCTCCAAATATATGAATTTTTAAGGGTCATTGGAATGTGACCATAAATTACACGAAAATCTTTGCGCTCTGCCAAGCGACGGGAGAAGAAAAAACACGAATATCCTGGAAGCACTGCAGTGGAGACGGTGGCAGATTAAGCCTCACCAAGGTCTGCAATGCTGAATTCAATTCCCTCTCAATTAAGGACCTTGCGCCTCTAAGTGCTCTGAAAAAGAAACTGAGTTCAATTTAATTTGAAAATTGTGGGTATAATGAGGAAATGCAAAGAAATAATTCCTGAAAAATTAAAGAGGAAATCTACAACCCAAATGCTGGTTATTATGGCTGATAATTGGCTCTAATCCAGCTCTCACGAAATCTATAAGACCCACTGACTGCCTAGAGCACAAGGTTGCTTATTGTTTGTGGTGCCAACGGTCTGAAAGTTTAAAAATGACAAACATATATACATAGGACCACATGGGGGAGTGCAAACTTTGGACGCATACTATTGCTGTTTTGTTACTTCGATAACTTCCCAAGATATTCCATAACTAAAACATGCAAAATCATATTTAGCACTGCAGGTGATGGGACGTTGGGGCAAAAATGTACGATTTGGACAAATAAATGTTCTTTAAATCTCTGATGGTCGCAATTAAATATACGCGGGACGTTTATACAGCATGTCTCTGGGAATAAGACGAGTACTGCTATGAGTACAACATCTCATAGCCGCTACGAGTAGCGGCTATGAGATGTTGTTCATATATTTGTACATTACTTTGTTTGCTATTCTGTATTATGTGCAAATATTTTATGAAGGGTTTTCCTACTTTCACCTTCGGGAAATATACAGAGATATTAATTATTAGTAGATAACTTATAAAGATAAATACCGACTCGTGACTGGGACTGAAATCTAAAAACTATCAAATATTTATGTTTTTCCGATTTTAATTTTTTATTTTAACCGTTAGATTATGAAGTGGAAAAATGAATTATTTCAGTGGAATAATGTGTTATATTAAGCAAAAAATATATATCCTAGTTACCAAGACTTGATTTCATTAACTGGAACCAAAAAGGGAGCATTATTGAAAAGTTTATCTTAAATAATTACTGAAAATTTAGTATATTTATAATAAAATATATGCCTAGTTAATATGATGTAAACTAAAAAGGAGAGGTCCGACATCGTACACTAAACGAGTCAAATGTAGATTGCGAGACAAAAATATAAGATTCTTTTTAAAAAGCGTCAATTGATTTGATCAATTAAATACAGAGAAAGCCACGCGAACAATCTTTTCAATAAGATATTAAAGAGAACAATTAGAGAAATATTAGATGTTGGTTTGATTTTCTGACCCAAACATACTTGATTTTCAAAGATATTTTATCATCTTCCATTTATTTCAAAACAGTATAAACAAAACAAAAATCACGTAACTGCACAAAACTAAATGTTGAAGCATTAATACTTTACGTAACGTGACCACTCATATGTAGAAAACTAGCTGAATTCTACACTAGGTTCATAGGTTTACTTTGCTTATTAATCGATAAAATATATGCATTCAAATTTAAAATACAGATACAAAAATTCTTCTCAATTTCTAATGTATCATTTGTACTTCTTGGAAAAATATTGATTATCCAGTCAAACGTCTATTGCTGTAGCTAAAACATAATTACGCCCAGAAAAGAAATATATATATATATATATATATATATATATATATATATATATATATATATATATATATAGAAGAACACAGATATAATATTAGATGAAGAGGTTAAAAACCGATTAATGATGAGGGGAAGGAATATTCACTTCTAGTATTTCACAAGGAAAATGTTAAACCTAACTAAAGTCGCATTTCCCAACTTCTGTACAACACGTAGGATTAACGGTTTCATATTTCAAAGCATGCGAGCGAGAGATCGATTAACTTCGGGCGATAGATTCCCTTCGCTCAGGTATTCCCCCACACTCTTTTGGCACGCCATCTGAGGGAAGCCCGTCGCCCTCTCTCCTAACCCACTTTTCCCTCAGAAGTTACGATCACGCTTGGCACGAAACTGAAGACTCGCGAATGAATGCAGTCCCATGCAGACTACGGGCGTAATTCCGAGCGTCTCGACGCAATAAAATATTTTTCCTGTGCGGAGAGACTAGTCGGCAAATAAAGAAAAGGAACTAGGCCCTCGCGGAAGGATTCGGAATGGGAAGATTGTGTCAGCGAATACCGTTGCAAAATGGGAGTCAATAGCTCGAATATAAAAGTTGAGTTCGAGGTATTGTGGGATTAGTGTTGACATCGAAAACAAAAATGAATCCTCTTTATGTTCAGATAATAAAATTAGAAATAAAAAGTCACTTTATCAAAAATATACAGAGGTAGCGCATTTCAACACGCTGACCACTTTGAAAGCATATCAATGCTATTCGGTAGCGAAGCATTTAGAAAATATATTTGGAAAAAATTAAATACGGCAATAAATCCATTCCTCATTCTAATATGAAGTCTAATCTCGCTGTTTTGATGAGTGCACATTGCTTAAATATTTCCTCAAAGATAAAAAAACTAAAACTAATTACAGAATCGCCTCTTATTCATACCACGATGGAGCATAATTAAAAACAAGCGTTTGCCAACTTTCATAAATACCATTGATGTTTATTAGCACCCGGGTTCAAATCCTACGGAACAAATATTTTTCAGTAGTATCCCGATCCCTACTTGAGTTGCGTTGTAGAGAGCACTTTGAGTGAGTACGACGTCCGTCGGATGGGATGTTTAACTAAGGACCCCTTGGCGCCTTTCGACAAGAGGAGGCTAATGCCGACGCCGGATCTCTCTCCACCATTCCTTTCCCAACCATCCCTAGTGGCGCAAATGACCTTAGCTGTCGGTCGACTCCCCTAAAACTATGACCATGTTCTATGTTCACAAGCAAACTGAGAAATAATAGGTAGGACACAGGGTCTACAAAATTCTGCGTTTACAAATTGTTTTAGATCTCCATCGTGGATAAAATAAGATACCATGTCTCCGGAGATTTAGTTACGATTTCCAAAAAATCCTCAGGGAAATGCTTTTAACTATTTTCCCTCCATAAAAATGACCACTTGTCTTATCACAATTTTCATTCTTCTCTTACCCCCGGGGTATTTGTATGAACATTTACCAGATCGGGAGTAAAACTTAGGAAATCCTTGATGAAAGAAAGCATTTTATAAAAAATTAAGGTGTCGGAAAGGTACTCATCCCATGTGTGTGCAAATAATTAGCTCGTATGTGCAAATGCGGGATTTTTTCAAGAATATCAATGTAAGGATTACACCACGTTTTGTCTGTAATGGTTTTTATTGCTCTCAACCAACCTTCTCCAAACTCCCAACCATACCTAAAACTTTCTTGCTTGCATTCCTTTCTGCCCATTTAACCTTTTTAAATACTTTCTCATAACCGTATTGCCAAAATACTTCAAATTCAGTTTCTTATAATCTTCCACCATGCTTATGCGACACACAAACCTACCCTCCATATCAAAGATTTCACGAACCTTTTCTTAACACCTTTGCTATCAATTCCCTTCCCCATGGTGAAAGCTTTTTGTCTAATGCAATTCTTCTTCTTAGGTTCCTACTGAGGTACGGTAGCCCGTTGGACTACTGACCGGGGTGGCCCGGGTTCTGTGTATGACTCTCTAGTTACCCTCAACTTTACCCGAGCTGTCTGATTTTTTGGGTACCACATATTCCTCGGAAACCTTGGACGGTATGGGGAAAGGATATGACTACCCTAACCTATTGTGTGAATTTTACACGCCGTTGGGCTTAGAATTGGGTGAACTCTACCGGTACATTTCAAACTGACCTTTGGGTTGAGTACTGTGTTTATGGTTATTATGTCAATACTACTTTAACCATTTTGCTCCAAAACAATTCCAAAAGGGGCAAACTTTTCCAAAAATAGTAGTAGTGGTAACATTAGGGGAGACGACCGACGGTTACATTATTTGCGCCATTAGGGACGAATGGGAAAGGAGGAAGGGTGGAGAGAAAACCAGCGTCGCCATTAGCGTACTGTAAACGAAAGGCGGTAAGTGGTCTTGCCACATTTTTGCAAGTCTCCACCGCGGTTTAACGTTCCATCCAACGGACGGCGTACTCGCTCAAAGCGCTCTCCCCAGGATTCAAACACGGTGGGTGTAGTAAGCCAGTATGTTAGCCACCGGACCATCCAGATCCCCCGTTCCATGCCTTCCGTATAGCTTATAATCTTTCATTTTACTGCATAGCAAACGATAAAAACTTTCGGTTCACACTTTGAAAATAAATTGGCCCGAAAAAAATTAAATTACATTCGGAAAGAAAATGCCAAAACGTTTCATTAACTGGAGTATGGAAACGCTCCCGTCGACCAAACGGTGCATGCTTGATGCCAAAGATCCAGCCCCCGGGAATGACGGAGAGGCCGCACAGTTGGCATCTCTGATCCCCCAGTCCTCCCTCCCCTCCCACGAGGATCGCAGGGGCCATCCCAGGGGGGGCAACGACCTGCCCCCCGAACAACAAGCGCGCCACGCTCACTGGCACGTACTACTTACTCGTACTGAGGTACAAGTTCACCTCCCTCGCGGCGCCCGCCAGTGCTGCACTCTGCCGCGGACACGCCCAACCGTATCCCCTCCGCCCTCCAGCCCCTCACCCAAATGCATCCACCGGCGTCCTTGACCCAGTGGCGGGAGGGTGGGGATGGGGTCTCGATGGTGGGGGGGGGGAGCCGGAGGAAAGCGCTCCCCTCCCCGCTTCCCCTCCCTTCCCGCACCCATTATAAAACGCCCGAGCTTGGCCGGCTGGTCTCGCAGGTGAGGCAATACGTTTCATCGCCGGTGACCGCTTCAGGAAGAGATTCATAAGATGCGACGCACTCATCCTTTGACGCCATTTTCCTTTGCTTGAGTGAAGCAGAAATACCCGGCTTAGTATTAATTTATGCAACTTATACTCTTTCATTAATTTATCCATCCTTGCAGACTCCTTTCGCCTTCGTCAAATTCATACAGTGTTGCTTCGCACACGGTCTCATGCTCCTGAAAATATATTATTACTTGCCGCAAGAATTTAGCCGACCACATTTTCGCTGACTTTTTCGGTCTTGACATAACTCTCAGCATAACTCAACCCTTCCCCTCCCATCGTATATCTGCTTGATATTTCGACTCCCATTCGTTTTCTCAATGTGATCTATTCAGCACAGTACAAGCGCGAACAAAATTGCTCATTATAAGTACATCCAATTAACATTTTTTCATGACTCCACCATAACCTATCCCAGATTTCGTAGTTTCACGGTAACCACTGGTCAATTACAGCATTTATCACTGCACTTTCTAAACAAACAAGTTGAATATATGTGTGTGTGTGTGTGTGTATATATATATATATATATATAAGCTTTTCTTTCTTGCAAATTGTTACATATTTGCACACGTACATTAATGAAACTCTTCATGCCTTTGCAAAGACTATCACCAGAAAAACGGAATACTATCAAATACTTAAAAGTCGAAGGACGTGGAAAGCTTTCGCATCTATTCAAATAGTTTGGCGTTCTTGTTCTACCTATTGGAAGCTGGGAGAGACCATTAGAAAAAATATTCTGGAAACAGGAAGACGACTCGTATAACAGGACCAAGACGACTACAGTCACTACCACTATCACACCTGTATTTTGTGAACTCTTTCCATGCATGAAAGAAACAATTAATTGCCAAATTCCTTTCGATTTTGGAAGGAAACGTCGTCACATTTCGGAGATGCTTCCGTTTTTAAGGAGTACGCTATAATATAGTCGGTTTGGTTCCGTTTCTCAACTTTCATATTATGAAGCGAAAAGTTTACAGGAAATCAGTTCTAGATCCTTCTGCTGTGTAACAATAGAAAAAGCCTCCGTACCTGCACTAAAATTACTACATAGATATACATTTCCATGCAAACTGAGCAAATAGCTTCCTTTCCTGAAGAATCTTCAGTTTTCCATTTATGCATACAATTGATATTTGTGTAGTTCATTCGGTAGTTGAGCTCCACGTGCAAATAAATATTAACATTTCAAAACTAATCATTTGCAATTTATAACTCGGAGAACAATCATTGAAGGTATTGAAATTTATAAAAGATTACATTTATTATTGTAATTAAGTCTTCAAACAAATTATTTGCCACTGTTCATCAGGCAATTTTGCATAAGCATTGTACACATCTATTTCTATATTTTTCTATTCTACTTCTGTTAACTTGATCATTATTTAAAGGTAATAATTCTTCATTTATTACGTAAATTCTGGAGCAGTATCATCGCCTTTTAACCGAAGTTCAGTGTATAATGAACCGTTTAAAGTAACAATATACAGAAATCTTTGACATTCTGAACCTCATTCACCAAAAACTGACCTCTTTGCAGAATTTACATGATATCCATGTCACAAATTTCAGTGAATTGTAATAATAATCAAAAGTTAAAAATCAGTTTCATCGTTATAGACTCACTAATTTTCATTTGTGATAACTAATTTCGAAGAGAATCTAATCTCCGGTGGTATTTTCGTATTCTAAATGTAATATCTGTTAGAACCCATCGATAGAATAAAATCTATTCTAATATAGTATATATTAATATAATATATATTATATATAATAGAAAAAGATGATGATACAACTCGGGAAGCACGAAATCTAACTCTCAAGTGAGTTCCTATAATTTTACTCGGGAACTGAAATAGTAACTGAAAAATGATTGCTATTTTATAAGATGCATTTGGCACTAATACTCGGCCATTTTCATTATCTTTGATGGCGAACAATTATGCTAATGCAACGAAGAGAAACGCCAAAGCAACGCAATTAGTCCACCGTTGCAAACAACAAGGCGTTCGCGAGTGAGAACAGTCAGAGAAGGAGAAAGGAGGATAAGGTGGATATTTGACGGCCAAGTGCCCTGGAAATCTCTTGAGAAAGGTCACTGCAACGCAGGGATAGGGCTGACCTCAGCAAAATGGTCCAAACCTCGACAGCCGTCGCGACACCAACGATACACCGCGTAAGCTTTCGATGGATGAACTAAATGCGAAGTATCGCGGACACTGCTTTTCTCTTTTCCCGAGCGCTTGCACTCGAATGAGAACCCGGCGAGCCGACCTCAACCCTCAACTCCCGAGGCAAGGGAGGCGCACCCACTCCCTCTCTATCTCTCCTGACCTAGCCCTCCTCCACCGCCATACACTCGACGGCCCTGACGGAGGGCAACGACCTCCCTCTTACGCGGACGAAAGGGGGCCACCCGCGCGCGCGCATGCCCGACATGACGGAGGAGGTGGGGCTGCATCTCGGTACCGAATCCCGGGAAGCAGGTTAGGCGGAGGGGCGGGGAGAGGTTCGGTTTCCCACATCGCGCACACCTGGGGCGGGGGAGGGAGCGTGGAATGTGGAGGAGGGTGGGAGATGGCCTATCACTCTCTCACCTTCACCCCTAGCGTGAGGGTGGGTTTGAGAGGAGGAGGATATGCATTATATGCAATGCATTGCACACCCCTGGGAATGCGACCGACCCACAGTCTTTCGTGCACATCCGATTGGCAGGATTTCTCAGGAGAATGGAATTTTCCCTTACGAGGAATTAACCCTAAATGCGATGATGGCTTGTAAGGCTTATCTTTTCCCCATACTTATATTATTGCAAAAGTGCATTCCCTGTTCCATTCGGTATCTCTTGCGACTCTTTCCTTCCGCAAGAACCTTGTATTTTACGTATATGAATTTTTCCTCATATTTTCTCTTCCTCACGCTAGAAAAAAATGTATTTTCTTCATAAGGCATACTTTCACAGCCTGTCCTTTCATTATATATCATCCCTCGTGAATCCTTAAATTTCTTCCTGTCTAGGCTCCATCTGGCAAGGCATTTGGCTCCATCTTCATATGACTTAGCTACGTCATCCTCGAATCCTGAGTATTTTTTTCGTGAATATTTAATTACCACTTTTTATTAAATGTTTGTTCATGCTTATTCGTTTTAATAATTTCTGAGATCGTACTTCCGCTGACACGACTTAGGGTAAATTGCCCGAAATTTGTTTATCTCAAAATTTCGCAGAGATTTCTTGAGCGCTTGTTATTGACCAATTTCCATCGCTATACGCTACCCTATATGTCTTTGAATGGCTGTCAAACTTTGTTATAGAATGATGTATTTGAATGCAAAATATAGCGTGATGATCTCATACGAAATTGTCTCGATTATTTCAATGCATAATGCTATAAGAACAGCATAAAGAAAACAAATAAAACGAAAAACGATCATCAAGAAAATTTACATTAGTATTAGATTAGTATACAATTTTGGAATTATATTTTGTATTAATTGCTTCGGTAGGGTATACCGAATGTAATATCCCTTGGCAGTATGTTCCAGACATTGATGGTTATCTAACTAACTTTTATTTCCGACGAATGAATATAAATGGTAAATTGCGGTGTAATTTTCTTCAAATCCGTATTATTAACTCAAAATGTTTGAAAAATTTAATCGATTAAGGAAGAACATGATAGATTAAATACGCTCTTGTGTTCTTCCTATAGCAACTTGCTTTTCATTAGTGTAACGAATGCTTTATTTATGCCATATAAAGCTTGCCGCTTGAACTAAAAAGAGAATAATTTATCATTGTCAAAAGTTAAATTATTATCCAATTGTTTCAACTCAGTGAGTAAAATTTACATTTGCTGCTAAAATGCAAACACATTTGTTTCATATTTAATATCACAGTTTGAATTAAATTATTACTTAGCGTATCGCATGTAATTAATCATCTTAAAACTTAAGGTAATCTATTCTTAAAAATCAATTTTCCATTGAAGAAATTATTTATCGGCGTCTTCCACAGCGTAGATTTTATGTATAAGACTAACCACTCACTTTTACAGTGGCATGTCAGGGTCTGACTGTGCGTATTGCTTGAGAGTTAAATCCCCGCCGTGAAAATTTCGTTTATTTACATAATTTCAAGGAAATCCAAAATACGATTTCAACATAAAATCAACTATTGGAAAAATTGCTAATGACATCATTCTCCATCTGATAATATTTCTTCCATATTTTTTTGCTGAATTCAGTTGTTAAATTTTGAGATATTCAAAGTTGCTCCATCCCATGATTACGAATATTGAACTTAAAAACACATAAATCTAACAATATTTAATTTGATTGATTTATTTTCCTTCACGAATGAACACTTTCCCCATATTTTTCCCATAGCCTGTGCCTTTGACGTCGACAGAAATAGCGCGAAGGACTGCATCTCTCTCACTTTCGATGTCAACGAACTTCCCTTTGGCATGTACGAATTTCTCTGGCAACGAGATGAAAAGGTGTGTGGGTGAGGAGAATCACACACTCTCGAAAACCGACGTGGGTGGTAAGTGACGCGGCCATGTCCCCCGAGGGCGACGCCTAGCGACCAGAGACACCACTCTGCGAGGCACTCATGCCGAAAATCCTCCTTTAACCCAAAGCGATCTTCTTGGCAAGAGAGAGAGAGATGGGGTGAGCATTTAAGGATTGGAATCCTTCGAGGTGGTCCCAAATGGAAATAAGGAGCCATGCGGTGTAAACATCAACCCGTTCGCTGAAACGTGTAATTGGCGTAATGCTTTTGATTTAACTGCCGATCATATTAAAATCATTTAATGTTTAGTTTGTGGTTCAGGAATGATTGTAATCCTTTATTTTCATATGGCTCTTGTGTCTCTCATTCATTATTTCATAAACTTTATTTTTTTATTTCTAAGAATCATACGCGAACCATTCCTTATCATGTAATGCCCTTTGGAAAAAATGCACTCAATACTTCCTCGGACTGTATATAATGAGGCTTCTGTACAGCTTTCATGTGAAAAATGGAATTCGGTGTCATGAAAAATGGCCATTCTCATCGTGTCTGCGCATGCAGATCACGTAAGGGTGTGGTAATTAGGACGCTGCTTTGTGTATGCTGAATCAGAAATCATTTCTAAAGGAAAAATGATGGATTTTTCGTGGAAACATGCCTATAAAGAACCACTCAGAATTTTTACGCCCAATAGACCCAAAGGAAGTAATATTTTGCCTATTAAATTTTTACGTAATATTTTTTCAGCTATCATTAACGTTTATCTAGGGCTAACAAATGATTGTGATGTATCTACATCCCCCTGCCATATGTATTTCCATAGTGCTATGCATAGCAAATAATTTTATTTTCCCTTTTTCATGACTCTAAAATTTCAATCTTTTAGGAAATAAATTTTATAAAAAATTTAAATTACTGCTGTTTTCTATTAAATACTGCCGTCTTCTCTATTGATATGAAAATAATTAATACCCGCCGAATAGATTTTGGCCCTATTTACTTCCAAATTTAGAAATATAATAAATTAAACTGAAAAAATGAATGTGTTGAAATTTTTCCCTTGAGAAACATTTTTCATTCTGTGAGAAAGATCAAGTAAAAATTTGCAAATGATGATTGCAGTATAACCAATTCATCCTCTGACAAAATAAGCGTTGCAATACAAAAGATTGATGGAGGAAAACGTATATCATCCATTGACTACAAGTGACAAGATATATATGTTCTTCAAATTTTACTTTTGATAATAAAATACTTATTGATCCATATTTCCTCTGCAATGTAGGAATATTTTTAGGATCGTGGGGCCTTGCAAATATCATGTAACGATTATGGAAGTATGACCATTATACTTTCCACAGAAGGTTCTGCTCATGCAGAGTTTAGGACACAATGATATTGATTTATTAAGCTTGCCATTAACGAAAGAATATGTGTCAATAAATGGGTAACATTGGTAGAAAAGCTAAAATAAGGTGCTAAAACTATGTGACCCATAAAGGTGGAGAAAATAATGCGCCGGTCATATTGCAGTCTTTCCCTTTCCTCGCGAGAACTCACTCAGACGCTACCCACGCTCTAACGGCCGTCGTGAATGTCCCCGCCGATCGCGCTGGGTCTAATAGCGGAAGTCAGCTGGGGATGATGGTGATGATTTGCGTGGGGGGGTAGGAGAAGGAGGGGGGTACGGAGAGAGCGGGGAGCGCACGGAGGGGCTCAGTAGCGGGTCGTTCCATTTCGGCTAGCCACCGGAAAGGGACCCCAATTTCCCTCCCGGGGAGGAAGGCCAGGGACCACGGGTCTCTTGAAGACCACGAATGTCTGCCCCCCATTCTCGAACGCCCATTCCTCGGAGCTGATCACCCGCTTCACCGGGAAGAAAGCCTCCCCTCACCGGACGATGAATGAATATGCGGACGGCCGCACGAATTCAATCGAAGGGACTCTCTTCTCCGAAACTGTCCCCTTCACGACATTTCCGTGCCGTTTACAGGGTGCCGGGGATGCAAATGCGATTCGCCATTATTAGGACCAACGTAGGGGGAGGAGGGAGGGGGTTGGACTGGAATCCAGTCAAGCTGCTGGATTGAATAACCCGGAGAGGAGATTGACTGCAGGGGCAGTTATTTCCATCGAGCGCATAAAGCTACTGCCATTTTGCCACAACCTCAGGATCCTCTACCTTCCAATTCCTGTTGAAATATTTTTCATTATACTGGGCTTCGTTGGAATCGGATTTAAAGTTTTTAATACATATTACCATATTGGCCACCATCATGATGTGTAAAAGTATGTTTTCCCTAAAGTTTCATTAAAAAAATCACCAAAATATGAGGAGCTGGTACAAAAGTTACGTAATCTAAAATAAGTACGCAGCTCGACGCTTACTTGTACTGAAACTCTGAGAAATTTGTACTCTTTCCCGCTCATTATCGACAATGTGTTTAAACAAGGTAATTTTTCACAAGCTACACTGTGCAAAATGCAATTAAAGTGAAAATAGCTAGTTTATCTGAGGAGACGATCATTTTGAAACCCAACGACCTACAGATTAGAGTTTGCACTTCAACGATTAGCTGACCTCGTTGTGTGACAGAAATTCTTGATTGTACCAGAACGTAGAATGCTAATGCATTTCTTTATTGACAAGCACGGAATGAATGCGAAAGTCGCTACAAAACCGGGACTGTGTGATCAGGCGTAAACCTGGAAGTGTACTTGTATAAACCATGTAATATTCTTAACATATGAAACCGTTTAGGAGGATGGAAACCGTTGTCATCAAAAGCTTATCCTATACATGCAGTGATTGAAAAACTGGGTTTCTAAGGAAAGACGGAAAGAGTATTTTGCAATGCATCGGATGTCTAAGAGAAAAAAGTTACAGCAATGTCTCACAACTATAAAAATTCAAAGACCCTTTTAAAATATATCATTAATGCTTCTTAAACTTGTTAACATTGTTTTTAAATACTAAATCATTTAAAGTCATACCATTTATGTACATTATGTTCACAAATAACTCTAATGTTGCATCACAAATATTATTGATTAAGAAATCAAGGGTCAATTTTAATGTGAAAAAATAAATACGTCTCGGGACTACATAAGTTATAGCCACAGCGATTTTGTACCCACAAATTATACCTTTGGAGTCAATGTATAATGCGTAATCACGAATTTTAAAGGGTTAAATGAAGTAATGGAAGCGGTATTGGTATTTGCGAGTAATATTTCATCGGCTCGCAAAGCTCGGAAACATGCTTAATCGATCGAGCAATTACCCATGGTTTCCCTGGAAAAATATCCAGGCTTCACTCCCTTGTTAGATTCTTCTGAGTTGGAAAGTGCCTTTGCGCAATGCTACCTCCGATTTTATTTCCTATTAGGGAACAGATTCGGGGGTAGCATTACTCTAGGGATTCATTCTTCCCACCATTGGCTAACGGACATTAAACTTCAGCAGTGGGATATTTTATTTAGAATGGAACAAATAATACAAAACAATACTAGATATTTCAATCGCACCGTGAGAAGGAGAATAAGAGTAAAATGTAACATAGTTTCTTCGCCATTTGTACTAAAATTTAAAGAAATGGTCATCAATTCGTTCCATAGTTGCCGCCCAGATATCTGCAGTAGACATTTGAAGATAGAGGTCATTCCGAATACTTGCTTACAATTTGCATGTTATGGGTGAGAGATAGCAGTTCCTTCCCCAGGGATACCAACAATTCGATTTCCTTCGTAGTTCTAGTAAAAGAAGATATGATTGTAGTGATTGACTTTATGGATGAAATTGCCTCACGTTGTCCCTTGTGATTAATATTCTATTCTAAGTCCCTACAGTCGACTTGAAACCGTACACTCACTTGGATTGACCCAAATTTGGTATTTGCACTTCAAAATATGTATACATATTTCTTCATATTGTCATTAATTTTCACGTGCTATTATCCCATAATACTTACACTTGATAAATTGACTTTTAGGCATTAATGTTATCCATTAATTTAATTTCTCACCATCCAACATATTGATAGTTTCGCATTTGAACAAATCAACTTGTTTCACTCCTATTCGTGAGTTGTTCCTCTTAATAAAAAATCTTAACAAAGATTTTAGACTTCGTCAAATTGCAGAGTATTTTGAGCTTTTGATTACTTTGTCGAATTATAAAGCTATAGCAGATTTTACCAACGACAAAGAACAAAAATATATTTAATTTTCCGTTATAAACCAATTTGTATTCATGGAGATTGTCCACAACATTTTTTACCATGACCTTTTGCCTAATGGAAAACCTTATCTAAGGCCCATGTATCAACAATTTTAAGGTAAAATGAATCTTTAACTTACTTCTTTTTAGATCTGGCAAGAGCAACTAGCAATTTAGGTTAGACTAGTTGCTCTTATTACATAAAAAATCCTAGAATAATAAAATGGGGTGTCATTCCAGTGGACTTAGCACTGAGCAACTGAGCGGGAAGCCTGGGTACGAATGTGTGTGACGCCTTTTGGCACCCTAAGTATCACCAAATTATCTGTGTGAATTCCACACGCCGCTGGGGTTAGTTTTGGAAGAACCCCTTGCTAAGATATTAGTTTGAGATTTCAAAACAACTATTGAATTCATAGCGGTGGTTTTGACGATAACTTTCCATTATTAAACTTCACTTAACGCACATACAATTCTGTTTCCTTAACTAAGCAAGCTTTTTCTCCGAAATATCTGCAATTACAGAGAAGGACTTCACCCCGATTCGGGATCTTTGCTTATGTAGAATCTTTATACTGCAATGATCGAAAATTCCCTCCAATAGCTTTGTGCTGCAATGAGTCGTTTTTTAATGCCGTGCTGTGAAACTTGAACTCGAAGATTTCCCTTAGCTGTCGAGGAGTTGTTATCCACATTGCACACGAGACGCTGCAGCATTTAGAAAATGTTTTCCGTCGCATTAAAATCAGAGAAAAATATTCCGAGTTACCCTGAATTTTGTATTACAATCATCATTCATAATACTGCGCTCGCGTGGTCACATGCGATTTTTAAAATTTTAAATACTACTTCGCCCATCCTGCCGCAGAAAGAGATTGCGTGAACTTCAGCCATTATCATCCCTTACTTTGCTTATTCTACCACTAAAAAAACCATGCTAATGCTTTGGCGATTTTCTGGCAAAAATTAAGTTAAAATAATTTTGAATAGGAAAAGTATAAAACTAAAGTTTAAAAAAAAAAAAAGAGACGTTTCAGGCGTGATATGGTGGAATATCATGATTAATTAAAAATAGCAATTTTCCACAAAAATAAAATTTAATGCGACCGGTTTCAATGTTACTACATCATCATCAGGTGATAGTTAAACCTCAGAGTCCAGTATATATATGATTAAAGGCAAGTAAGGGGAGGGTGGAGGAAAAGAGGGGAAGAGGGGGGAAGGTGGAAGGCAGAATGGGTGACTATGTGAGTGGGGTGGGGGGAAGAGGGTTGGGGAAGACAACGTGCAAAGACCCTAGGAGTCCGGAGAGCGCGTCGTGGCCGAATGGAGGGGGGTGTCTCGTTGAGGGTGTCCCACGGTGCTCGCAAAGCTCTTCGGGCCGCGGGGGAAGAGGACGGGATCGGGGGTTTTTCCCTATGGTCGTGGTCTGGGAACAAGGTATCAATACACAAATAAGCACTGAGTTGAAGGGTAAAGATTGGGATCACTGTATAGTTTTAAGGGGGCGCCCTAGCGAGGTTTTAGGGAAAGGGTGTAGGAGGGAATGTTATCACTAGCACATGCCGAATAGGGGGGGGGGGGTTGGATTGTCCCGCAGCGGTGAACCTTCCCTCCTCGTCCGTGAGGAAAGGGGTGGGGACTCGGGGTTTCCCACTTGTCCGGGAAAGCATGGTCTCCGTCTGCAGAGGGGGGGGAAAAGGAAGGAAATATCCAATGAGAAGGGGCAAGGGATCACTGGTCACATGTACGTCTTGGGAAGGTGATGGAGAGGAGGGGGGAGGGTGAAGATAAAAATTGGACTTCGTTGATCAGCTCCAAGTCCTTGCGATGTAAGATTTCCAGCTGTTCCATGGCATCCAGCTTCCTTCCTTTTTCCAAATTGTGAAGCAGGATTGCGATGTAAGATTTCCAGCTGTTCCATGGCATCCAGCTTCCTGCTTCACAAGACAACGTGCAAAGACCCTAGGAGTCCTCTCCGGACTCCTAGGGTCTTTGCACGTTGTCTTCCCCAACCCTCTTCCCCCCACCCCACTCACATAGTCACCCATTCTGCCTTCCACCTTCCCCCCTCTTCCCCTCTTTTCCTCCACCCTCCCCTTACTTGCCTTTAATCATATATATACTGGACTCTGAGGTTTAACTATCACCTGATGATGATGTAGTAACATTGAAACCGGTCGCATTAAATTTTATTTTTGTGGAAAATTGCTATTTTTAATTAAAACTAAAGTTTGTTCAGAAACGAAAAGAAATATACTTTCAAATGTTGGCGTTGGTGCGAGAGGAAAATTAAGAGCAATCCTATTCTATCCAAAGCAAACGAAATGTTTTGAGTTGATATTTATTACGAACTGCAATAATACAGAAAACAAACCCATTAAATGCCATCCGCAAAGTTTGTTGACATTTCTGACAGCAATAAGGTTAAAGATATGGACTGGAGGTGTCTCGTTGCTGGTCTATTTTTATGAAATAGAATATCCATCTGACTAAAATTGGAAGACTAAATTCGTAGCAATGTTAAAAAATATTGTTAGTAATGTTACTGTGCTGGAAATGCTATAATAAATAGATGAAGCAAAACTAATTAAGTCATCGATTACAACTTAAAACGATGAATAAATGAAAGATGCGCTGTTTATTAGATTAGGAGCGCTTTACTCGGAGCTCGATGAGAAAGCGGCAATGGTGGAGGCTAACACAACATTTCCGAGTATAAGAGGACGCTTCCGGTAACTGAACTAGCTCAAGCACTCGTCCGGATAATGTAGAATTCGGTTTCGTTTCCCAGTCAAGGTGAATCATTTTTATACTTTAAAGTTGTCCCATAGCAATTCAAAATATACTATCGCGGCACCTCCCGCAGTTTCTTTGAATCTGGTTGTGGTCGTTGACGGACTCAAATCAGAGTTGGTGTGAGGCACATAAAATTTTAACTTTCTGTTAAACTCATACATATGGGTCATTTCACGCGTGTAGACATCCCTTGAAGCAAAAACAAAAAGAATAGTTCCTATGGCTACAAGATCGACAACAAAACACAAGTTTGGTTGTGATTTTATTGAAGGGTGCGTTTTTTGGATTAATGCGGAAGAAATGCGGAATTTTTTTAAAAAGACGGATATGAAACATAGACCTAGAAATATATAGAAATATATAGAAAAATATTCAACACCGCCGGGATTTGAACTCGGACCCTCTGGGTGGCAAGCCAGTACGTTAGCCACCGCACCGTCTCGATCCCCCTCTATATACGTAATTATAGCAAGTTATTTACCTCTTGGAATAGTTCTTCAATCACTTGAGACGGATTGATTGGCATTGTGCTCCGGCTTGGCGACGTCCCCAATCTCGAGTTCCAAATGTTTAATAACTTGTATTTACACGGAGATTATAAATAAAATGATCACCATGAGATCACTACGAAATTACTAACAAATAGTGATGATGTCGATTCGTTTTCCCAATTGAAAGTTCTAGAAACTGTGCAGAACTATGCTTAATTCGTCATTTCTGCTTATTTTAAAATGATTTGGTGAATAATACGAGAAGCAATCAGTAGAAATATTCCACACTTTTATTTTTTGATAAGGAGGGTACTCCACGTTTGCGTGATTACGATGTGTTAAACATTTAAAATATCAATACAATTTTCAAGAGAATCACTTCGGCGCAAACTCAGCCGAACAAGTCCCCTCGCCAGGATTCCTCATTTTTTAGAAATATTTACCAGGGATATACGGATATACGTGGCAGGTGTACGCAGTATCAAGCCGCAGTATGCTTTAAAATGTTACAATACACGGAATGCCATTCATCGCACCGCATACCCATGTGTTACTTGGTGAGGTCAACGACGGCAGATAAAATAGGAGGAATCCCGAGCGCGTGCGTACAGACGAAACACGCGGACAAGGCGACCTCACCGGCCGACTCAGTCGAAGAGATGGACTTGGAAAAATACAAATTCCTTAGTTAAAAGAAAACACAGTATGCTTCCACATAAAATAATATTATTCAAGTACACGCTCAACCGGTTTCACCCATGGTGGTATATTCAGGTACACGAAAACTTAAAATTTCTGAGCACTGATACATATATATATATATATATATATATATAATATATTATATATATATATTATATATAATATATATATTATATATATTATATAATATATATATATATACATACATACATACATACATACATATATAATATATATATATATATATATATATATATATATATATATATATATATATATATATATATATATATATATATATATATATATATATATATATATATATATATATATATATATATATATATATATATATATTTATATATATATTGGGTTAATTCGGCTGGGGAAAGCAATAGCGAGGTAAGACAGCAGAGAAACGATTCGGGGGACATATATTGACATATCTTTCAATGAAAGACACCACGAGGATGTGCGAAAGGGAATTTTATGCCACCAATAATCATGGCATTATTGATTATTGTCATCCTGTATCAATTTACTTTTGGGCAGTCTAAATACCCGTCAGTACGTAATGTTTTCTACTGATGTGGCCAGAAATGCAGGGATTTATTTCTTATATATCGACCGCCACTGTGCTCGGGAAGTTCGGCAGTAACACACCTACCTTTAGGTAAATACATGTGGTTTGTCGGTCTGTTTGGTAGGCATTTATCCATGACACTTCATTTAGTCTACCATAATGTTTGAAGGGTAGAATTAATATTTGTCTCCCACTTTTCTTTTCCTTCATAACCTTTCTTAAGGAACGGGCAGCATTTCTCAATTTAGAAAAAGGGCCCTTTCGCGCTCACACTCAAACACTCGAAACGAATTTCAGATCATATATAGCCAAAGGTGAATGAACGCCTCTTCTTAGCTCTCTCACCGAATTATTTTCTTCCAGGTCGTTTGATGAATCCTAGCTTCTTCAGTTTAGCTCCATAGATGCTCTTCACGTGCTTTCTTTGGACAGAAGATAAGAGACTCCAGGATTAGTCAGTCTAGGATAGGAAATTCAAGGGCCAAGGTTTGAAGGTTAATCAAATATGGCCAAATATGAGGTTATATTTAAGCGATATTTGGAGTTGGTCTCATTCCCCCGCATGATTTCAAATGTCTCGACGAACAAACTACCCCGTGTTGTGACGATGGCATTTCTTGTAAATTTTAAAGTCTCCCTTAAAAATGTGGCGACTTGAACGCAAGTAGTACTAGACTAATTTAAATGAATTCACATGCCTTCACAAATTGACCTGTATGCCTTAGATATAATATTTTAATTAGAATAAAAACTGTAGGAATTATTTCAGTGCACCCCGTCTCATCAAAATTACGTGTGATAGAGTAATTTTCAATGGATTACTCAGCTAAAAAATGTCCTCCTATCGAGAGCAGATGGCGACTCTCCATTTGGCCTTGGAAATTGGCTCGGTGCATTTTCAACTTCGTTCTTTTTGAGTGAAAATGGGGACGTGTTCGCATCCAATCGACATTTTTTGGCAATCGATTTCTTAACGGATCGCAAAATAACTGACTATTAAGGAACATTCATATCACAAACATGCTTCATTCTGACTTCACTTTCGTACAAAAAATGAATAAAATTACCGATTCAAAGAATCATTTCAACAAGCGTTTCAAAAAAAATGTATGTATATGGATTGTACTTTTCTATTGAGGTGAGACGCTGAGGATGAAAAAATTAGGAAATAGAAGATAGGAAAAGCGGTGCAGGAAAGATGATGAAAATGAAATGCGCCAAAGAACCCTTCGAGGGGAAATAGAGGGAAGAGATATATGGGCTCTCGGGAAGAGTAATTGAACACATTGTGATGCAAATTGTCCTCTGAGGAATTTAATGGGAAGGGCTAGAGAGTAAAACATTGGAAAGGAAGGCCACGGATGATTACGAGAAGAAAGTGATGGAAGATACGAGCGAGAAGCAATGCGGAGAAATGGAGAGATTAACGAAAAGTGTTGTTCATCGGAGGGCTGGTACAAACGTTTCCTCTGGCTTGAAACCCATGTTCATTTAAAGTGAACTATAAATATTTTAACAAGATGGAAATTTGAGAAAACGTTTTAAATATCTTTAAGTATTTAATAATAATAGCAATAATTAAAAAACCCTTATAATGGGAAAAAGAGACGAAAATGATTCTTACTCTCCCACCTTTTTCAAAGATGAGAGGAAGAATGAAGCTAATATTAAAAATTTACATGAAGAGTAAATATGAAGAGAACTACCCAATTCATCACATTTTGAGGGCAAACTATTCAGTCTAGCGAAGAAAACAAATAAAAATAACAGAGCTATGAGAAACAGTTATTACATAATAATGATTTTTAGCGGCTGGAGATGTGGTGAAAGGGACTAAGATATTGGTAGGTAACAGGGTAACTTGGAAAACTGCTTCAGACCAATCCTCCAAGTGATATCTCGGGACAATCATTTTTAGATAAGTAGTAGTAGTAGTTTTGAGGGGAGGCGACCGACAGCTAAGGTCATTTGCGCCATAGGGGATGGTCAGGAAAGGATGAAGGGTGGAGAGAAACCCGGCGTCGGCATTAGCCTACTCTTTACGAAAGGCGCCAGGGGGTCCGCAGTTTAACGTCCCATCCGACGGACGGCGAACTCACTCAAAGTGCCCTCCACAAAGCACCTCAAGTAGGGATCGAGATACCTCTGAAAAATATTCAACACCGCCGAGATTTGAACCCGCACCCTCAGGGTGGGAAGCCAGTACGTTAGCCCCCGCACCATCTCGATCCCCATTTTTAGATAAATAAAAAGAAAATGAATCTCTGATAAGCATTATTGTCAATACTAACACAAGGCGATGTACAATTGCCATTTGTTTATGAGCAAGCATGTCCAAAAACCAAAGGTTTATTCTTGAAGACTCGTGTATATTCAAAACATCATTTAGGCACGTAATTTGGTTCTCAATAAAAGTAGCTAAATAATTTCTGTTTGCAAGAGAACTGAAGCCATCAGGGAACGTAAGTGACCGCCACACTAAACACTATGTACTACCTTGATCAAAAAGTTCCCGGAATAACCACCGTGTGGCGCTCCCATCGTTCCGATTTGAGTTCTGTTTTTTTTGTTAAATTGGTACATCTGTTGTTGATATTCCCTTTAAATCTTAGTGTCATAACTTGACATTTGCAAAAGTTACGTAGCCAAGAGTACATCTATCTCCGTGTGTGTTGGCGATTTTTTACAATTTCAGAAATGGATTTAAATTTGCAACAACGAACTTGTATTAAATTTTGCGTAAAAAACGGATTTAGTGGCGCACGGACGTTGGAAATGTTGGAAAAGTGTTTCGGCAACGATTCTCTAAAAAAAACGGTCGTTTACCAGTGGCACGAGCGGTTCAGAAGTGGTCGTGAGTCAATCGAAGATGATGAACGCAGTGGCAGACCATCGACATCGAAAGTCGGTGAAAAAATTGATAAAGTAAAAGAAATGTTGGTCAATAACCGCAAATTAACCATCAGAGAAATAGCGGAGGACTTGAACATTGCCTATGGATCCGCCCAAGACATTGTGGTTAATGATTTGGGTTTCCGTCGTGTAGCAGCAAAGTTGGTGCCAAAATACCTCAATTTCATGCAAAAAAGAGACCGTGTTGACGTCGCAAAAGACATGATTTGCGAGGCTGAATCCGATCCCACATTCATCAAAAGGATCATTACTGGAGACGAGACGTGGGTTTATGAGTACGACACGCAATCCAGACATCAGGCAAGTGAATGGCGTTCACCAAATGAGCCGAGACCAAAAAAACCACGTCGTTTTCAGTCAAAAAAGAAGGCAATGCTGACGGTTTTCATGGATTACAACGGTGTAGTGCATCATGAATTTTTGCCAGAAGGCACGACAGTAAACAAAGAGTATTATTTGGGCGTTATGAGACGTTTGCGTGAAGCAATTCGCCGAAAGAGACCAGAAATGTGGGCAGAAAACTCGTGGAGTTTGCACCATGATAACGCACCGTCGCACAGTGCTATCATTATTCGTAATTTTTTGACGAAAAATGCAACAAATACCATCCAACAGCCACCGAATTCACCTGATTTGGCTCCCTTTGACTTCTTTCTGTTCAATCGAGTTAAAAAACCATTACGGGGAACGCGTTTTAGCAGCCGAGAGGAAGTAATGGAAAAATCGCAGGAAGCACTGATGGACATACCGAAAACCGAATATAAAAAATGTTTCGAGGATTGGATCAAGCGCTGGCATAAGTGTGTTGCAGTCGATGGGGATTACTTTGAAGGGGACAATATAGATTTAGATGAATAAACTTGTATTTTTAATTTTCTGAATAAATTCCGGGAAATTTTTGATCAAGGTAGTATTTCTATAAATTGTAATAAAATATAATTGACACTACAACACCAAAACATCGCGAAGTTAACCAAGATATGGTGGTTTTAACGTAAAAGAAATTTTTAAACAAGAAGCAGCATTTGTAAATGAATAATAATTTCAAACGATTTGCACCCGGCATTACAATTTTTTTTACAGCAACGTTTTCTTCCATAAAGATTTCGACGATGAGTGAACTACGATCGGTAATTGGGACTGGATAATGATTTCCTTCACGTCCCAACGTAACCGGATTCTCGGTTCAACACTATACCTCTCTTCTCAAAACAGATCCGTTTTAGATCGCCAGCAATTGAGGTTCCTCTGATAGCCATCCTTTTTAGAGGCCCATTAACGAGGACGCCATCATCCTCTTCCGCACTTGTGGGAAAGAGTCGAATGTTCGAATTTCGTCATTTGAGTCCCATAAAGAGGGGACCGTCCTCGGTCCCACACATTCATTGCAACAATCCCCACCCCTCCTCCATAATAAATGGTTATACGATTCACGGTAGCGTTGTCAAGTGCTTAACGGAAGAAAATAAAGGTCCCAGGCCGCGGGCTCGGCCTATAGTAGAAAGCAGGCATAAAACCGGAGTAAAGGCAGTCAAGTAATATCCTATTCTGTGGGAGGCGTACATACATATATACAAGGACATATACCCAAAAACATGCATACGCCGTGAGTAAATAAGATTTCCAGCCCATCCAGCCCCATTCCATTTACAAAGGGTACGTGGGGGAGGGAGGATCTCGACGTGGAAAGATGAAAATTCCAAGGAATCCTCCGCGACTCCCATTTTTACGATCCCAGCAGGGCTGAGAACCCGCGGCGGCCGTGCCTTCCCCGCATTGACGAGAGGAGTTAATCCAAATGTGGTGGAAGAGAGAAGTTTGACAAGGGGTACATCTCACCCCTCGATTTTCATTGCGAGGTGAAGTTCTGCGACAGTGAGCCTCGACAACAAAAACTCACGCGTGCGTTTTGTAAAAAAACATCCAAATTTTCCTGTATCATATTTCATTTCTCCCTCTTTCATTTGTTCAAAACAGTTTTTGTTGCAACGGCAAAACATCCCGAAGATGATCAATTGAGAACGATGCTCTTGTTAAGATAGTTTCAGCGCGTGCTTCTCTCGAGATCCACATGAACAAATTTGCTTTGGCTTCAAATTTTGAACACATTAAGATCTCTATGAGTTAATCGAGAGGCTACTTTACATAGCATTATTGTAGAATAATGAAATAAACCTAAGATTTTATATTGACACATTGCTTTAATCCTTGAACTTCATAAAAAAGACGAAGAAGAAGCCTTCTCAAATTTTAGTTATAGCATTGGC
This sequence comes from Hetaerina americana, assembly GCF_022747635.1. Lineage (NCBI taxonomy): Eukaryota > Metazoa > Arthropoda > Insecta > Odonata > Calopterygidae > Hetaerina > Hetaerina americana. Next base: position 84,733,153 of record NW_027286985.1, on the reverse strand, counting down.
TTTTTCCAATCTTGAATAAAGGATTTCAATATTAGATAAAATGAAAATTAATGTATAACAATGAATACATAAATCATACGTAATATCTTAGTACAATAGATGCTTTTTATGAAAAGAAGAACCAAGCAGATAAGCTATCAATACGATTATTATTTTTTTGTTGGTGTGTTGCAATGCTACCGGAGGTTACTCGTAGAATTTGTCAAACCACAGGAATGGGTTTTTCTGGTATGTTTATCATGAAATTAAATTGAAATTGTCTGCATAATAAACATTATTTTGAAACCACAGAAACTTCATACTATGAAAATAGTTTGGACAGATTATCAGAGAGGCAAGGCAAAAGAAATAGATTAAGATTAAAGACAATACATTTTACAGACATTTTCACATGGATTCACTAGACCAGATGCACACGTGAGCATTATGTTTTTCAAAAAAACTGTGACATAAAAAGATGGTAAATCACCTTATAAGGGACATTGATCGTTATTGTAAACGATATTTACACTAGATTAATCCAATCGTGCGCCTTAAATATTTATGATCGTCTATATACCATTAGGTATGGGTAGATTAACCTATCTATAGCCCTTACAAAGGCAAGCCGATCTAGGCAATTAAAGTGAATACAAGGAAATCAAGGCAAATCTTAATAAAGGGAAATCATTTATGATTCACTCTGTACATTTTAAACACCTATAAATAAACAAAAATGCAAGTATTATCTGTGAAAAATATAACGTAAACATACTTATGCCAATAGAAATTTCACAGTTGCATGTTTGTAAAGTATAGTAAAACTCCCCCACATCAATAACTTATTATTTTTAAGTTCGTTCCAATATATCAAGCCTTAGACGACATTAAAGTCATTTAAAAGTACTATATGCTTATGACGTTTAATGAACTGTTGTCTTTGAAGTCTTGTATTCCCTTATTAATCTGCTGCTATGAAGACCCATCGTTTATGCATGATATACTAGTATTTGCTCGGACACAGACACATTAAATCTACTAATAACCCGTGTATACCCTTAATGCAAATTAATATTTGCAAAATTATAAATTATAATAAAAATTATTTTCTTATGAAAGCTACAACGTGATGAGTATAGTTACAGAATCCGGTATCTGATAAATAAATATTGATGAATACATATACTATGATGAAATTGAAAAATAATAAACAATAATTAATACTTTAAGTGGTATTAACAGCATAGAATACTTAAAAAATGTCAAATATTTTCATTTTACAAGGAATTAACTCCTTTTTCTCTGTTATCAACAGAGAAAAATCATTGTTTCCCACGGTGATTTTATCCAATCATATTTAAGCGCTTGATCTCTCGTTATTCTACTTGTGTCCTCAACGCAATCCCAGTTTGGACCTTCAAGCGAACAGAATATTTGACGAAGATTTATTTAGGAGTAGGAGACATATGAATTCCAATATTTCATAGATTGAACATATTTGGTGCTTCGTGGAGATTTTATCAATCATTAGTTTATAAAAATAATCAGATTTAATCAAATTGGTCACGTAGTGGATGTGATTTGTAACACTAATACCTACATCATTCCATTAATGGTCGTTCAAACTTAACAGAGAAGGTCATACACTTTGCATAATAGGTTTGGGAAGTAGGTATTAGGGCATAATCTCTAATGGGTCCATCACCATAGGAATTAGCTCGACTACTCAAAGTTTCATACTTATCATACTTATATGAGGATTGATTGGAATTGGCGGACATCCACGCTTACAGGCTACCACGTAATTATTAAATATTAATCAGAAATAATGATCAACAATAATTAAATTGCTTACGTGCAATACATCCCAGCATATGTGATATCTTTTTCTCGACTTTGGTACTTCATAGAGAATCCGATGTAGCAAACAGATTTACACTCACCTGAAAAGAGAAAATTAATCATTAAAATCATGTTGAATCACATTAAGTTTCACGAAACTAATGTTTTTAATGGAAGGAAATGAGGGAACAAAAGATTATGGTTTCTTACGGCTCGTGTGATGTGGAGTGAAAGGCAAACAAATCGAAATATCATAACATATCGAAAACCGTAACAGCTAATTTTATCCAAATACTATATATATTATTAAATCGTTTTCACGATAAAGATATAAAAAGTTACTCACTTCTCCACCAAATGTGCTTAGCTTTCTACAAAGATATACCCTTGGTCTTGTTTAAGGCCTTGTATAAGAGGAATATAATTGCATAGTCAATTGCTGTTTGAGAAATAGACAATTAATGCACTTCAAAATAAACTAAAAAGGAAATATTGATGGAATTTAATCTCAACTGATGACTTCGTTAGGCATTCGCATATAACACGTCTTTCCTATGGATGACCCCGAACTTAAACCGTTGTATTAAAATTTGATTTTTCCTATGCTAAATATCCAAATGAATGGAAAATATTATCTATCCTAATATGAAGAATATTTTATTTTATAAACATTGCATCAATTGATAATTTTCGTAGAAAGACAGCCATTAGTTAGGCTTTTAAATTAATAGCAGTACAATTGAAACTCTATAAAATACAGATGAAATTACATAAAAGGTTGAGTTCAACTAAGAGAATATCATGGAGTTTAATGCGCGGCGTGCATTTGGAGTTCTAAGTGTTCAGAACGAATTGAAGACACATATTTGGATCTTATGTAGAATATCGTGTGTGGGATAAAACATAGCTGCAAATATATACCATTAATTTTAGCACTAAGATGAACAATGATAACTAACAAGACAAATAAAAAAGTATTTCAGCAAATCTATAGAAATAAAGAATAAATAATTATTAGATGAAGGTTATGAAATGTAAAAAAAATCCAAAATGATGATGGTTAAAAGTAATTTTGCAGTAACTTCAGTCACTGTAATCACCGTGAATATGCATGATAACGACTTGCTTACTGTCTAAACACATACAGATTTACAGGACATTTATGACACTATTACTCGTGTCTAATATGTTGCTGGGCTCGCATAACTACATGGGTGTGCTTTCGTGTTCTGAATTTACGCACGCTAGGTTACCAACGTTATCCATGCAGCTCGGGCACAGTGTAGACTATGAACCGGCGTGAGCAGCATTTTCCGTGGTTAAAAATACCCGTGGCATATCTTTCAACTGATATTTTTACGTTATGATAGAGACCATAATACTTTGCTCAAACTTACAACATTTTTTCTAAATACTTTAATTGAATTCACTTGTTATTAATTCGGCCAGTAAAAAAGATGAGAATGGCGAACACGAGCAACCTTGCCACTATCAAGCCTACCACTGTCAGTTACGACTATTCATCATTTCTTCCGAAGTCTATTTCATAAGAATATTTCAATAATAAATCTACCTCTCCGCTATAATCTTAAATTCCTCTATTTTTCAATAAACTTCGTACATTCATATCTGACAAATTATTCACGAAGTCAAATTAATAAGGAACCCCAATTCTATATATTCCTTTCTAATGAAGTCCTTACAATGCTAAAGCGCTACAAGCTTCCTTTCCCCACCATAACCCAGTTATATTCATACAAGGAATTGTTTGCCGTCTCCTCCAATCTTACGTGGATTAGCCTTAGCGCTGTACTTTTTGACGCATGTGTAATCAAACTCATAGTTCCATAATGAGGCACTATTGCTTTTGCTTTTATAGAATGGATTAATATCGGCAAATCAAGTCTTCTGTGGAAACCTCTTCCTCAGAAATACGACGAAGGAACTCCTATAAAGCTCTTACTTCAATATTTTACTCGAAACATGAATAATTCTCAGAGGATTAAATCAATACTAAATGTTTATTCTTACTCCATTCCCCCAGCCAGCTTTTCATGTTAAAATGTTCCCTTTCTCTCTTTCATTTACATTTAGAGTGCATTTGGATCCAATGTATTGCCATTTATGCGCAAAAAATCTTTTAAAAATTCGTGCCACTATTTTATCCATGATTATTTCTTAAATGTCCAAGTATTTATGGCTTTCCAGTCCCTTCGCTTATTATTAGAATGCTTATTTATCCTTTATCGATAGTTGTCTAACTTATTGTAGAATCCTATCGTTCAATCGTATGCTAGTTAATCAAAAAATAATGAGCCGGAAAAATACCATGCACACGTAAGTGCATAAAAACCTTGAAAATTGCGTATGTTTTTTTTTAAAGTGTGAGGGAATTATTGTTGAGAGACACGCTAGTGAGTGTGTCAAGTGAAGTCAAATGGGAGTGGTTGTACTCGTATGGGCACAAATGACTTCCGCAAGGTAAACTTGCATGATATTAAGCACTTATTACTCCTCCCCGAATCATTTTTGCCCGTTATTTCTGATGTAGCATTTAATCTGACAAAAGCATCTAACCTCTTAAATGGTCAAAATGTACTTTTATTTCTTTGTTTCTCTAGGTTTATTATCTCCTTTTTTTATTATTCACCTTTCTACTATTTCTTTTAAGAGTTACTTGTACTCATATTTAATTTTTCTTGGCTACTTAACAATGAATGGAATTTATATAGTTTTTGAAAATTGCCACAACTTTTTTTTTAGAAATCTCTCTCCCTCGATTTTTCTTATTACGGTTATTTTTGCAATTCGCGTCTTTCGTTATGCTTTGCTATTCTGTACTCTAGCCCATGGTGCGTGTGTGTGTCACGGTGGCTCAGATAATCAACTTGCATGCTATTTTGTTCAAAGTATACCATTGTCCATTCTGTCTAGTTCAAATCCCTTCAATCCTCTCCGCTTTTGTCATTTGATCACCTAGTCCTAATTCAAGTAGTAGTTTTGAGGGGAGGCGACCGACAGCTAAGGTCATTTGCGCCATAGGGGATGGATAGGAAAGGATGAAGGGTGGAGAGAAACCCGGCGTCGGCATTAGCCTACTCTTTACGAAAGGCGCCAAGGGGTCCACAGTTTAACGTCCCATCCGACGGACGGCGTACTCACTCAAAGTGCCCTCCACAAAGCACCTCAAGTAGGGATCGAGATACCTCTGAAAAATATTCAACACCGCCGGGATTTGAACCCGCGCCCTCAGGGTGGGAAGCCAGTACGTTAGCCCCCGCACCATCTCGATCCCCTCCTAATTCAATATTCAACAGTTAGCTAAATAAGCATTCATCTGTACTTAAAATCATATCTAACTGCATCACTCGCGTAGCAGTAATTTAAATGCGATTGATTTTTTCAAAGTCACCATTTTAATCGTTTTCCTGATGATATTTCCATATTGAAAATTTTCACACCGCCTTGATTCCCATTGAGACTGTTTGTCGTTGACTGAAGGCGTCATCATTTTTTTTACTACCAGCTCGATCGATTTTTCTTGTGCATACAAGTATTATTTAGGTACCTGTATAATAGGATAGATCTTTATTAATTCCTTTCCCTCTACAAAACTTGTGGTTTATCCTTTAAATGAATTATGCAGAATTAATTCTTCAAAAGGCACACAACTCATGAAAAAGGTCTTGTTATTCATCATTAATATTATCTATGTATTATTTGACAGAATTATTGGCTGTGCATGAATAATTTTTGGAGTGCAAGAATTTCATTATAAATATTCAAATGCAAATTTTTATCACGGCCAGTGTAAAAGTATACGTTGACACAAAACTCTTACTGAACCATTGATTCACTTTATGTAGCCAAAATCTGTAGGTTACAAAAAAAACGTTAATTACTAATAAGTTCGAAATAGATAAGAAATAATTTCACTCAAATATTAAACTTTTCCTCCTTATTCGGATATGAACATTTTGGGATTAGCCACACGTTCTTCAACGTAGACATGTAATTTCGACCTTTTGCGCAATATTTTTATCACAGATGTTCATAAGAATAAGAGAATCAGGGTAATAATAATTATACTAGAAAAGTATCGTTTTCACACAGATGTGAATTCATTAGAGTGATTAAAAAACACGATAAGGAAGTAATTACATAAATGCAACGCGCGGTAGTGAGAAATTATGATATTAAACATTAAAATCATGAAATTATGAGCAATAATGCACCTAGCCTTAACTTCTAAAAAATGTGTTTTTCTCGTTATATTCTAATTTATTTGGCTTATTTCCGTAGTATTTCATTTAAAATACTGAATGGCCGTTACTTGCTATTAACAGACTTTATAGTGCCATGTTGCTTGGCAAGATATATCAAAATTAACTTTAAAATAAAGAATGCCTCACATTGAATCCGAAAAACAAATTCTATAGAGCTAGTTTAAGAAAGTTGGTCCGTATCCTTTTATTTTTTTTGGATTTAGATTTTAATCACCAAAAATAACAAATCATCAAAAGTATCCCACTTTCATCTCTAATCGGCGAAGAGTGGAGGGGTGAAGGGGGCCATCGTAAAGAGTGAATTAAAATGTCTCTCATGCTCTGCCTGGTGACGACCTACAATGGCTGTAAATTGAAATCCGACCGAACAAAATTGATTACATTTCCAACCGTAATGTATTCCTAAATCTGAAGATAGCGGTTGGGAAATAGTAATGATATCCAAAATAGTAGCATCAATTTGCAGTCAAAACTTGGGTAACGAAGCAAATAATGATAGACCACGAATAAGGTTGATTTTTTGGCAGTTTCTTGTCAAACATTATAAATAGTTTCCTCAATTATGCGAGATAACAATCACGATGAATGTCCTTCAATATCACGGAAAAAAAATTCAATTAAAAATAAAGCAAAAAATGCAATCTGCTAATTTTTTTCTCATCTTGAAACTAAATTACTCCATTGTTTCTATTATAGAGCAATAATTGAAGCATTCCTTCTAGTAGTAAGAATGATTTCACCAGGTTTTAGGGAAATAGGTACGTGTACCTGTGCACAAAGTACCAACAAATTATGCTTAGGTCTATTCTAATGGAAATAGATTAGTATTTTGGGTGCTGATGCTGAAAATATACTTCTTTATACTAACCTCAAAACCTGTATAGAAGAGTGCGGAATACGTCAGGCACTTGTGGAAAATAATATTTTATCATTGGAATTATCACGGAAATATGCAAAATGTTAGTGTCACGTAGTCTGAATGATTTTACTCATTGTTATTATTTAATATTTACACGACTAGGTGTCTCCCGACGAAAAAGATCCCTTGTAACGGTTTTAATGAGAATCAGTTTCCCTTTACATTTTTAAGGGTAGGGCTTACTTGAAAAATGTCGGAGTTGAATCGTTCCACTCTCAGCATTCAAATTATTAAAATTGTAATGACCATCATCAAATATCGCAAGAAATCGCCAAAATTTACAGTTCACCACTAAGAAAAATTACCCTCGGGGTATTCTCACTGAACCATTGCAAATATAATAGAGAGTGAGGGAGAGGGAGGGACGCTGGGTAGGTTGAGTAAGTGAGGGAGACGTGTGGATGACTGAGGCGGCTGTAAAATGGAGTGAGGATTAACCCGCCGGGAGTGTGTAACCGGAAATTCAGAGGAAGATACGCTCCAGGGGAGGAAGGCCGGAAGGCTGGGCGAGGTTCCAGAAAACGCTTTCCATGCTCTCTTCCAGAAACTGTGCATTATCCAAAGGAAGTGCGTCTTAGTTGGAAGGAACTGCCATGGGGCAAACAATGAGGAAGCGACATTTTCACTGTTTTTAGAACTTTAACTAAATAAAATTTATTTCGGCATAATTCTCGCCTTCAGTGCTAACATATCGCTGCTCTACACTTAAAAAAGTCAGCCTACTCCTGGTACCGTGACCTTCTGATACGGAAATGTTCTATTAATATAAAAAATATTCATGAAGAGTTTCAGAAGCAAAGAGGTAATTGATGACGTCACGTGCAGAGCATACCGGATTCAAGAGGAAAAATGACAATGGACAAGGGTTATTTTTTACGAATTTTTTGCCGACAAATTTATTTCTTTTTAATAGGTGTATATGTTTCTGGAAGCATTAAACTCATAGATCGAAGCAAAGGTATTACTTCAATTAAATGTACACCTCTTTCACGTCGTTCCATCCCGGAATAGAAAAGGTAAAAAAAAATCCCGGTTTCGGTTATTTTAAGAAACATTCCCTTTAAATTATTTAATCAATGGTACTTAATCTTTAAATTCTTTCTGCAATTCCGTTGATAAGAGGTAATGTATTAATTGTAACGCAAAATATAAGTTTGAAAGTTTGAAAATATTCTTTCATGCAAATTTCTCGTTCACTTCTCATTAAAAATCGTTGCCATTGGTAACGAGTGCATGTCGATTGTTATTCGGTTAGTTAGTCGTTCAGCTGGGTCTCATGGAGTGCTTCCTTCCCAGTAGTGTTTTTATGAGTTCCAGATACATACTGCGATTCGTTTAAATCCGGGTACGCCAAGTTCTTTCGTGTAATTTGAATCGCTTCTTTTTGAACCTGCGCGAAGTAATATAGTTCTAAATCGAGGAATTAGAAAATCCGCTCAAATAAACACACAAAAAGTGAAACATTAGCCCTAAGAATACTTTATTGCCATTAAATGAGTGAAATAGCAAATAAATCAAGTAAGCAGTGAGGAAAAATTTGATTAAACATTAGATATTCATAAATTTCTACGTCGGAATTACATTGTATAGACCTGACAGATAGCAAGATGGTTGAGTGTTATAATCTCTTCAGAATCATTCGAAAACTGCGTAGAAGACTGGGTAAGCATTCAAAGCATTCTTTTTTTCTTTTCAATTAAAGAATGACAGAAAGTATTTTAGCCTGTTTTAATCACTACGGTTTATCCTGCGGCGCAGATGAGTATCCTGAGTTAATAAGCCAACTTCACGCTGGTGGACTTTTTCCTTTCAGCCTCATTACCATAATTTTGGAACCAATAATATACGACTGAAATTCTTGCACAACTGCCAACGCCAATCTAGCTAAATATATATAGAATTTCTCTCCGTTTATCGTGTCTTCATCGCATACGTTAACACTGTTGACAAAAGTTTTGCAGTTATTCTATCCAGAAAAACTCTTGTCAACAATGCGAACGCTCGCGGCGAAGAGCTGAAAAGTGGAGAGAAATTCTATTGATAAAGACCGTGGAAATTCAAGAACCAACTTAAGCTTAATACCATTTTCGATTTAATAGGGAAATATCATTAAAATGCACCAACTAATTGTCAATATTCAGTAGTGAAATTGGAAAAACGGAGAAAATGGTGGAATCAGGGAAATTATTTACTTTACAGTGATGACAACAAGACAAATTAAAGACACAAGAAATATAAATCAAGGAGTAAAATTTCAAATTCATCCGCCGATTAAAAATTTTACCTATTTTTAGCTTGAATGGAATCTACGGAGGAGGCTTAATTATTCCAAAAAGGTTTTCTACGTGAAAAGTATCAAAATTGTTCATGACCAAAAATCTCTTCACTCATTGGAGTAAGTTTTCAAACTTTGGAGAGGCGAACTCATACGGTACCCTTGACAATTGTTCCCGGAACAAATAAATCCACAAGACCATATATCTTCCTCTCTTTTCCTATGGGTAAGCGTCAGATTTCATGAGAGTTTCCTTCTTCTCTTCTTTGATCTTTTTTGCGTATCTGCTGATACTTCTTTACTCTAAGGAAGATTATGTGACGCTTCACAAGGCACAAATGAAAGGACATGCTTACATATTTTACTCAGTGTTCAGTTTGATAATTCTTCTCAAATCATCTAACATGTGCATGGTCTCTCTATTACTTAAAGAACAAAGTAATCCACTCAAAGTTTGATCTAATGAATGGCAGCAGAGATCACCTCTTTACAAGGTATGAACGTCATTCGAAATGAACACATCACGGTATTTATTTAGGGGCATTTATTTTCTAAGCCGTCTGTGATTTCCCAAAAAGTTTAAGTGGTCGAAAAAACACAAAACCTAGGAGAAAAAAAAAACTCAAATTTATCGTGAAACATCAAATTTATCGTCTCTGGTAAATAGCCAAATACCCCACTGGGCCGCCTCGTCCCCCCCCTCTCTCTCTTACTTGCGAAAATAAAATTAATCGAAATTATCATTATTCATTAAGATTTCACCAAACTATTTTAGCTATTAAACATTATTTCAGTGTTAATTTGAATGTTCAATAATAGGCTTCCATTGAATATAATCAGAGCGTCAGGATATCCGATGTTAAATATACATTCCTACGGAGTTGAGCTGAATATAGGGCAGCCGATCAAATAACGAGACCTGTTTCTTGGATCAGAGGAAAGTGAAGGGGATCCCTAACTACTATGCGAATATTAATATCCTGTCTTTCCATGACTTGCTTCCTTATGTCGCCGTTTCCTCATTGTCATATCCCAGAGAAATACGGTGCTTGAAAATTGAAGTTCAACGGAGCAAAATTGATAAAGCTGAGCAAAATTGACGAAGCTACTGCTCAGGCCGTAATAAATATTCAATTCTAATTCTGGAATTTGCTTTTCTGAAATGCATTGGGGTTTTGAAACCTGATCACTGTCTTGATTCAATACTCAGTTGAATCAAGATAGTGATTATTACAGCGCAGATAATGGGGAAAGTCACATTATAAGGAAGAAAGGAAAATAAAACTTACACCAATCGCGTTTAAATAGAGGTATTTGCAATATCCTTTTACAACACAAATTATGTCCTATGAATATTTATACTTAAAAATGTGAACTGTATATTTTTAATGAAATATAAACAATGCATCTCAGCATAATCTTCCGTGGCAAGCACACGATTTCTTTTCAACAATGAATAGTCTAAACATCTAGAGGATTGGAACCTTACCAATTGCGCAGGGTGAATTCTGAGCTAATCAATTAATCAGGGTACTCTATTTTTAATTGATATTTTGGATAGTTCCTGAAGATTATTCATTTCTATGTAAGGTGGGAACTTTCTGGAGACTATTTATTTGTTCATAACTTCTGTCTGCATTCAAGCATCTTTCTTTTTCTCTCCAACGTTCTCCCATCTATCGAAATCTTCAATATTAACTACCTTCACTACCTCCACCCACTTTCTTTGCCTTTTTCTGATTTTCCCCAGCAATGTTTTTCCCTCGGCCATCCTATTTAAAACCTTGGTATTTATATTTTTCTCTGTCCGACTAGCTTTCCTCATTCTCTATCACACCGACACACACGTCTCAAAATAATTCAATCTACGCTCATCCTATTGCCTTAAAGACCAAGTCTTACATTCGTAAAGCACCACACCCCATGCTTAAGTCATAACTAAACTTTCCTTCACATCTGTGTGCAGTGTACCTGTATTCGATTCCCTTCTTCCTGCAAATACCTCTTTTTCAGGCGCAACATATCCCCTAATGCTCCCATTACAAGGTCCCTTTGCCTTAATTAAATACTGCTCAAATACATGCTTTGGCCCACCTGATTTAGTTTATTACCTCCTATTTTAATGTTTGACTTAGCTTCCCCACTTCTCAAGAATCTCATTTGCTCTGTTTCCTTGTGGATAATTTTCATCCCATTTCTCCCTCATTGTTGACTTAAAGCACTCAATATTAATTCCAAATCCTTGGATAATTCACTAACTAGTCTGATCGATCATTTTCATACCTAACTCAACTAATCATCATGCCTACAACTCTTTGTCCCAGATTCCTCCCAACGCTATTTTTAACATATCCTCAGACTGTGTTGAAAAGTACTGGCGATAACGGGGATCTTCGTCTCATTTCCCTTTCGATCACTGCCCATTCCGATTCTTCCTCTGCTACCCCTACCCTATGATACAGGTACAATTAACGAATAATACACTTATCCTTCCATCCCAATGCTCCTATATTTCGCAGTATATATGCTTCCTATATCTCTATTAACAGTTTACAGTCCAAATGGTTGAAAGATACCTCATAATACAAGAAGAACACATTCCGTTCTATTTACGTCTTCATCACTGCGATGGCATCACGCGTTTCTTTCCCTTTTCAGAACTTCTATTGAACCTCAAACAACCTTCTTTTGGCGAATCTTAAAACTTTTTACTGCTCGTGCAATTACACTTATCATTCCACACTCCCTGCATACAATAACTTCACACATTTTCAAGATTGACATGAATAATGACCCAAGGAAATATTTCGGCCAAATTCTTTTCCCATAAATACCGAGTATAATTTCACACTGTCCCTTTCATCGAATTTTTCCAAATCTCTCTTAGTGATTGAGCGGAAATATTATCTATTTCTGCTATCTTGTTCGACTTATCTCATTCAGAGCTTTTCATTCTCGTTATCAAGCTTTCCTGGACCCAGACTATCATCTTCTACGTCGCATTACTTCTTTATTTTTAAACTTGCTGCCCTCAACTCTTTGTCGTAAAGATCTTCCATGTATTTTTCCCACCATCTCCGAAACTCTTCCGGTTCTATTAATAACTTTCCCTCTTATTTTTTATAGTATGCATATAATTTTCCTTGCTGCATCGTGAAAACTCTCATACTTTCTCATAATATGCATATCCTCGCGCCGATATTTCCCCACATTTCCTTGGTTCTATTTAATTCCTACTTTGAACCAATAGGATTACGTATTACCGCATACATTTTTTAGGTTAAAAACAGAACACCCTCCTCCTATCATTAAAATTCTAAAAACTACTTCTGACATCACTGTCTTCTTTTGCACTGTGGATGAAAAAATTAATAAAATCCCTCTTTCAAGAGAAAAAGAACTGCCGAAACGCAGCAGTCCAAAATATTGCCATAGGAGGTGGGTCTGGAAAGGATCCTATTATGAAAAATAGCCTACCTAAGACAATGATGCCTTAGTCCCCTTCGAAGCATTTCCCGTGGGACCTCACACGCTTATTCCAGCGTCTCTTACACTTTTCAAAATAATCGGCAAATTCCTTTTTCGGAATGGTCATCAGCTATCTAGTCGTATTCTCCTTTATCTCGTCAAACACATGCTAGGAAGACTGAGGTTTTGTTTCAGGGTCAAAGCCGTAGACATATGCCTCATATTAAGTGGTCTTCTTTTTTAGAAAATGTGGGTTATCGTTTGCGGCTTGAAGTAATTCCTTGCACAAAATTGTTGAAGGTGAGAGAAAGAGATGGCGACGAGACAGCTGATGGGCATTCCGAAAAAGGACTTTGCCGATTGTTTGGAAAAGGTGAAGACACAATATGGACCTCTAATTGACTGAAATGATTTCCCAAATATCTATAGCTGCCGTCAATAATTCCAAATAATAACATACGGTACATTTAGAACAAGAAATTAAATTCGGAATTCCATATCTGCAATTGATTCATTTTAACAAACAATTTTGAAGGAAAGCCTAAAGAGTGGATTTAATTATTGAAATCACGTAAATATGGAAAAACTATTTACGAAATCACACATAGAATGTTTCTAAAATGCTAATCAATTTTTTTTAACTACAATTCGGTGAGTAGCACCAAAAAAACAGTGTGAAATTCTGGGATCGGAAATTGCTAAGCTGGAATTGAGAAATAAAATGCGTCTGTTTTCGCATTCCGCTCTCTTTAGTGTGTCTAATTTTTGGTTTACATATGGTTTACTTAGAAATAAATAAAAGAAAAGTCCTCGGTTTTCTATTTCGGCTTGAGAAAAAAACGTCAGTTCCTTCTCAGATGGAAGAAAGAAGTGGCCATGGGTATTGCAAAGAGTACCGAGTTGTTGTAGTGCATACATACACGCGACTGGGCACACGAGTTGATGGCAGTTTGAGCAAACACACACAAAAAGTGGGACCACTAGTGAGTATCTTTCCAACTCTTTCTTGATAAAAAAAAGCTGAGCGCTGGAAATGTGCAAAGAGTACATGAAAAAACTGAGAGTGGCCAGGAAACGTTCGTTTGTAAGGACATATATATCCATGTGCATACGACAGTGTGTGTTTGCACATATGTACTTATGCATGCTGAAATGTAACCCACTATTTTCTTGCAGCCTGGACGAAAAATAAAAATTGGACGAGATCCCAGGAATGAGATTAACGAAATGGAGGTGCACGGAACTACAAAAGTGGGACACGAACTGCATCGTTTATACAAACCCTCTCATCTTCCCACCATCTATTTTTCACCTGCTCCCTTCAGTGCAAAAAGGAAAGTAAAATCTGAAGCCTTCAAATTGAAGACTAGAGTGCAAATATTTCATAAAAAACTTAATTGTTTCAAAAGATCCCGGAACTCCCGGAATCGAAAATGAAGGACTCAAACATTAAATTCTATACAAATACCAAAAAAACCTACAATTTTCTCAAATGCCGCCCAATACAGTGGTATTGCTGACCATCAAATTTAATGCTGAACCCATTTCCCGTAAGCGGTCATTATCGGAATTTTGATGATCAAGGTATTTAGGCAGTTATTCTGCATTTTTTAGGCTTTTTATTTAGTCTCTCTTTTGTTCTTACTTCTCCATCATGAATAATTTTCTCAATTCTGAGTACAATTTTTCGAATTGTTTTTTTCAGCAGATTAAGGCTTTCGGTTTCAACTTACATATGTTTTAATCACGCTAATAGCCAACCAACTTAACCATATTTGATATTGTGCCAGATAATTGTTATCTTGTTTTCTCTCCTCAAAATTTTGTGCTTTTCCCAATTTTGTCATGAAATGGGTGGTCGTATGAGGCAGTTACTGGCGACCGTGAATCAATGCCAGGCCATTAGGTTAATGCTTAGGAGATCGGAGGGAAAATCCTCATTAAAATAATCATGGAATGGAACATGCTCGATTTAGGATTGATTGGAAAACTCAAAATTTCACCTACTGTCTTTGAAGTTATTGGAGAGTCTTAAAATTATTCTGTATTCGGGAAACTATTGAATACAGTTCCTAATTCTGTGGCAACTATCATGTATTGAATTGACATGAGAACTTGTAACCTAAAAGGCTGGATTATTCAAAACCAGAAATGTGTGGCAGAAGCTTGATCCTCGAGTGATTTTATGGGGAGCCTTAAGTCTTGCTTGCACAGGCCAACAACATTGGATGAAACGTACAAAAAATCACCATCAATATCAGTATCAGTTAACTATTGACGGTAAATTATATGACAGCAGTTATACTGAATAAGTTAAATGCTTCGCAAAATTTATTTATATGTACATTTTTGTCGAGATAAGTTCTTATCTCTAATGGCTTAAATAGCGGTGTAAGTATTAAGCAGATACATTCTCATATATATATATATATATATATATATATATATATATATATATATATATATATATATATATATATATATATAATAAAAATAAATGTTTCTTTGTTATTTATTCGAGAACTGAATGCATTACAATAAATGTTATAATTAACAGTTATTATTGAAATGTATCCCAATGGGAGGTGTTGAATTTCAATTGAAGAGTAAGTGCACAAACTTTTAAATTCCAACAAGTACGAATTTTTATCTCTCATATGTGTGTATGTATGTATGTATTTATGTAAAAATATGTATATATATATATATATATATATATACATATACACATATACACATATTTGGTGCTCCAAAGTGTTATTGGGTAATCATTTCGAAAGATTCTAATGTTTTATCCTTTCCGTGCGACGTCAGAAACCCATCAACGGGATAAATTGCAAATTAAGTTTCACTTTGAACACATTTTATTTCCGAGGGTTAAGGATAAGACCAGATTGGCAAGATAATAGTGGAAGATTTGCTGAAACTATAATTTCTTTACTTTTTACCGTAACCGCATAGTATTCTTACTACAGTTTTTGCTACGCAGAGTTTTTTCATTCAAAATTGCATTAACTTGGATCGGATACTTCCATATAAAGCTTTAATATAACTTTTTTATTCTAAAATTTTAATATCTCTTGCATTGCAGTATTAATCTTCCGTACTATGTATAGCTTCAAATATAACAGACTTTGAATGACAATGATTACTCAAGTCTCATGACCAGAATAATGTTGATATATCAATCAAAGCGAAAAAAACGTAATTTTCCTCAGTTATTCCGTTCATATATGTGGTTGTATTTCCATGGCTCAAAATATCTCGATGTTTATTGCAGCACATAGGACATATGATTCGGAAATGTACCAAAAATGAGGAAAATATATCCAATATTTGGCCTTTAGAGTCTGGGAATCAAACATCCCCCATTTTGCTTAGTGGAATCTAGACACGACGCTGAAATACAGTCAAATGACATTTAGAGTACTAAAAAGGTAGTAACAGACATTCACATTTTGAAATCGCTGATAAATTCATGCTATTAAATAGTCTCTAGGATGAATCAGATAAGTTATAGGAAAAGAAGATTTCACGAGGTAAAGTTGCCGCGCATGAAGAATATTTTGATATAAAAAGTTTCTCTGAATTATGGCCAAAGTTCCAGATATAGTTTATCTCCAAATATTGGCCGAGATGCAATCTAAAACTTACGAAAAATAATACGGAATGTCTTGGAAATCATTTAGACTAAAATTTAGATGCTTGTTTTTTGCCAATCTCTCGAGTGATCTACGGGAAGGCGGAATTGGTTCGAGCCAGAAGATTGCGTATTTCCACTGGCTCCCCAGTATTTTCGTCTAATAAATTCCGTCTCCACAACAAAACCAATAGTTTGTTCATCAATCGCAGTGATTTATAATATTTTGAAAAGATCCACATTCAGCCTGTCACCTAGTGTCTAATAACAAGCGGTGGAACTTAGGAGCACTTAAAATTCATCAGGGAAACATTGTCCTTCGCGTCATTGAAATTTTTTTTTGACCTGGAGGTGTCACTCGCAAACATGTCTTGATGTAGCAATAGTCATCTAAGAGTTACCGATGGATTTTTAAAGATTATCAACGACTATTTTAAAAATAAACATTTTTAATTTTCCTCCAGCTACTGATAATTCTAACAAAACCTGGATTTAGAGACAGCGGAAAACACGAATGTGTAAGCATAAGAGGCGGACGGAAATAAGACGTCCGTCCAACCTCCGTCGGAGGGTTTAGCCTACTTCTCCACCTCGGGCAGGTTGCCAAGGTCAGTCACCTCTCGTCTCTTCAACACCCCTTCTCTCCTCCTTGAGAGAGAGGGAGAGAGAGGTGTTTGGGGGAGGGGAGGATCCCTGGGTGGTTTAGCCACAGATTCCGCTCTTTGGTGGCGGCTTTGCGGCCACAACGGGGTGGAGCTGTGGGACAGTGATTGACAAGGAACAGACGCGACCAAGCGAAGCGCCCCGTATCGCCAATGGCTTTGACGCCTGCAAAATCCGCATAGCCGGAAGCTGACTGGGCAGAAAAAAAACAGCACGGTGGATGATAAAGACGTGCTTACGCTTCCGATAAGGAAAAATGGGCAGGGAACCGTGAATAAATCTAAAAAAAACAGATGCTTCCTCATTGCATCCCCTTGAATCTTTCTTGTTGCAGTGGGCAGATAGGGGAGGAGATAGGGGTACAAACAATCGTTGTGGGCCATGAAGGGAGTCGAGGCCTTCCCATTGGGATCTCAGGGGTGCGTGAGCGACCTGGTTTAAGTGCCACGTTCTACTTTGGGTCTGATTCCCTGCTGCCAAAAGATGTACAAGGCGGTGTTGTGAATATTTAAGTGAACCAGGAAAAATGTAACGTGATGCTTATACGTGAGTGTCCCTGATAAATATTAATGCAGAGGTCTACAAATGGACGAAATGATCGCCTCATGCTATTCCAAAGGGAGAAGATCCAAGTCCGTTCTGCAGTCAATTAGCCTATTGTTTGCGATTAAACTTTTCGTGAAATGTTTGGATATATTCATTTGTAATACAGATAAATGGATGATGAATACTTATTCCTGATGAATCCAAGTTTTGAACAAAGTTTATTCAAAATGAGAAGCTCAAATTCCCATAAAATCGTTTTTTTAATTATAAATAACCAATGAGAGACCGACGACTCCATATTCATAGCGTCTCATGATGGACCGACTTCGAAAAGAAATCCTTTCCTGAGAGGACTGGTGGAAAGTTGAAAGGGTATCTATAAATCAATATATTCATGCAATCGATGATACCATCAGTGGGAGAAAGATGTTCGTAATACTGCTAAAAATATCCATTCAGATGGTCAAGTATCATCTGACCTGAATAAAAGGTGCAATGATGCACAAAGACGCATATTTGAAGAATGCATTCTGGATATTTTCAAAGGGGTCGCTCGATTTCTCTCGTCCTAAAGCAAGCTTGACGAATTCAATCCACACTCGATTTTTGAGGTAGAATTTATCTATAAGAAATGTCGTGTTTCCTTTTACTCTTCAGTGGGATTGCAATCAGGAAAAAAGCTTTAGCCTTTTCGAAAATGCTGCTTGAACACACTTTTGACTGTCGGCAATACGAATTTATTTATGGATGTTGTTTTTTAGTTACATCCTGAAACTCAACGAGCAGTTTTGCCATCTTTGAGAGTCGAAGCTACATATTTTTACGTAGTTTAAAAATATTTCCTTATCCAATTGACAAGACTAACTAAGGCAATGTAAGGATCTAAAAGCAAATGCTAAGGGTCTATTTGTAAATAGTTTTGATGGATATCAAATCTGTGCAAAGCTACTTTAGATTGACTTTCCAGGGGGAATCGAAAATGAGAATAATGAACGAATGCCTCGCATTTCATTTTAATTGAAAAATATGTGTAAAATGGCTATGGAATATATTGGCAACAGTCACAAGTTGTAATTTCACTAGTGTGTTAATAGATAAGCTTGTATATTGGTGTAATGGATGTAATAAAAAGATAGGTGAATATATTAAGACGTAAAACATTAAACAGTATTATTACTTTGTTAGGGATAACATGCGTTTAAATTGCATCTAAAGTAACAATTACAAAAAACCATTCGACGGATCGATATCTTGGATTTATGGCAAATTAGTCTTTAGCAATAAATACATAAATTCTTCAGTCACTGTCTTTTTACTTCTATTCGTCTCTCGAATTTGATAGGGTAAATAACTTTTAAACTTATCCATATGGAATATTTTAGTCAAATATTTTCAGTCAATGACAAAATAGCAAACCCATACTGTTGTTAATTTGACTCAAACGTCTCACTTTGAGTTGGGAGGCGGACGCATTCTGTGCTAGGGTATCCCTATTACCTGTGCTCAGGAAGTAATGCATCAAATGATATTTAAGAATAATGCGCAACTTGGGGTGAGGGATATACACAAATTGCGAATATGACTATCATTGCTAATATAATGATTTTACCTAGCAAATTTAAACGATGGCAGTTATGCACGAGGGTTCCGTAGATATGAATATTTTAAGCTTGGGAGAAACGGAGGCGAAGAAAGCATCCCAAGCCGCATAAAAATACGCTGGTTTATAAAATCCGGGAATTGCATTCTTTCTGGAGAAGGGTTTAATTTTTTCTCTGGGAAGGTTCATCAGAGGGTACGAAGAATTTTTCAGAGATTGGGAACAAGACATTCATGAAATCTGCTCTCGGATGTTTGCGTTTACCACCATTTAATGGTAGGAATGCTCAGAAATTCATTAATACTGGCGAACTAATTTTTCTCAGGAGATTGTATCGAGGGTAAAATAAAGCACGCAGAGATCCAAACATTCAAATAACTCGGGAATGAATTCATTTTAGATTTGAGTTTCCAGTTTCTTCCAGGAACTCGTTCGAAAGGAATCGGGAGTCAACGGGTCGGGAAATCCATTCTGCCAGGCTAAAAGTTACATCCGCGTTGGAGAGCGATAGTAAAGTATCCAACACAAGAAGAAGGCATTAAAAAAGATGAGTGAGGAATAGGATTGTTTAACGAAAGGTAATAAACATTATTCACCCATAGCTATAGGGAAATTACTACATGTATTCTATTTTATTTTGATTATATCTTTTATCTTGTTTCAGCCTTATCTCATGCATGTAATAACATATATTTATGCCTATTTTGATTATTACTTAAATTCATGACATAAATACTTCAAGGCATGTATAATAATTGCTTTCAGAAATTTCCAGTGGAAAAGAATTTACCAATGAGAGATCATTGTACCCTTTTTCAGCCAAAATGATGAGCACGGAAAAAAAAGTAATTCCGGTAAGGTCACTGAGGTATTTGAAAGCATTACTTTTGAGTGATTAACTATTCCTGCAGTTACTAAAAAGTTTTATTATTTTTTAAATATGACGTCAGATTACCAGGAAAAATGCTAAAATTATTGAAAATGAAATTCGATTTGTATTTGTGGCAAATTACATATTTCCTATGTCTCGCTCAAATTCACTTTTGGTTACGGCCTAATTTAGGTACCCTGGCTCTCTATGACTATTTTAGTTAATGTTATTATGTTCATCTTGAAATCCAAAACGTACCTAACTTTCTCCATCAGGAATGAAGGAACCCAAAACTCCAATCTCCAGAAAGGACGAATACATTCCTTTGTTAATTCCTGATACGTAGAATTCTGAGATTCCACTAAGGGACCTCAATTATTTTGCAGGCCGATTTAAGGGATTAAAAGATATTATTGGATGAAGATAAACTTCACAGAGTCAACAATTCACTGCTAATCAAGCGTATTTTCCCCATGTAGTTTCATAGAATTAAATAGTATTTACGAAAAACGGGAAAATTGACGAAAGCCGATGATTTGAAAAGACTTTTTCCTTTGGAAATCAATGATTCGCAGAGAAAGGAAAAGGCAACCTGTATCACCAAATTTAAGTTGAAATTACCCAGACAAAGCTTTTTATTCATCAAGTATCACAGAAATTGCCTATACTTTCTTTGAATAACAATGGACAAAATGGTGGGCCACATGATAATATTTGACGAAGGATTCAAGCAAGGAATTTAATTATGAAACTCTGGTGCAGAATGAATGTTTCCTTATCCTTGTTAATGTTCTTTAAGAATCGAAATCACATTATTTTCATATTCTTGCCAAATCTTCAAATATCTTAGTGTAAAAATCTATTGTGATTCTTCGGATAAAAAATGTAGCCGTAAACGATGTTCTCGATATTACCCTCATTAAAATCATACAATATTATGATAATTCAATACTTTAAAGTGCATTATGGTTTCATTAAAACAATAAATCAACTTAACGAATTCTTTTCAAAATTACGTAAATATTAGCATTAATTAAAACTAATGAAAGAAAAAAATATCGATATTCATAAATTTTGAAGTGCATGCAATCAGTCCAACAATCATGTCTTTTTCTAGTGTAAGCTAAAGTATGTTCACCTAGCCTCTTTTAGTTTCAATTCAATTAATGCAAAAAATTAAACTTTCATTCCAAGAATTCTGAAAATAGTTAAGCCTGAGTTTGCAAAGTAGGACACACGACGAGAGAAGTACATGTTACGAGATAATAAATTAATGGCAAAGAAATCATTACTTTACGCCGAGGCAGTTGTGTAAAAAGCTAGGATTTTTTTAGTTATTGAGTCTTTTTAAAGTATATTTAGTAAACAGAAATTTTGCTGAGACTTCTGGTCATAGGCACCATGGATATAAATCGATAATTTGGCACCAGCAAGACTACAGAGGGCTTTTTTTAAAGGAAGCAAGTAGTATGGCAGCAAAAATATTTCGTTTATCCTGAGACTCAGCTGAAAAATACCATGCGGATGAGTATGATATAAGATCGGAATGGATTGAATCTTAGGCACGTTATTCCTATGGAAAAAGTTGAAAACAAATTGTCTAGAATCCTGAAGAAACAACTTAAAATGGTCCGAGCTCTCCAACATGAGTTACAGGTATTTCGGTCTTTACTGTCACAAGATTCAAGTGATTTTACGCACATTATTTCTCTCTCAAACGATGACATTCTCTTTTTGATTCATTGACTCGGTTACATATTTCAGGGCCTTATAGTCGCCTTGATCGTCTAGGTAACTATGTGGAAAAATAGCTCACTAACTAAAAAAATTCTCACTTACCTTTCCAACGATGTACGCAAAGTTGAGAATAAATTTGATTTTTCATGAAAACAAAAATAGGGGACCTTAATTTTCGAATCACCCTCGTAGTTGCTAGACCTTCCCCAAAATCCTTACCTAATCCTATTTCTACTGCGCTAACGCAAAGCGCATGCTATGGGTCTAACCTTCTCGGGCTGATTAGCGATCAAATATAAAGAAAATAGTCTTTATTTTTCATAAGAAAAGAGTCGTCGCAAAAGTCTATGCTGACAGTTAACAATTTTTCTACTTTCATGAAACATTTTCGTTGTCACTACACACTCCTATGCTTTACCCTTCTCATCTACCTTCTCCATTCTGGATTGCTAACTTGTTCATCGAAAATATTGCCTAAGCTAAGATTTTTCACTGGGAATGTAAGCACGGAAACTAAGGGTTTATTGTTCAAGGATCAGTCTCTGAGACCAATTATCTGTATAAAGGACATTATCAAGAATAAAATTGTGTGATTGACTTGACCAGTCTGGTTATTATGAATGAACATTTCCTAAAATGTAATACTGAATTCATGATCCCCGCACACCCGCAATGATTCTGAGCTCATGCAAGTTCCAAATCTTAATTTAAAATAAGCCAATGGTGCACACAAATGAATCATGCAGTTTAAACTAAAACAATGTGAGCTTTAAAAATACCGTTTAATAATACGTATACCCAATAATGACTCTAAAATAATAATTTGAGAAGAGAAGTAACTTTGGAAATTTTGTCAAAACCATAAATTCAGTCATTCATCTTTTAATAAATATTGTTGAATGAAATTACGTAATAGCCGAGGACATTTATGAAAATGGAATGCTTGGGACGCTGAACTTGATATATTCTTGTCGTAAAAAGAAATACTATGCCAAAGGACTGCATTAATATCGCCGCCGAGCAAAAAATGTGACAAGATTCATTTTTGACCTACCTCGGTACGTCATTTAATGAGAAAAAACTTTTAATAAGACGAAAATTTGTAAACTTTTCAGAACACTTGTTTACACAAACGAAGATTCCATAAAGTTCATTAGTTGTCAAGCTCAAGGGATTCCTTTCCATGTGAATTAGCAGTTTGAAACTTCTCATTATGGAGTTCCTCTTCAATGAAAACGGTAACATTTAATTATTTTGCAATTTTACATCTTTATGAAGGTTCAATATACATGCTAAATATAATATTACAGATAATTACCACCATGCTATGTTATAGACATGGCACAAAGTAGAAATATAAGTCGGTATTTTAGTCAGGGTATATTTTATGTTTAGAAATTAAATTCTTTCTGACATAAATAAATAATAAATGTAATTTTGATTAAATAATTAACTGTTACATATTACCTTAGTGGAGAATAAGAATGCGGAATCCAATTTAAGATAACAAAACCATAAACAAAGTAATCAACCCGAAGGTAGGTTTGATAGAGTACACCCAATACTCAGCGTGTGGAATTCACACATCAGGGTATGGAAGCCCGATCACTTCCTTGTGCCGCTTATAGTTTCCATATAAATTCCGGTATTCGAAAATCACACCGTCTGTTTGAAGCTGAGGATGTTCAGAGGCTTTCCAGGTAATCGAACCCGGACCCTCCAGTCAGCAGCCCAAAGTTACCCCTTAACTAACACGTCCTCATGTAAGATAACGATGAGGCAAAAACCAATCATGTAGTCAATCAACAAATTGTAAGAATTGATTAACTGTGCTAGAATAAATATTTATCTGAAGACTTTTATGAAGTAGGAGATGAATTTGGAGTGAGTTGTTAATATTATTGATAATGGAATTGCACTGAAAATATACTTAGGGATTCGAACAGATGAGCGCTGAAAACTCAAAAGGGTTTGAATACCATTGGCTCTATCTTATGACAACAGTAATATTTGGGCAAATTGGTCATTTCTCTTCAAAGTTAATTGTCTCTTCTCTACAGATTATCAACTTTATACAACCTCCGGTTGCATAAGATTAGAGAAAATGTAATGTACCAGCAAAGCCAAATGAACGTAAAAGATCAAAGAAACATTTTTCTTAGAGATAAATATCAATAAATTAAAATATTTTGGCGTCTGAGATGAGCGTAGTATATTTGATCATAATTTTAATATCAGACGATATACCGTCACAATAACTTGCTTTGCAACTAGTGTTTTGAGCGATGCACACACACTATTATAATATTTACTACTACTGGCTACTTCATGGCTATTGGTGGATGAAATGCGATATAATATTTTGTTCAGTGATTTAAGGATAAATCCCGAATCATGAATTATAGGGAATAATAATATGTGAGATTTTATTGCTCACGTCACCGTTATGCAAAAATATTTTTCGATCATGGCGATATAATAGATCGCGGTGGAGAACAAAAAACTATATTTCAAGAGCATCACAAATCCGAGTTCTTTTAATATGTAAAGTAAAATAACTAAAAATCCATTTGAACATTTCTTTTCAATACCTTCTGATTTTACAATTATGTACATTTGAATAAATTACAAGATATTGAACTAATAATGGAGAAAAAATTAAGAGGAATTCATGCGAAAGTCTTACCAAACATTTTACGATAACTTAAACAAAAATAAAATTCCACAATAATGCTCCTTTAGAGAATAGATTAGAAATATTTTCAGGTCGATCTATGAAAAGCATAGTTTTAATATTGAATACATAACACAACATAAGAGTGGTGAATCAATGTAACTTTCTAAGATTTCCCCTCTTGTTTACCTTTTATATAAATGCCAGACGATTTCAGTGAATTAGGACTAGGATTTAACTGGCATCCAAATATCTAAAATCTTATTTTAATGAATGTATTATCTATCTAAAGCTTGGAATTTCCTGAATTATTTTTTTGTGCCATACACCAAAGCAAAGTATAACTATGACGCAGAGGGATCAGAATAGGTAAAAAAATATATACCATATTGATTAATTTAATTAACACATGATTTCGCTCAGATGGGAGCAAATTGTTCATCTGCTACTTCAAAAGTAATCTCTGTAGAGCTTGATTTAACCATCCATAGATTTTGCAGCACATGTTTGTGTAAATCTATTGAATATATTTGAAAAGTGAATCGATAATACCCGTATCCTGGTATCATCAGCATGAATATTCACTTGGTTTGATATATGAGATCTTCCAGCTTAATGTTACAGTTAATATTAATGAAATAGTTTTGTTGTTACAAAGGTAAAAATATTTTTCACACGTTTTTACAAGGCAACGCATCCTGACTGATTAAATCTGTTTAAATTTAATCCTCCTTGCTCGAGCTTGTTAAATCTGCATTTGGTAATTTTCGTATTTTTTACCATTTTCTCCTCCGACCATTAGAAATTCCACAAGGTCACAAGGGCTAGCAACAAGGTGAATGCTATGAGAGTTTAGCGCGTAAAAAACTATGATGCAGAGATTAAACTCAGTGGAGCGTTGCGCTGGAATTGCCAATCTGCACAAATGGAAAATACATTTTAGTTATTACCATGCTATCACTCTGCGTATGGGGACTAAGGAAGGAAGGAGCCGGCGGAGTATTAACGTGGAGTCGTGACTCTCAAAATCAACGCACGCTTCATTGCTAACATAAGATCTTTATTTTTTTAATTTCTTAATAATCTGTAATGAAAATTCAGATAATTGAGAGTGCAATGAAAAATTTTGAAGGCAGAACTATTTAACACGATTGACTTCGCAATTCACGGCCTCAAAAGAAAGTATTATTTAAACCCAGAATATATTTATATTGAATTATAAATGATTTTTAAAACATACAATAACGTTAAGTGATTTTAAATTTTTTAATAATAAAATACATCAAACTCCCAATTAAAATGCACCGTAATAATTAAATAGATAATTATCAAAATTAAAATACTAATCTTAAAATTAGTATACCTAAAGTGCCATAATTATTTTAACTTTTTAATGGAAGGGATATAATTGTAGGCCACTATAGAATACAAACAGTGGAAAATTACAAGCAATGCATTCATTTTTCGGTTAAAGTCTAATTTTTATACTAGTAACACCATAATGCCAAGTCGATCCTCCAAGTTGTTTCGACGCCCAAGCTACGTGCATGTAGCTGAGAAGAGAATAAGTTCATTGTGGCCCAGTTTGAGGAGCCATCGCTTGAGACATTGATAGTTCTGTAGTCGCCTCAAGTTGAGTCGAAGGCTTGTGGGTCGTGGAGACCACACCAAGGGCCCGGAATTCATGCTTGCGCGCAATTAGGAAGGGTTAAACTAATCCACTCACGTCAAAACTTTCGGTCATTAGGCATTGTCGTGCGTAATCACAAGAACTTGGGCACACTTCGTATTCGGAGGAAAAAAGTGGTCATCTCCTGACGGCGTATGGAGACTTGCTTAGCTATTGGACGGAACTTCTCTCTCTATTTCTATGGCCAGGGTTGGAACGATTTAATTCACGTCGAAGCCCGCTAGGATCCAGAACCCAGTTCCAAACCATCCCCCTCACTCGGCTTGAAACCCACCCTTTCAGATATCCCATTCATCACACCCGCCCCTATTGAACCGCTAAGAACTTGGTTCAAAATTCCCTTCTACGCCCACTTGGGGAGGCACATGCCCTGAAAAGATTTGACGGCAATTTGACTCAGGGGTAAGAAATGTTTCCTGTTCTTAGACGTCTCAACGAAGGGTACTCGTTACTACGAGACAGCAGTTCCATTAATTATGACCTCGTAAGCTACCTCTGTCCAGATGAGCATGATTAATGAATTTTGTTCATGGAAATAACACACCCGCTCGAGGAACGACGATGTTAAGCATACTGCTTTATGGCTCAGATAAATGCCAACTATATGAATGCCGGTGAAATATGAATAGATACATAAAAAATCTCCGGAATATAATTGAAATTAAAATTCCAATAAATTGTAGGAGATTCCTCGACAGTAACCTTTTAACGGAGTCATCCGCTAAATATACATTACAAGGAAACATTTTCAGAGAGTAAAATTCATTCATCTTGATCCGGTAGGGCGATCCCGATCGAGGTGACTGATTTTTGCACTCTGAAATTGGTGAAATTTAAATGTTGATACAATAGGTTGTTGATGAAAAAGGGAAACATTTTGTGATAATTAACTTGGCAAACCTTTGGATTCCGCTTTCATTGTATTGAATCTGAGTATGAGAATGGTATCATCTACATCGAATGAGACAGAACTGTTATCTATGTCTAGTAATCATATTAATTTTACAGTTCGAGTAAAAAATGTCGTGAGGGAATTAATAGATTTCCAAGAATTATTCAAGAATTCCAAAATTTAAAAAATAATCAGGTGAAAAATTTTGAAACACTTTGCAAATGAATGAGAGCTTACGTTACATAATTTTCTTTGCTCACGTTACAGTAAACTAAATATATGATATTGGTGAAACATTAGAGTCATGCCAATTTGCCTTAATCATTAATTGAGTCAAATGCTGTAGAATAAATGGTCAGATAAAGTGGAAAACGAGGATGTACATAAATAAGTGGAATAAAAAAATACAATACGTAAGTTACAGTGATTTGTTACGGATATAAAAGCGGGAATAACGGGTCCAAGGAGGAAGACCACAAGTACGCAAACAGGACAAATGGAAAAACAGAGTTATTCGGGTATACAGGAATTAATTCTGATCAGAAAGAATTGAGGCCTGCAACGAAATAATCTTCAAATCAAAATTCAGGAAACGCTATATGTAAATAAACAAACTGAAAATTAATAGACTGGAAGTTTTACAGAATTATATTGAACAGGAAAGGAACCAATATTGAGGATTTACTAAAGGTATGTACAAATTATTTATGCGATTAAAAAAAATATTTTTGTTCTTCCATCGTTTGGAAAAGATTTTTCAATAATAATTGAATACTAAATAATTTCCTTCTATTTTCAAAAATCTCCTCATTGGGATTAAGTTCTTGTATCTTAAAATTGAAATTATTCCAACACACATGCGGGATGGAATTCAAGAAACATTTATATTCATGCAAACAAAATTCAAACATGCAATACATACGCACAAAATAACCAGACATTAACTATGGTTACTCGTTTAGAAGCTTCTAACCCTTACATTAATGCTCCATCATTCTCAAATTATGGATCGATTGTCTAACAAGAATTTCAATAATATGTCATTGTGAAAAACCGTCTTAGCACCATTTCCAAGTTATGAGTTATGTCTCTGCGGAGGAGTTACTTTTGACATTGCCTGAGATCTGGATAACAACGGAGTGAAAGCTTAATCATATACTCTATGTCTATATACCATGGGAACAAACTGACAGTTGAAGACTTTCTAATTCCACCAAGTTTGAGTTTGAGTGTGATTTTATCAAAAGGAATCATGATGAAACGTATCGTGTTTGATTAATTTGAGACACGAACTTAGCATGAATAAAGAGAGGATGAATGAATTTCAAGGATATTGTCAGAAATGGAATGTATATTTAGGAAACATTAGTCCAAATACAATTGTATTATTTTGAAGCAACATGAAATGTTTCTAATTTCTGTTTTACGTATTAATTATTGATTTAAGTTTTAATGTCTTTCAAGTAGGCTGATATAGTTACTGTTAATTTTTCTTCAACCGACTTTGCTCTCGATAATTTTCAATACGATATGCTTTATTATTTTTTGGCATTTAAAATACGTTAATCCGGGTTTTTAGTCTTAAGGTTATAAAAATAAACACTAATTCTTACCTAATTAATAAGTTTTTCATTCTTTCGATTTTTTAATGGTCGCTGGGGTGCTAGTGATTGTATCAATTCTGGCAGTAAATTTTTTAAAATCGATTCAGACCTACTACTTAAGGGTCAGACTTTGCATGCGTATACATGTGAATGAATATGTATATACATATAAATACATATATATATATATATATATATATATATATATATATATATGTGTGTGCAAATAAACATACATCTTTGTGCAAATGTATATAAATATAAATATATATATATATATAAATATATATATATATATATATTTATATATATATATATATATATATATATATATATATATATATATACACGCACACGTATAACATATGTGAGTCTCACGGATGAGAATAATAATATATATCTAGATAGCACTAGCGAAAAAAAAAACAAAAACACAGAAATATAAAAAAAATTTACACGTATTCCGAACTTTCGGTGGCGCTCTCACCTTTCTCAATGGGGAGAAGGAAGGAACTGACTTATTTTTGTTTGTCTTCGCTTGAGCTATCTTGATATACTACATTATATATATCTATATATATATATATATACATACATATATATACATACATATATATACATATATATACATCCAAAAAACTACCGAGATACGTAAACTGTTCTACCTGCTCTAGTTTTTGCCCTCCTATTTTAATGTTTAGCTTAGCCTTTTTCTTTCTAGAAAATCGCATAACCTTTGTTTTATTAATATTGATTCTCATCCCATACCTGTCGCACTGAATTTCCAATTCACTCAGCAATGCTTGCAGCCCCTTGGCTGACTGACAAACTAAAGCTTGTTCATCAGCAAACCAAACTGATTTTACGAATTCCCCGCCCACTTTCATTCCTACCTCGAGTTCTTCCCATGACTCTTTATTCATAACCTCTGCATTCAGGTTGAACAGCAACGGTGATAATGGGCAACCCTGCCTTACACCTCTTCCTAAAACTGCCCAACCAGACTCCCCGTTCCCCACTCGCACCTGGGCAGTCTGAGACATATACAAGTTGCGGATTAGCCTCTTTTCCCTCCAATCTATTCCTATTTTCTGCAATATACTCATTACTTTCTCCCAATTCACTCTATCAAACGCTTTTTCGAAATCTACGAAACAGGCAAATACCTCCTGGTTGTGTTCTATATTCCTCTCGATTAATAATCTCATTACTGCAATGGCATCACGCGTACCTCTCCCCTTCCGCCACGGGCCCTTCCACCTCGTCAAGGTTGTAGTCTGGGGAGGGATATATATATACATTATATATATACATATATATACATACATTCACACACACACACACAGATGTATATTCTAAAATTTCTCCCTATATTCTATTCAGAATCTGAAGACGACAGCCGTGCTGTCGAAACGTCAAATAACAAATTGAGAGTGTCCTTTCTTTGTGTCTCTATATTCTAAAAATCTACATCTGTGTTTATTGTTTTAGCTTTCAGCTTTTTCTGAGGCCTTCTTCAGAGCAATTGAAAATGTGACTGACCTTTTACGAAATATTTATTTTATTTTGTATTCTATTGGGCCGTCCAAATCTTGTATTGCTCTCGTGAGTGCTTCTAGATCATCATATATAACACAATAAGCCATACAGATCGTACTTCAGAGATATTTTGGATAACTGCTTTTTCTTTTCTTTGTAGCTAATGGCATGAAAAACCCTCGATGTTTTATTAGTTAAGGGTTCCATAATATGTTCTATTTACAAATCAGATAACATGATTTTTGTTTGAACTAGTCTCTACATGACTACTTCCCCTCCAAGTGGTCGCGAGAGAAGGAAGTTTTAGGCAACTAATAAATAGGGTGGTAGCTTTAATCCCCCCTTTTGATATTTTTTCCCGCTCTAATATCGAATTGTGGTAGAAATAACGTTTTTTTTAAGCTGTTGACGGTGAAATTCCTTAACTTCTAATTGAAAGTTCAAATTATACTGCCGTGCTAAAATTAGTAATATTGCCTCAATAGATTTATGAATTAAATAAAATGTAACGAAGTGACAGAATGTAGGTACTGTTAACCTATATGCATAAACGTAAACTGAATGCATGTATTACCTGGCTAACTGCCAACATGCAAAGCCTTCATAAATAAATAAAGATCAAGTAGTTTGAATCAACGTGAATCCAAACGATCAACAATGGCTTTACAGCAATAACGTCAAATTTTATATTCTTTAATTTTATCTCTGTAAAGAATTGAATACTTTACTCGATAACTTTTTTAATTTTTAAGCAAGGTGCTTTTGCGCAACGTTTAAAATACTAGACCCGAACTTACACCGATGACTAGTATTCCTTCATGAATAATTGTATTCAGTAGTTCCTCGTTAAATAGTGCACGATGAAGGTAAGTGTGGTAACTGCAGACACGAAGTTCTTAATGTGTTTCTCCCTTGCTAGATCTGATGATTAGGCTTTCATGTTTTTCACATTGATTATCTGTACAAATTGTCGCATTCGTACTCACAACCTTTATTAATTTTTCAATCATCCCAATTACCTCATTCGCAACTCGTAAAGCTTTTCGGATTAATGTGTCGACAAACTAAGACACCAAACATCTTTCCACTGTTTCCATTTAACTCTTCCTGGCTTCCTCTTAGCGAGACTCTACTGGGACATGGCGTGGAAGAACTATTCCAATTACTTCAGAGAGATTCGAACGGATTTGTAAGATTTCTTTTTCTTATGTGGCCAAAGGGTATTTCGCTAATTTGCCCACGGTAGAGAAGGGGGTCACGATTATTGGACAAACAATTGGTTCTTTTCAAAGCGTTCCCACACGGAGGAGTTCAAAATTCCTCATTGGCAGTGCATAACGTGCGGAATTATGTTTATAAGTATTGCTTTCATTAGGAAAATACCTACGGCCATCAATATAGACGCAATGGAGATATTTTTGACGGTTACTAGGTGAATATTTTCTCATTTTCCTCGATAAAAGTGATGAGAGGTGTGGTTAACACGCAAAAATGTAGAAAGAGCGTCTTACGGTTTTCAAAAGACGTTATCTAACCTTAAGAGAAAAATGTAGACCTATTGCTTGTATATCTAACCGAGTAGACCAGGATGAAAACGTGAATTCAAAAGAATCGAGCCTTTAGTTCCTATTTTTTTAAATTTACGATGCAGTTGACTTTGAGGAGGGAATTGCTATTATTCCAAAATTTCATCACAATGCACTTTGTTAAATGCCCATTGTCAAAGAATGTCTTAAGCGTTACTTGGTGGAAGGCTTTCATTCCAAAGGAATGAAGACCTACTTGGCGGATTCCACTTGACTTTTAATGTTCCACGACCGTGGTTTCCTTGCAATGCAACATCATCAGGTCACCTAATGATGTTGCATTGGAACTCAGCTATGATCGTGAAAAATAAAAAGTCCTGTGGAAATTGCAAAGTTAGCCTTCATTCATTTACCATGATTGTCAAAGACCTTCGAAAGTTCTCATTACTAATCGAAGCTGGACGCTGAAGGCCGACGTCGTCGACCTAGGTCGCGGTTGATGAAACCGCCGCAAACACTTGTCGAGATTTAAGTTGACGTTGCCATTTGATGCCAATGGCAAACTAAGATTACTTAAAACACACGCACACTGTTTTTTTCGTGTGGAAGGGTCCTCAGTCCTTGGACCTCAGTCCTTCCACTTCGGCACATGGCATGGCCAAATGGCAAAGTAGTCGCGCGCGGGATGTAACATTGAGGAGACCCTAATCACAATTGCATTCTCCGCTCCTTTGGAATCGTGATCCGCCTTAAGCTCGGCCTCGTCGGAGACGGAGCGAAATTACCATTGGAACCACGTCTGCTTGCAGGGAAAGGATTTCCGGGAGCGTCTAATGCAATAACTCTGTCCCTCATGGGAAGAAAAGGAGGAGGAGGAGGAGAAAGAGTGAGTGGATTCCCTCGAGGGAGAGCGAGAAGACGTCTTTCCCTTAAAAAAATAACAAAAAGGAAAGTGAAAGCTTTGGTCGCGATGCTAACCGCAGGAAACTGTCGGGGAGGACTTGGGATCAGAGTGGAGGAGGGTTTGGGACCCCTAGTCACGTGACGATGAATCGTAAAAAAATGAAAAAAACACGTGCATGCGAAAAGAACAATGCTTAATGTATGTTGGTATTGAGCGATTCCACACACTTTTTCGTTTTTCTTCCGTGTTCCCAAAGATAGTATTTCTCTTCTCTAAAGTTATGTAGCACGTTCCACCGCCAGCGCGACGCGTAAGTAAGAAAATAAAGACTCGTGGATTGTGGAATATACGAGATAGTGGTGATCCTGAGATGGAAAGGGATATTCAAGAAACTGTGGTTTAAGGAAACGATTCTACAGCGCGATGAAAAATGAGGGAATTTGGTTTCCCTGGTTACATGGGCGTAGTTTAAACACGGGCTCTCAAGTCTCTATTGTCACTTGAACGTAATCTGCTTTTCATACCATAGTGTATACTGTAAACTAAAAACCTAACTGGTTTATTTCATGTAAAACTTATAGTAAGCATGATACAAAAAGAAAATCTTCCGCATAAATCCGCCCCAAATGTTAATTTTTTTACTGATAAACCGAGTGTGTAAGTAGGTGGGTCCTTTATTATGTGGATGAAACCTCGGGATAATTCCAGTGCACTATGAATACAATTTTATGTCTCTTCGGAATTTTGTATTCTTCTCAGTCATTTAGATAGGAACGACACGGAAAAGCTTTAAGTTTCCGAGAGTAGAGCAGAGTAGGCATCATGTAATGTAGATGTTCTTAACCCCTGGAAAGTGCCCCTCCACTGAAAGAACAGAGGATCTAATTGGAGTAGGACGGTGTCCTCTAGGTGTAAATATTTCTGTTTCAATTGATTTCATGACATATTTAACCTTAGGGTTTTTTATTGATCCGCTTTTGTTTGATTGAATTTTATAATTCCTTCCTAATACTCCCAGAGGTGGTAAGAGTATCCCTCAGGTAAAATAAAATATATCAAAATTGTCATCAAGTATGTCATTCCTATCAGTGAGGAACTATGCTTTGGAATGAGTTAATGTGGAATACCATTGCTGCAGCTATCGACTCAAAATTCATTTTTGAGAATTACTTGAGGTAATGCCTACCCTGGTATTGATCAGAGCGGCTTGCAGAGGTCACGAATGTGGGTAATACGGACGGACATTTCCTTTCACTCTACCACCGATGGTTTCTCCAAACGTCCTCGTACCAATAAAATGACAATGGTAATAATAATGGTTACCACTCGCGGTAGCATCATCTAGATCTAGGTGATATTGGTGAATTTGACATCAGATATCCCTCTTGGCTGTAATTGAATAAAATGCTATCTGGTTTGTTTATGACTCCTAATGGAGAATGCAAAATCTAACGCGATAATACATTCTGGGACGAAGTCCTCTGAGGTCTCGTAGGCTCAATGTCAGATTAACACTGTTACTTTCATTAGTTTACTTGTACCATCGGGGCATGATTTGAATCCCACGCTATATCGACAGGTGTGACAATTACGAATTACAACAGACTATTTCAGTTTGTAAAAATCATTCGCCTTGAACGGGATTTGAATACGAATGATTTTTTAAACTCTGAAATTTTGGCATTATAATACACATTTATCTCATGGCTCCTTTAAAAGTTACTGTCGTGGCATCTTCTGTAGTTTCTTGGAGTTAAGAATAAATAAGTGAGATAAATTGCCCGACAGATGGAGTAACAAATTCGTATTTCTCACAGGTGTAGTAGTTTTTAGGGGAGGTGTCCGACAGCTATGGTCACTTGTGCCATTAGTAATGAATGTTAAAGAAAGGGTGGAGAGAAACCCGGCGTCGGAATTAGCCTAATCTTGTCGAAAGGCGCCAAGGGGTCCGCAGTTTTACGTCCTATCCGACGGACTTGGTACTCTCTCAAAATGGTCTCCACAAAGCACCTTAAGTAGAGATCGGGATAGCATTGAAAAATATTTGTCGTATCCAGGATTCGAACCCGGGCCCTTTCGGTGAGAAGCCTGTGCGTTAGCCACCACATCATCCCTTTCCCGATTTCTCACAGAATTCAAGATGACAACACAAAGACGGAAAAAATCAAAAGAATCATGTATGCCTTCTGTTTAAAGATTTTATTATCTCTATTTTCAGTGATTATCTCCTATCTCCCCCCAAACACGTTTTAGAAGCGTATTGGGAAAAGGATTAAGGAGGGTATCGTTTACATGCAGATGCAGATGAATGATTGAGAGAATGATAGGAATAATTGCGCAGTTAAATTAATGGTAAGTTGTCAATGTGTGATTTGAATAGAATATGGTACTCATACAATTTTCATAGACGATATTCACACAGACTTCTTGTCAATGGGGGAGTATCCAAGATGGAGACAGCGAAGTACAGAATTGCAAAAATATTATTTTGCATGACGTCTCGTATCATGAAGTCAGTACTGGTACTGTATAATGATATGAACGTGATTAATCTTCTTATGAGTGGCAAAGAGACCGCAAAGCAATGGTATTACGGAGGAATATTAAAAGAAAGGAGATATTAATCGATCATGGAGTCCTGAAAATACGTGGTGAAAAGCATCTTCACTACTTCGGAATGAATCATTCCAAAGAAGTAGGGCATGAGAAAAATCACTTGGAAAATTTTTAAGGTACCTCAAGATCCTGAAGAAAGTGGTAGCGGGTGCAATGGGTTGAAAGAAATACGTGAGAGAGAACACTGAGTCTCGAGTACTTAAAGCAAAAAAAGAGATACTTGACGCAAGATATTTTGGAGAATTGGAAAGAATGACTTATAAGAAAATGGAGCGTGACAATTTAACATTTGGATCACTAAAATTCTTTCCCGTGTAGGTATTCACTGAAGTCAATATGGTAGAATGGGCAAAGATAAAAATTCTAAAAATCGAATGGACCGAAGGAACGGCTAACAAAGAGTTTCTACATAGTGAGATAAAAAGAACGAATTCCAGGAACTAGAAAATGACTATAGGAATAAAATCTAATGTAATAATATTATGACAATGCAGGGATATATGTTACAAGGGAAGAATTCAGCTAGGAATCCACGATAGAATTATAGATTTGAAACAGGTGAATAGAGGGCGTCATACGAGGGTCCATTATGAGGAAAATGAGTGATCAGAGGAGAGTACATAGGTTTGAATGGTGAGTACAGACACCCATAGTTCTGTGACGAACTTTGATGGCAAAGATGATTTCTGGAATATGAGGAGGTGAACAGAATGGCTGCTTGGTTAAAGCATTTCTACGCTTCGCATTTAGAGATGTAGAAGTCTATTATTGGATTGAAGTTGCGTGCCATTTTCGGGGTTCTTAAGATATGGATTCGAATTGAGAGAGGGAGGAAGTTTTCAATGAAATTCGCATTTACATTTAACTGCAAACTGGGATACAACTCCAATGCTCAAAATAACCCGCTGGTTAGGAAAAGGATGTCTCATTCTTTTCCGGGAAAATTTCGTTGATAATAATGAATTTATGTCGCTCAAACTTAAGCAGGTGACGTAATTGCAATTGCGTAACTAATTAAAATCATTAAGTCCTCATACGAAGAACATATTGAATTCCAATCCCACTCCATAATTTAATCCCTATTATATTCCAATTTAATGAAAATATTTTTTATTCACACTATTCTGATGAATATTTCCTTTTCGGCAGAAATACTGCTTGATTCGATCGATTGAAAGAATCAAATTTATTTGATCCAGAATTCCGACCATTTAGCTTGGATATTTATCTCGATTATCTGGGTGCAGGAGAAATCAACAGAATTTGCATCATACCCCAGAACATTTTAGACCCTCTACTGTCTGCCTTCTTAAATGGTCACAGCACCTCTGCAGTATTATTTCAGGCAAAATTATGACCAAAGACGGGCTCATGTATACGAAGCTCATATATGTAAGGAGAAAGTCAATATTTTGGTTCTCCTAGATTTCAGAAAACCATGAAGTTCCAAAGATATCGTCTCAGCTTAATCAACTTGCCGAGAATTTCACAGGTCGCCGTCTTATGAATTTCTCCTCACCTCTCAGGACCACGAGAGAAAGATAAAGCTAGTGATGCATATCATTCGTAGCATGAAGATTTTTATCATATTCAGTAGGATCCAATCCTTGGTCGCACCCTAACTCTCTCTTTAATGTTTGCTCATTGATTAAGGAATCCGTCTATCATCTATACGCAAATGAGGTTCATTTATTTGAGCATATTAGTTTCGTTGTTTTCCTACATAAAACTGAAAGTAAGAATCTGGAAAAATACAGTCAAGGGAACAAGTAATATTTCGCGTTTAATCAGGTAAAAATTACGAGGGTCATCCGGAAAGTAGTACCCGTTCGTGCCGCATGAAGTGCTGACGACGCGAGTAGCCGCTGGACGAGGTCAGATAGCTTCAGTGGCTTGTCTGCCTTCTCTGAGCCAAGTTGCGTGACGCTAGCATTGCCTGTGTTGTTTCTGTGATTGTTTACAATGTTTAAAAAAATTGAGAACGCCGCCAGTTGTGAAGTGAGGGCAGTGATTAAATTCCTCAATGCAAGAAACGTTCGCCCATGTGATATTCATCGCCAATTAAAGGAGTTGTATGGAGACAATGTAATGGACGAGTCGTCTGTTCGGCGGTGGTGTCGCAACTTCAACATGGGGAGGGGGAACACACACGACGATGAGCGTTCGGGGAGACCGTCTGTCATTACAGACCAACTGGTGAGCTCAGTTGACGAATTCGTGAGGAACGATCGGCGCGTCACAATTGATGACATCTGTGAGCATTTCCCCAATGTTTCTCGAACAATTGTTCATGAAATTGTTAAACACCATCTGCATTATGCAAAAATTTGTGCAAGATGGGTCCCTCGCGTATCTCAATGAGCTGGCGGCGAAGGACTATGCAGCAGGAATACAGAAACTTGTCACACGTTATGACAAATG
Source organism: Hetaerina americana (assembly GCF_022747635.1). NCBI lineage: Eukaryota > Metazoa > Arthropoda > Insecta > Odonata > Calopterygidae > Hetaerina > Hetaerina americana. Next base: position 84,695,461 of record NW_027286985.1, on the reverse strand, counting down.
CCTTAATTTCCTTGGAGATTATGTTGAGAAGTAGTTTAAAGTATCCTCTTTCAAATAAAATTTTTTATGTTTGTTAATATTTACTTTTGTGTCTTTATTTCACGAACGGGTACTACTTTCCGGATGACCCTCGTATCTATAATCAAGTATCTAAACCTCCAGATATGTCCATACTGGTTTTGATCTTTTTACACATAATTAACCCTGATAGGGTAATTCTATTCAAGAATGCAATAAAATATATGGAGTATCTGGGATGAAAAATTTCCCGATTCTCTAATGTGGATGGAATACGTAGAGCCGAGAAGAAATCTCTCCACTAGTTTTTAAAGTTATTTTAGTAAATGAGCTGTTAGTGACTTCTTTTATCACCCTCCCTTTTGCCCATGGGTATATTATGTAGCGTAATTAAAGCTTACCTAGAGACATTCATTAAAAATGCAACCGGCATCAGTGAATTTCATTAATATTTGCTAATCACGGATTCTTCTTCAGAGTATTTAAATGAATTCCACTGACTTGCCCTTAAAATTTGTAAGAAAGTTCACACTTACGTACTTTGACAAATATTAAAATTTGCATGACCTCAGCGTTTTGTTTAACGACTTAGTGCACCAAACCATTTAGAGTCAGAGCATATCGCAGTTAGAATAGTAACCATAATAAGTGCATAAATAGCAACCGACTCCTACCCCATACTTTAATTGTCCACTGCAAGTCTCTTAAAAATGACCTCTCAGGTATTTGAGAGGTCATTTTTACGTATACTATATATTTTGATTTGGTATTATTATTAATTAGACAACGGAGTAATTCTAGATACATTTGGGTGCATATATATATATGTATATATATATGTATATATATATGTATATATATATATATATATATATATATATATATATATATATATATATATATATATATATATATGAAGGGGTATCCTTCTACGCTAGTGGACGTTAGGAAAAATTACACTCGAGCGTTAAACTCAACGGGTTTATTATCGAAACGGATTTACAGAGGGCGATCGTACAGCTTGCTTCTTCATTCGCGGCAGACTGACTCTCCCGACCGACGTCCACCTTTCTCTGTCGTAGCGACGCCGTGTCCCCCTGGTGGTACTTTCCGGAACTTGGAACAAATAAGTTCCACCGTGCGTTCCGTCTGCTCTCCTTGCGCCGCCACATCACCCCCTCTGTAGACTTTAGGCCACTAAAGAATGAAAAAGGAAGGATTAGCGAAAAGAAGTGAGATGCTATGGTACAAAATCTTCCAGGTGCTTTGGGAAATGGACCCTCCTCCCAAAGCGGGTCTCTCTCAGCTCTTCGGCAGGTGCAGCAGTGGTGGTTCTTGGGTGTGTTTTGTCCCGAAGAGATGCGGGTGCTGCGCTGCTCGTCCCGTCGTTCTCCTCAAGAGTGTAGGCAGGTTTTATGCGGTCGATTGAAATTGTTTTCTCACTACCTCGGACGTTGACCACGAAAAATTTTGGCTCTCTTCGGATGACCGGGAAGGGACCCTCGTACGGTGGCTGAAGATTAACCTTTGTCGCGTCGTTTCTCACGAAAACGTGGGATGAGGACGACAGGTCTTGATGCAAGAAGACAGACTTCTTGCCGTGGCGTGACGCAGGAACTGGTCGTATGGTGGAGAAATGTTGCCGTAGCTGCGCGGCGAAATTAAGGTCGTCGTCCGCCGGCCGCTCGCTAGGGACGAAAAACTCTCCTGGTAGACGGAGTGGTTGACCATAAACCATCTCCGCCGGCGACGCCCCAATGTCTGCTTTCCAGGCGGCTCGTATACCGAGCAGCACTACTGGCAGGACGTCCGGCCAACCATCCGACTGGTGGCACATTATGGCTGCCTTCAGTTGGCGGTGGAACCTCTCCACCATGCCATTTGCTGCGGGGTGATAAGCCGTGGTTCTCAGGTGCCTCGAACCGGTGAGCCCCGCCAACTGCTGGAACAGATGTGATTCAAACTGTCGGCCTTGGTCCGTCGTAATCCGGAGTGGAGTGCCGAAGCGAGCCACCCAATTCCGAAAGAATTCCTTGGCGACCGTGTCAGCTGTTGCGTCCCTAACCGGGAACGCCTCTGGCCATCTTGAAAAACGATCGACACACGTCAGGCAATACCGATATCCCGCGGAAACTGGCAAGGGGCCTACAATGTCGACATGAACATGTTCAAAACGCTGGGTGGGCGGCGCAAAGCCTCCCACAGGGGACACTGTGTGGCGATGAATCTTCGCTCGCTGGCAGGGAATACATGCGCGTGTCCATGCACGGCAATCCTTGCGCATCGAGGGCCACACAAACCGTTCTGCGACCAACTTGGTGGAAGCCCGTATTCCTGGGTGTGACAAGCAATGCAGCGAGTCAAAGACTGGCTTCCGGAAGGGTTCAGTTACATAAGGGCGGACTGATGGTGTCGACACGTCACAATATAACTGAAATTCACACTCGGGAATGCGCATCATTTTCAACCGGAGGGAATCGTTGGGCTGTTTGAGCCGGTCGTCTTCCGCCTGAGAACGTGCGAGGGCGCGGTAATCGATGGCACCACTCACAGCTTCTACCCTTGAAAGGGCGTCCGCGACTACGTTTTCGCTGCCTGACAGATGACGGATGTCGCTGGAGAACTGGGCAATGTAATTTAGATGCCGAAACTGACGCGGGGAACACTTTTCTGGTTTTTGGGCGAAGGCATAAATCAGGGGTTTATGGTCCGTAAAAATTGAAAATTCACGACCCTCGAGCATATGCCGAAAATATTTAACAGATTCATACACGGCAAGCAGTTCCCTGTCGTACGGGCTGTACTTTTGCTGCGTGGAAGTGAGTCTACGGGTAAAGAAACCGAGTGGCTGCCAACCGTTGCTCGTACTCTGCTGCAAAACTCCGCCCAACGAGGCGTCCGACGCGTCCGTAAAAAGGCCTAAGGGCAGAGAGACGTCTGGGTGCGCGAGAAACGTCGCTTGCGCGAGGGCGTCTTTGCATTCATTGAACGCACGATCCAAGCCGTTATTCCATAGCACAGGTTCATTCCCTTTTACTCCCCCCCTTAGGACATCGTTAAGTGGCAGTTGGATTGCCGCAGCCTTTGGAATGAGCCGTCTATAAAAGTTAATCATGCCCAAGAATTGGCGCAGTTTTTTCACAGTTTCCGGGACAGGAAAGCACTTAATCGCATCTATTTTCGCCGTCGTCGGCTTAACCCCGGATGCACTGACACAGTAGCCTAAGAAGGACACTTCCGTCCTACCTAGCACACATTTGGCGGGATTTACAAGCACTCCGTACTCCCGCAAACGCGCAAATAGCTCACGTAGATGGCGCTCGTGCTCTTCAACGTCCATCGAGGCGACTAAAATGTCGTCTAAATAGGCGTACGAGTGGTCCAAACCCCTTAACACCTCATCGATGAACCTTTGAAATGTTTGGGCTGCATTTCTCAGGCCGAACGGCATGCACGGGAATTCAAAGAGTCCGAATGGCGTGATGATTGCCGTTTTTGAAATGTCGTCGGGGCACACAGGTATTTGATGGTACGCGCGTACGAGGTCAATACGCGAAAATACAGTCTTACCGGCCAGATTGTGCGCAAAATCGGCGATATGAGGCACCGGGTATCGGTCGGGAATGGTCCGCGCGTTGAGACCGCGATAATCCCCGCAGGGACGCCACTCGCCATCCTTCTTGGGCACCAGATGCAGAGCCGAGGCCCAACAACTGTCCGACCGTCGGACCGTACCGCTGCGTAGCATCTCGTCGAACTCCTTCTTGGCGATGGCGAGCTTATCTGGTGCTAGTCGCCGGGGCTTGCAGGCGACGGGGGGTCCGGACGTCACCTTGATGTGATGCATGGTCGCGTGCCGGGGCTCCCTCGGCGTGCCAGCTGGGCGAGTGATCTCTGAGAATTCGGTCAGAATCTCATGGAATCGAGATGATTCGATTACAGTCTTCACCTGCGGGACCGAACACGGCACAATGCGACCGCCCGTGCCCAACGACGTTATCCCATCCGTTATTCGCTGCCGGCGGACGTCCACTAATAGGCTGTAAAAGGACAGAAAGTCCACGCCAATGATGGGCCTATCGACATCCGCCACGACGAAGCGCCAACGGAAGTCCCGCTTTAGGCCTAAATTCAAGGCTAAGTCTAACCACCCGTAGGTCTTTATCACCGTCCCGTTCGCGGCAAATAGCTGGTAGGTAGAAAGTGGCTGTCGTCCCTTCACCAGCGTACGCGGGTAAACGCAAAGATCGGAACCGGTGTCGACCAGGAATTCTGTCTTCGTCACCGAGTCCACAACATACAGGCGGCGAGGCTGGGGGCAGCGGGCGTCGGCCGCAATTACGCCCTGCCCTCGTGGTTTTCCGACTTATAGGCGCACGGGGAACGGCACTTAGTCGCGCGAGCGCCAAAAGTAACATGATACCAGCACCACCTTGCATCTGGAGGCGCGGAAGGGCTGCGGGCACGCCGCTGTCGGCTTTTGGAACGTTTCCGTCCGCGAAAATCTGGACAAGAAGCAGTCAACGCGGCTACCTGTTGTGTAAGGGCCGCTATCTGACTTCGAAGTTCCTCCACTTCGGAATGCGGCGTGACACTGGCGACTTGCGGGGGGCGCGGCACCTCGTGCACCTTGTCGGCTAGTTTCGACAAGCTTTCCAGTTCCAGCGAGTCTTGTGAGGCCAGGATGGACTGTGTGTGGGATGGCAAGCGATTCATCCACAGCGTCTTCAGAAAGTCGTCTGGCACGGCAACGCCAGCCAACGTCCGTAGATGGCGCAAGAACTGGGATGGCTTCCGGTCCCCCAACTCCTCGTGCTCGAGGAGTTGACGTATTTTCTGCGCCTGCGAGACGGAGAGTCGTTGGATTAATTCCTCCTTGATCTTCTGGTATGGGTCTGCCCTGGGGGGATTCACAATAATGTCCTCCACTTCCAGCGCGTGGCGATTGTCTAACTGGGCGACCACGTGGGAATACTTCGTCGCCTCACTCGTTATTCCCGCTAGCGAGAACTGAACTTCCAGCTGCGAAAACCATAGAGCCGGCTTTTCTGGCCAAAAAGGTGGAACTCGCATCGTCACTCTGTTTACGATTGACTCCTCCGACCCGTTGCTTGGAGGCGGCATTTTGCACCACGTGGCGCTTCAAGTCACAGAACGAAAAAAAAATGCAAACCTTAGCTCACGCGTGATCACGTCGGGGTCACCAATGAAGGGGTATCCTTCTACGCTAGTGGACGTTAGGAAAAATTACACTCGAGCGTTAAACTCAACGGGTTTATTATCGAAACGGATTTACAGAGGACGATCGTACAGCTTGCTTCTTCATTCGCGGCAGACTGACTCTCCCGACCGACGTCCACCTTTCTCTGTCGTAGCGACGCCGTGTCCCCCTGGTGGTACTTTCCGGAACTTGGAACAAATAAGTTCCACCGTGCGTTCCGTCTGCTCTCCTTGCGCCACCACATATATATATATATAAGGCGCGATTTTGTATCGTATATTACCCCAAACGGGTTGTATTCAGCACATACAGATGCATAAAGAACTGCATTATAGCAAAGTATTGACAAAAGTTTTGGTGGTGGAAAAATCCTTAAAGTCTATGCCCTAAAGTGAGAGTTATTATTTATTAATTTCCTGATCTTCTCTGCCAAATTACCAGGTGTCATCTTAAATATTTCTCTGCCAATATAACATTGTATGTAACTTTAAAAAATAACTTTCCATACGGCTACGCACTACAATTCAAAAACAAGCAGTCAACTGAAGAAACGTGGAGATTTGTGTGCGTTCGAATTTCCCCGGATGACGTTGTTGAAGTATTTCGAATACATCCTCGGTGACCTCACGGTTCGTATTATTCGACCTTCTTGCGTAACTGATACAGTCATAAAAATTATTCACAACACAATTTAAAATTTTTATTTATCTAACGAAGGAAATTAATTTTGGGACTCTAGGGTAATCATTAAAAAAATAAGTGCGCTGCGCCATAGAACCCATCCAATTAGAGAACCTTAGGAGACAGGGATCCAGAGAGTATCGGTCGCAGGATTTATTGGGTCACTTAAAAAAAATACTCGCGTAAAAAAGAGCATGTGTAGGACGAAAGGGTTGTAGATGCCGCCAGATAAATATCGGTCTCGGGATTAGAGGAAATAATTCTTTTTGGAGCACCCATTTTGGAGACGACGCGACGCCCGGACACTACCATGAAGGGAAAGGGAAAAGGGCTCTGTTCCATTTGAAATGAGCATTTGCGCCGTTTTCCTTTACGGTATCTGGTTTATTCGCGTCTGCAAGGAGAGGGAGTGGAAAAAGGAATCGCCGGATTATTTTAGGAGTCGTATGCTTGCAGGGCGATAACTTTGCTCCTTTTCCCACCTGACTTCAGGCGCCTTTAATTGCAACGAGAAAATCCTTCTATGGAAATTGCGTCAAAGGACGTGGATCGTCGAGGAAAGGGGTTGGGGAAAATTGTGTATTTGGATCTTGTTTTGCTCGCCACAAAAATAAAAAAATGATATCATTTCTTTCATAGATCGCTGGAGAAAGTTGTTTATTACTCTAATTATTCAAGCAGGAGAATGAAATACATAGCACCATTTTGCCCAAAATTTTAACAAATTCCAATGAAATCGTGAGAACTATGAATACTACTAATACTACATGGATCAACTAATGTACAAACTTTATGCATTATCTGGGGTCTAACTGTGTGTTTAGAACAAAATTGATTGTGCATTTATGCCGATTATATCACGGAGGCACTTCATACGCACGATTTTAATTGCGAAGAAATATTGGTGTGAATATACCCAACAGATTAAGGTAAGATGTAGTGGAAGTTCGTCATTGTGAGAAAAAATTTACAATTTTACACATATTTGTTGGTTCCAAAGAAACTGCGGGAGATGCCGCAACAGTAACTTTTAACGGAGTCATCCGCTAATGTGCATTTCAATGCAACAATTTCAGAGCGTAAAAATCATTCTCCCGCAGTTTCTTTGGAATTTGTCAAAGGGAAAACACCATACGTGTTTAAAGTTGGCTTTAACCTCGTGGACAGTGGCGCCTCGCGCACGACTACGAATACATGTGACATTGTATGTACGGTATTTCGTCATAACATCTAGTTCCTTTAAAAGCCCCAAAATTTCAGAGTTTAAGAGGACGCCTCGGTAGCTTAAGTGGCTAAAGCACTCGACCGGATATTGAGGGATCTGGGTTCGAGTCCCAGTCAAGGCGAATGATTTTTACGCTCTGAAATTGTTGCATATTTGTTGGTTATGTGCAACGCGTTTCAGTTCATCGAACCATGATGAGGTACAAGACTGTCTTGTTCCTGATGATGGTTCGATGAACTGAAACGCGTTGTATGCTACAAATAAATCTGTGGGAAAGTGCACATTTTTTCTCATAATATTGGTGTGAATACCTAAAGTTAAGATAAGGTTAGAAAACCTTATCTTAACTTTAGGTATTCACAGGTTATTTAGGTATGAACAAAAACTTGGAAAATATTTACAAGAATAAATTAACGGGAAACATTCCCGCATTAACTTAGCCTAGAATGTATTGCGTTTTCACTCACTTACCATAGAGGTAGCTCAAGTTAGATTTTTGAATATTTGACCCGTAATTGGTCCTCTTGTGGCGATAAATTTCATTTTAGCACAAGCTTGGTGGTTTTCGATGCCAAATTAAGTAGAACCGAGGCAAAGTTGACACAGAGACCTTGCTCATCATTATTTATTTCTTAGTTTTCTCATTTAATCCTTAACTATTTATAGACCAAATGATATACATGTGTCTCACATGTCTAAAATCTTACGCCCGACTGACTAACTTTTTCTACGAAAAAATGCCGCAGAATCCTGAAATATTAACTTGTCAACCATAAAAACTAATTTAGACTACAAGGATTAATTTTTTAAGTTAGTTCCTTTCTTTTATAAAAAAATATATTCGTAGGAGAAAGTTTTCATTGGCGGTTTTAGTTTCCTACTTCACTTTTCCACATAATTGCCGTTCACTTTTAACCACTTTTGTGACGCTACACCAGCTTCTTTGAGACCTCATCATTGCAGTTGAATTAAACCAGTTGACAATGGTGGTCTTAAGTTCCTCGGCGTGGTCAACCAAGCCACTCTTTCAAGTTCAAGAAGAGGAATCTCTCGAAGCTAAAACTGGACTATGGTTTCCTAATTCCCTACATTTTTTAACCTTAGGGAATCGAGGACGGGAAATCCGAGGATTTTTGAGAATTCCAAAAATAATCTTTTTTATTTAATTTTCGTTTATCTTTATAATAATAACTGTAACAGTAAATGCTAATAAACAGAAAACCCGTAGAGAAGGAGGGGAAACCGGATTCTCGGCCCCGGCGCAATCTTTCTAGACACTCCCACGTATATATAATAGGTCAACGCAAATCTTCAGTAGATAAAATTGTATATTATAAAAAATAAGAGGTAGAGTAATCTTAAGGTGCAATAACTTTGGAAATCTAAGGTAGTTCACCGGAAGATGACTTAGCAGCCAAATCCTGGGTTGTGAAAATAAATGTTTCTCTGTTTAAATGCAAACTGTTTTCTGTTTTCAATGGTCAAATGAGCTCGATTTACAAGGGCTAAAATGATCTGGTCATGTGACATCTGATTCTGATGTTGTGTAAAATTGTAACTTTAGATAGCGATAAATAGGAAAAATGTCCAGGAGATACCTTACAAGTAGCATGTTTATTTCCGAAAAACCTTTATCGGAATTCGCGAATAAGAAAGTGAAAAAAATTTCCGAGAACGACGGGAAGGAATGCCCGCCCGAATACCCAAGTCTGCACTGTAGGTTTGCAGATCAAAAAGTTGCAAAGTGGTTCAAAAACGCTCGTTCACGCTACATTCTTTGCTATACAGGGTCCGTACAATAAGTGTCGTGACTGGTTCGCTGTAGCCTCCACGGAGTGGTGGATGAAGATCCGACCAGTCGGCTCGTTAGAGGTGTCCCCCACCACTCAGGCGCCCTATACTTCAGTTGCCTCTGGGCATGCGTTGAGACAGGAGATGGATTTTTGTGACGTGTGATTGTTTGTGGTGTCGTCGCGCCAGCATGGAGCGCACCGTCGAGCAATGCTACGCTGTGAAGTTTTGGGTTAAACTCGGTAAATCCGCGTCAGAGAACTTTGAACTCATTAAACAGGCTTATGGGGATGATATCTTAAGCCGCACAAGAGTTTTTGACTGGTACAAAATGTTTAAGGAATGCCGGGAGCTAGTCAAAGAAGAGCACCGCGTCGGACGCCCGACGACCGCTCGAACCGATGCTCAGGTGGCCAGAGTGAAAAAAGTTTTGGACTCTGACAGGAGTTTAACCATCACCCTTACCATTGAGGAGACCGAACTCTCAGTCAGAACCGTCCATACCATTGATAATTCCGCTGCTAATTCCGACGCCGGTTTTCTCTCCACCTTTCCTTTCCCAAGCATTCCTAATGGTGCAAATGACCTTAGCTGTCGGTCGTCTCCCATTAAGCTACTACTTCTGTGTGAAATGCGAATTTCTTACTCTATCCGTCGGGCAATTCATCTCTCTCATTCATTCTCAACTCCAAGAAACTGAAGTAGATGCTATGACAGGTACTTTTAACGGAGTCATGCGCTAAATGCGCATTATAATGCCAAAATTTCAGAGTGTAAAAATCATTTGTATTCCAATTCCGTCCAAGGTAAATGATTTTCACGCTCTGAAATTGTTGCATTATAACGCAAATGGCGCAAATTACCTGAGCTGTCGGTCGCCTCCCATAATTACTAATATCCGAGATTTTCTGTTGCAATCGTGTAAATGGTGTTCCGTTTAACAAGAGAAAATTTATCAGCCAGAATACTAATCGGCAATCGTCAGTCAGATCGTAGTTCATGATACGCTTATTGAACTTTTTCATCGCCTGGATACTGGGTCTGCCACTCTGCTCTTAATTATGCATATTTGAGCGACCATTTTTGAAGTCTCCACACCAATTTTTAAACTTTCCGTCACTCAGATCAAATACGGTAGATCCATAACCTAGTCACAACTTCCAATGAATTTTGGCCGCAGATAATCCTTCAACGCACAAAATTCGAATCACGGCTTACAATTCGCAACTGGCGGCAGAAACGATTTTTGCGAACATTGTTATCTGATTCGAAGATGGGCAAACTACTACTGAAGCCAAGCAATTAACTCAGTGGCTTCGGAAATAATCAATAGATAGCGCTGCATGCGTAGAACTTTGTTCTGACCTGCCAATATTTAAATATAAGAAAACGGCCCTTAATTTTCCAACATGTCTCGTATATATCGCTGAGCAAAGTTTTGTATAAATTCAGTTGAAAAATTTATCAATTCAGAATTGGATTGAAAAAATACTGAATGTTTAATGATGAACGTATTAAATTTCAAAATGAAAACATTATATTATCTCCTGCTAAACCGTTTCACTTAGTTTTTTCATGAGATTTCCTCCGTAAAAAACGGTGTTTCACGATGAACTGAAGCGGAGAAGAAATTGAAACGCGAAATCTCGGCAAATTTTTGACGCGGTGGATACAAATTATGAATATAAGGACGAAGATCCAAAAACTCGACACAGGTATTAGACGGCATTCAGACGAACGCACAGACCTTTCCGCGGGTTTGTTCGCCGCCGAATGAATTCCGAACTCGTAATATCAGAGTGGAGTCCCAGAGGTAAACGACCATCATTAATGATCACTTACCCATTCACACGCAGTGACGAACACGCAAAGGCTGTCACCATGGAGCTGCTACCAAGATGAATGATACAATTCAACTGGAAGCGATTAATACCGAGTGACATGGGAGTTGGAATCTAGCGTGATTACGGGGGAAACGGTTGGGATAAAAATGCAAGGGGAAAAAAAATGGATGGGTTGGTCGACTGACGGTTGGGAACATTGAATTCGCCAGGCGCGTACCGACGTTCCTTTCTCTCCTGCACTTGTCCAACACATTCTTTTGAAATTCCTGTCTCAAACCACTTGATGACACGACAACGAAAAAAAAATTTAAAAAAATTTACTGGATTATACTTTTCCGAGTTGTCCTCCGTCAGTGCCCAACTGTTAAACCTAATAATAGCTGGGAATCCGCGCGTGCTCCAAAGGCTTTGAACTAAAACTTAAGAATGACAGATTGTAATCATTTTTAATTTCATATATGCCCATTTAAGTTTTAAACTTTGCTTTAAATGAACAAATTTATTTAAATACTTATAGCAATTATAGCTATAAAAATTGAATACCGAGTGTGGTAAATATTACTTGAATTTTATTCCACCTGCTTTCTGTCGTCTTGATCTCCGTCTCAATTTCCCACTCAGTATGTCAACAGTGACCTAATTATCTACATATTACTGTAGAGACGAGTTAATGAGCAAATTAGTCACTAGTGACAACATTTGGAGGTAAAGACACGGTCACCCAGCGTCTGACGGGTGCTTGTGATGAAGAGGAGTAGGAATGAAGTAAGTCTTTGCCAATCGATTACCTTTTATGTTTTTGAACCATAGGACACTATTGGGGTAACTAGCATTCAATGTATAAATGATTTAAATATATAATATAAATACATAATTATGGCTATATATATATATATATATATTAAATGAAATGTATATGTTTTAAAAATCTACACCTGTGTGTTTTTATATTTGTGCGTCGCCGAAGAGCGTTCCATATATATATATATATATATATATATATATATATATATATATATATATATATATATATATATATATATAAATTTTTTTATTGTACCGCCGTAAAAACAGGTGTGGAAAGTTTCAGCAGAACTTGTAAAATATGGCGGGAGAAGAGAAATTTGATAGGTAACATACGAAGAAGGTAGAGAAGCGGGTGGAGAGGAAATATTGAGAGGTAGTGGCATGTTGAATGGGCGCCATATCAGGGAGAATATTGGTTGAGGAAGATATAGGAAGGAAGGGAATGCAATTTTACAAGCAGACACCATGAAGTCAGGCAGAAGGTGCTAAAGAAGGTAAAAAGATACGATGCGGGGCAAATGTTATGAAGTTCGCGTGAATCACAGAATGTGACGATTTATTTTAGACCGACGTATTTTACGTCCGTCTAAAACCTACTTTTGAATAATTAATTTACCTATGAATGAAATTTATATAAATTTATAAATTATTTTAAAATAATATTTACATGAACTATATAAGTATGAGTATGCTTTTATGGATACACAAGAGAAGGAGCTACTAAAAACAATGATGGAACCCACAAATCAAAAACGCCTTTTATAAATTAAAAAATATCTTTCTTCACGTTTGGTTACGTTTACATTTCACTAGCAACAGAAATTACCTTCAATGATCTCAATAATGAAGAAATTAAGCACGAAGCATGTACGTAAAAACCTTTGAGCACATCATAAGCATTGAAATAATGGCATGATATGCGTCGCTAAATTCAAGTACACTCAAATGCAGCATGGTTTTATAAATCCATTTGTACTATTTCTGCTTATTTCGTCAAAAAATAAATATTGATTGGTATGAAATTTAAATTTAAATTATGCTCAACAATAAATTCCTTCAGCAGGAAAAAAAGGCAAGGATATATCGAAATTAAAATTTTCGCAAACTGGTTCCACAGCACATAAATATCAACGACTTTTTACTGATTAAATAGCATTGTTCAAAACTCGCGACAGTCCGTGATAAAAATCTTTGGCATCGAAACATATATTTCCATTCGAGCTTTCCATAACAGGTTTTAACAAGCATATAATTCATAGCGGTTACCAACAGTGAGATTCACTTGCACCATCCGATATTGGTACATATATTGATACATACCCCCAAGAAATGATTGGAACACAACACTAAAATCAAATGAAAAAGAAGTGAGGTTCAAATCCATTTCTACGATTGTGAACCCAGTGCTCAAAGGCAATTTCCGACATCATTTACATAGACCCATAAATAAAATTGTTTTCCATGAACTGAGTCATTTTCTTGACAATGTGTTCACGAAGCGCAAATAATCTCTCACCTTCCTCACCTCATGCCAAAATTTGGTCAATGACTTAGGAGAAATCAGAAATATTCAGATAAGAATGGCAAGGCACAAAGGCATACCTCTAGCTAGCTTCGATGTATCTTAAAAACTGGAATTTCCTCCCACTATATTTTGGTTTCATTGAAGGATAAGAGTTCTCCCTGGGTGAGAAAGAAATATCTCCGGAACGACACTCACCTCAATCAAGAATCAAACCGGAGACTCCGTAGACGACAAATCTACCGAAAGAATTCGCCTTCGGGTGGGATGAAACACGTCCGCCATCACAAGAGGGCAGGAGAAAGATCTCTAGTCCACAGGGAGTCCTGCAGGTATATAGATTGACCCGCTGAGCAAGACCGGGATGGGACCCGTCTCAGAATGAGACGAACTCCTCTTTTCTCTTGAAAAGGCTCTCGCCGACGTGCAAGCCGGCAAAAATGCGCTTTTTGCTCGACGGAATATTTGGAGCGAGGAAAAAAAATACTGTGAGTCGGGTATTCGTCGACGATGCCCATCACTCAAAAGCCTCCACGGGAGGAGCCCTCCCAAGGATGAGGCGGATACCTCTCTTCCTTCACCACCTTCCCTACCCTATCTCGCTTTCCAAATTTTGAGAATGCTCCCATATATCTCCTAGCTTTTTCCCCGAAGGAAGCCCGCCCACTTGCTGCTTCCACTCTCAAATTACAGCAATCGCTCGAGAGAGGTTGTTTAGCAGTAAACTTCTTCTAAAATTGGAAATTTGGTTTTTAATTTCTTTAAGGATGTTTCCAAAGTTTGATTTGGTTTTGCAGGGCATTTATACCAAAAATATATCATGAATTCCCAGTTTTGATGTATTACTTGGCTGCAGCCAAAGCGATATCAGTCCAATATATATTTAATCACTATTTTATATATGACCTATAATGAATCATTAAAAATGTGTTTATTTACCCGAGCAGTGTGCTTCAGGGTGTTGGTTCTCGAGCGTAAGTAATATATTTGGAAATTAATTTTGATGAAACCTACGGAGGTGGTTGGTTTCGGCCATATTAGAAGAAATTGACGTTTGCATTTTACCTTTTTTTAACATTTTAGATCTAAATATTTAACGGTTAGGGGAACGGAAAAGAGCAATTATATAGTTTGTACATGCATGCTATAAATGTATATAACGCAATTATATAGTATATAAATGTACAGAGATGAGTTTTAAGTCAGTAAATACAAAGGCAAACCCCTATCATAGGTGTTCTTTCCTCTAAGTAGAATTACCTATGACGAACATAATGGACTTGAACTCATAGTGGCGTGACTGAAACATGATCCCACCGGAATTAAAACAAAATTTAAGCAGCCTCTGCTCTACACTACACTCAAATAATGGCATTCACAAAGGATCACGAGGATTATATTGACCCGAGCTTTAAATAACCACCCGGTAACGCTTTCTTATTTTAACAAGGCCATCTATGTAGTTGTAGGAAAAGGAGCACCGCAGGTGTTAACGGTTGCGTGGCGAAGGAGCCGAATCCCATTTTCTTCTTCGAGGAACTCGCCAACAAAAAAATTAAAACCTATCTCAGCGGTTGGCAACTCTTTTCGAGTTCCACGTGAGGGGGGAGGGTGTTTCGGGAAGCGGGTATTTGATGAGGGAACGGGTGTGGGCGAAACGGCGTGGGTTGTTTGATTGGTGGGGCCGTCATCAAGGGGAGAAGAGAGGCTGGCGATGGGAAGACCGCGTCATGGGAGGAATAAAATGCACTAGAGAAGGAGAGAGAGAGATGGAGAGAGGGTTAGAGAGTGAGAGTGGGCGAATGTTATTAGGCAACGCCTTTCCGGCCCGTAAATCACGTGACGGGGATCATTAAATCGCGGGAGAAATTCTCTCGCAGTGGGGAAGCCGTCTCACTTATGAGAAGAGAGGAAGGATTTCGGCCATGTCAGAGGGAGAGAGAGAGAGAGAAAGAGAGGTAGGAAGGGGAAAATAATAACAAAGGAGCAGCGAAAAGCGATCGGGAGGCAGGGATGAAGGTGAGAGCCCGTTGACGTGGGCTGCGTGAGAAAAAATTGGTGAGCGGGAGGTCGAGGAATTTTGGGAAACTACGAAGTCTCGCATAGCATAGGGATTTATCCACTCAGGGCTTATCGTTTTATCGAAGGAACCCCAAGAATCCAGCCGCTGCGGACCGCTCAATTATATCGGCCTCACGAGCGCGTTGGGAGGAGGCCTATTGTATCGAAATTCCGTACGGCTAATATGCCGTCTATGGTTTTTTCTACCGCGTGACGACCTTGGGAGAAAGCTTTATTCAAGTGGAACGATTCAAAATTATCTCTGGTAGGTGAATTACCATAAAATTTCAGCACTTCAAGACATGAAATAATTACATGATTTTGCCATACCAGGAGGAAACAATAACTTATTCAGAAGACAGCAAAAAAGAATGCGAAATGAACTATGAATAGACAACGAAAATGCTTATTGCAAATGGTGTTATTTACCCCAAATATATAGCGCAGGAAACACCTCATTCTTGCACAATTAGATAGTATAGATAATAAATCCTCATACTACCCTATTGCGCGTATGGATTCATACATCAATGCAATTGTCAAAAAAAGATCTCTAAATACAAAAAAAAATATGAAACCTCTGAATGGGTGCATTTTCAATACTATTAAAAGGTACAAATTACAAAGCATACTTAACAATAAATATTTGGATCATAAAAACAAATCATCGTTATTAGATCATTCGATAGCCACTCCACACGCATCACGACACAGTAGCTTAATACGGAATAAGCCGCCACCTGGAGTGAAAGGATATTGAGTTCGGAAATAAGTTGTGTTGTAGCAAGGTTGAACATGATTCAACCAGGGAAAGGAAACAAAATATTAAAATGATGACACAACGCAAAATTTACGCATCCAAAATCAAGAATTTCCTCTCTCTATATGTGTGTGTGTGTGTGTGTGTGTATATATATATATATATATATATATATATATATATATATATATATATATATATATATATATATGTATACATTCAAACACGTAATCCCTCCAAACGGCGAACAAAACCTCATTTTCACATAGAAATAGATATAAGGAAAAGGGATAGGAACTCAAATAAAGGTAAATTACGTTTCCTTGATAGCTCAAGTGGTTGAGAGCATCCGCCCGACAAGTGGAAAGATCCGGAGTTGAAGTCCCCGTCTAGGAAATATTTTTACACTCGTGATTTGCCTGATTCCGCCTTCCCCACCTCTACTGTGTTCGTCCTCTACATGTGTTCCTATCCCTTTTCCTTATATCTCTTTCTTTGTGAATGAGTATATATATATATATATATATATATATATGTATGTAAACCATAAACACAGTAATCAACTAGAGATCACCCAGTACTAAGCCCTATATGGCGTGTGAAAATTCACACATCAGGGTAGGGGGGCCAGTTCCTTTCCCTGCGCCGGTTATGGTTTCTCAGGAAGACCTGGTACCCGAAAAATCACTTTAGCTTGGGTGGAGCTGCAGGTGCCCAGAGTGCCTTGCCCGGGAATCGAACCATATATATATATATGTGTGTGTGTGTGTGTGTGTGTGTGCGTGTGTGTGTGTGTGAAAGTCCCACGGGCGTGAATAATAATCCATAAACGTTAGCAGTAGTGGACACAGACAAAAACACAGAAACACATAAAAAAACTCACTCGGTTTCAAATTTTCGGTGGTCCAAGCCACCTTTCTAAAGGAAGAGAAGGACAGCACTACCATTAGTGCTAACTTATACATTATATGTATATATATATATTTACGAGGGTCATCCGGAAAGTAGTACCCGTTCGTGCCGCATGAAGTGCTGACGACGCGAGTAGCCGCTGGACGAGGTCAGATAGCTTCAGTGGCTTGTCTGCCTTCTCTGAGCCAAGTTGCGTGACGCTAGCATTGCCTGTGTTGTTTCTGTGATTGTTTACAATGTTTAAAAAAAGAACGCCGCCAGTTGTGAAGTGAGGGCAGTGATTAAATTCCTCAATGCAAGAAACGTTCGCCCATGTGATATTCATCGCCAATTAAAGGAGGTGTATGGAGACAATGTAATGGACGAGTCGTCTGTTCGGCGGTGGTGTCGCAACTTCAACATGGGGAGGGGGAACACACACGACGATGAGCGTTCGGGGAGACCGTCTGTCATTACAGACCAACTGGTGAGCTCAGTTGACGAATTCGTGAGGAACGATCGGCGCGTCACAATTGATGACATCTGTGAGCATTTCCCCAATGTTTCTCGAACAATTGTTCATGAAATTGTTAAACACCATCTGCATTATGCAAAAATTTGTGCAAGATGGGTCCCTCGCGTATCTCAATGAGCTGGCGGCGAAGGACTATGCAGCAGGAATACAGAAACTTGTCACACGTTATGACAAATGCCTTAATTTCCTTGGAGATTATGTTGAGAAGTAGTTTAAAGTATCCTCTTTCAAATAAAATTTTTTATGTTTGTTAATATTTACTTTTGTGTCTTTATTTCACGAACGGGTACTACTTTCCGGATGACCCTCGTATATTTATATACCCGATCCACCCGATAGTGAAAATATAATCCTTCACAGTACTACTAATTCGTTTCGCTCGATGCCATTCTTTTTGACTCTAATAAAGGGAAAGAAAAATTTATTTCTTTTATTCCAACTTTCAAGAAAGTGGAAACAATATTACGTGCTCATAGGAGATTGCGTTTCCCGTCCACTCAATTCTCCCTCCCTAGGCGTACTGCAGAGGTACAAATTCATGAGCGGCCGACTAGCCGGGCCACGTCAATTTAGGCGGCGCCCGGTGTGAAAGTTCGCATATAAGAAGCAAGGGAAACAAATCTCTATTCTCTCTCCCGCTCCTCAGAAGATTGAGGCAATCAACATGTACACTTTACGTGGTACCCCAAGTTGACGGGTTAGGCGGAAGATATTCGGTACTAGGCATTCACACTCCACATCGGCGGTTTGGTGGAGAAGTTAGAATAGTAATAGCATAGAATAACTGAAGTGAGGTCACTAAGAGGCCGTGCATATGTTTTGCTGTGATAACATTTAACGAGATCTTTGTCCTTGCAAGACAAGCTGTTAAGAGTAACTGAACTATAATGTATTGATAAAAATGAAGATAATATTATGAAGTAGATTATTACAGAATAGAAAGGCTATATCCAAATGATATTATTAGTGTTTTCTCAACAACAAAAATTATTGTCCCTATTGTGCGTGTCAGATACTAAATTTTATGACATTTAGGTATTTTATTATTATCTCTTTTCTTGTTAATGAGACTTCCTGGCTTATAATGATGTACATGTATCATAAAACGTTGTTACAAGTAAATATAATAAAATGGCCTTAAACTTAAAGCAGAGAAATAGCTAATACTTTCCTATTTGGTTGGCAATGAATTCCATTCCAAATCTTTTTGAGACCTTAATCGCATCACTCATGAAACTTTTTCTTAACTTTATTTTAAAAAATCAGCAATTTTTTCTATTCTCTCTATGCAGATTTTGAATAATATAACTTTATCAGATCCCACTGTATTATGACAACAACTAGCATATCCAAATGAAGTAGGTGAACGAGTGGAGACAAGTATAAAGATACCACATCTTCAATGTAACATTTTCATAAATTCTATCATGCATATTTTTATATATATTTCACCCATTGCCCTCAAGTAATGATTACTCGTTGGGAGGGTGGATTACACTTGGTATTCGCGCCGAAAAAAGTGAGTGGGAAGAGAACCAGCGCAAGTACATTTTGACGTGGGAGCACCGGCTCAGCCCAGCAAAGACTCACTTAGCAAGCGTTGGCTCAGAAAAGTTGGCCGAAAATGTCCAAATGAATCGGCAAGAAGATAGGCAATAAGGATTTTCGTGAAGAAGAGGGACGAGAAGGAAGACAAGAAAATGAAATGATCGAAGGGAACAGAAGAGGGAATAGATTAGGGTTAGTGATTTGAATAGATGATCAAAATAGCTGCTACCATCGACCCCAACCAAAGCCCACATTTCTAAAGAAATGTTAAGTTACTTCGCCGTCTGTTCTCCTCCCTTTAGAAGTAACACACATATTCATTAAACCTTTTTGAAGAAATTAATACAGGTTTACCAAACAAGGACTTGATTCCGGAGGACCCATAGGAGGATATGACGTAATGGAGACTTTTAACGATGAAACAAAATTAAATATACTCGTATAATTCGCATCTTAAACATTACGCGGATAAAAGGAATACGAAATGCGATGTCGTTCACCAAAATTTAACTCCACTCTGCCCAAAGTTTGCGGAAAAATTTCAGGTGATAAAATATTTTGTGAATGTAGTCGTTGGTTGTAAACATTTGTAAGTAGGTACGTAAATGTGAACCCATCGTCACGACCGTGGTTAATTAAGCAAGAATTGCTTACTGTATTGCACTTGGTTTGTAGATGGAACATTAAGTTTGCTAAAATGTCCATAAAAGTAAGTCTGAGGTGAATTATTCAATGAATTATCACCGAGGAGTAACAAAAGACGAAATAAATCCTGGTTCTTGGAAAAAACATTTAGTGGAATTCAATAAAAGTTAAATTAATCAATCAAAGAAATTTGCCTATCATAGGCAGACTTTGGAAATTCCCTAACGACTAATATAAGCAGGTATCACATGCAACTCCTATTATTTGATCTAAATCATTTCCACCTTCAGGTTTTTGTACCTTCATTATGCTGTCTGGAGAGCCTTTTCTCTTTCCCACTTTTCCCACTTCCTATTTACCTGTCACTTTCCCTTGTATTACGATGTTCAACATCCCACTACCTTTCAAGAATATCCTACACGTACTTTTTTCCTCTTATTTCGATTCCACTCGGCAACTTCCTCTCTTCTCTCGCCATACACAAAACTTCATCGTTAATCTTCCTCTCTGTCCAACTTACTTTCTCCCGTTCTTCACCATACCCACATCTCGAAAAAGTATAATAAAATAAGGCACCAAAGTGGAGGTTTAGCAATTTTCAAGGGATATTATTCACCCGTTAACGGACTGTAAATCAATTCGATGGACTCAGGACTAGAGAGAAATCTGACCTTATAGTTTATACCTTTTTGAGGAGAGGACAAACCTGCATTTTAATCCTTCCTTCCGTGGTATATAACTTCATAGCTATCTATTACACAAGCTTTTTATTAAATATTACAGATGTTTAAATGAAGAACGCTCAGTTTAAAGCGTATAGGTAAATCGTAGGGGCACGCTTAATTCATTTAACGTATTATTGCTGAAAAATAGAGATGGATTATTTTCCGGAATATTCAATGAATCATTGCTTGCCATGCCTAATTAATAAAGACAACACAGACAAGTGAAGTGCACTTGATATTCTGAAGTAGCTAAAATAACAAAAAAATAATTATTAAGCTAATAAAAAATCATTAAAATTCATATTTGTGCTAGAATTTCCTTAAATCAAGTGAAATCCAATGAAGAATTTTAAAAGTAAAAAAAACAAGAAATATAATGGAATCATTGAACCTACACCATCGCAGTGAGTTCTGGGAGATTTCAGTAACCGGAAGGATTGTCGAATGGGTCACAAACCCCATTTGCAAGGAATAGTTGAAGCCATAAGCGCCTGGCATAGGCGCTTATGTTCTTTAGAACTTACGGCTCCAAAGTCCGCCTTTCCATTCGCATAGGGTATGTAATAATCCACAATGCACAGCCTAGTCCAAAGTTTGCCTATTCTTACCTACGAGCGAGTATAAGAACTTCCGCGGCCACACTCAAGTTCCGAGGGCCATCACTCGCGGGACGTTACACAGTCTCAAGTTGTAGGACACGGGTGTAATTAAAGATAAAGGCTACAGCGGCAGCCTAAATTCCTTCCTGTAAGTGCTAAATTACCCGACTAACGACTAGTGAATCACAAGTGCACGATAGCTTTTATAGAGTGGCCATGGAAACATGTTCCCAGCGTAATGCTTTCCCTCTCCTCCTCACAGTCACAATTGCTGAGAAATTTATTTGAAATACCATATGAAAATGCACTATCCTTTTAAAACCATCATGATACGTAGTATTATTTTTCAGCTAGAATAACCTAGAATCTCAGCTGTTATTAGTTCTTATTTAAAAAGGTGACTTCAGTATTATAATTGTCCTGATTTCTCTTACGTAAGCTAATTTTTTCTGAGTAGAATAAGAATGAGATTTTATATTACATAAATTAATAAACATGCAGTATCAACTCTTACATATGAAATAAATACCATTTTGAAAATAATTTCGAGGATATAATCTTTCACTATTATTATGGGGTCTTTCAATTTTACACTATACATAAAAAATTGCTCCTTTTTAGCACTTAAGCAGCTGTTAAATTGAAAATTGTCAAATATTTAGACCAAGAAGCTTGTCTGTTTACTTAATCAGTTGCCCCTAATACAGAATAATCAGTACGCATGCAAGTTAATTTTGCAAAATACGTACATACAGATGATTTTATGCATTTTATTTTGCAAAAATTTGTTAAATTTTAAGTGTACCATATTTACGCAGAAGCAATACTTGAACTTTCCTCATAATAAACGCACAACTAATTTAATTATGATTGTTCCACCCGATAAGTGCTAGGAGGAACATGGCCAATAAGAAAATTATAAGAAACTCTTGTATTAACCATATGGAACGGTAGCCACAATTTTTGTACGCTGTGACATATTTTAAGGACCGAATGATCCTAAAGGCATTGCTCCCGATGTGTGCTCCGGGTTCCGTTGGGAAATAATTGCCTTTATGTGGTCCACTTTTACAGACGTCCTTCATTTGGGAAGTAAAACCGATCACTCGCTCGTCCCTTCGTTGAGGATAGGCTAATGATGCTGACGGCGACGAGGTCCGCTTTCCCCTCTCCCCTCGCCCTCCTCCCGCCTTCCCTAATCACATGCCGACCGGCGACGCAAATGGCCTCGGCAGCCGTGCCCTTCCCGCGGTCGCCGTTCAAAGCCAGCAAAGGACTCGCCATCATTTTGAAGGGAATAAAAAGAAAATCTCGAGGAAAAGCTTTAGTGCAAGCGGAATTAGATGGCGGGAACGAATACTGCCGCCGGAAGAGAATAGAAGAATTTCGAAACTTGATGCTGGGGGAGATGCTGGAGACGGCTCCTCGTTTCCGCGTATAGAGATCAAATGTACGGACAAGACCATAGGTAGGAATAAGTACTACGTGAAAGAAAATAACCATGTGTATGGGCATAATTCACGATTTAACAAGGTAGTTAGGAAAATAATGTATGCGTAACGGATAACCTGGAAATTGGAGAAATTAAAATTACCTGATTTAAAGTTATTTCGGGGACATAATCCGTTTTGTTAGCATAAAAGTCATAAACTTAAACGGTAAATTGAGGGAAAGGATTCACGAGGCAGACTAGGCATACGCTGATAAATGGATGATATTAGGAGTGGCATCAGACGGAAGATACATCAGGGAGTAAGAGAATTATTATCGTAAAGGGAAGAATGCATTCCAACAAAGTTTAGTATTTGAAAGACTAATGATGATGAGGGACTGCAAATCACAAGCCTTCCTTGTTCTCACACTAATTTATCGTTATCACCCGACCTATTCAAAAGGGTCTTTACCGTGTCCCTTAATATTTCTCCGTTAAATTATCACATCGTTGCCTTCTCTATCCCCCTCCCTCCCACCATTACCACCACCCTTTCCTCTGTGGTCATTATGTGTTCCCATTGTCCCCTTTCGTCGTCATCACACATGCTCCGGAGTCAAAGTATGACACATCTCAGACACGCGCGCAAGTTTACGTATGTATGGGTTTTAAAAAAATAATTTCGATTAACAAGTCAGGTGCATGCTTAATATCCTAGATTGGCATCAAGCAAGCCTGGTAATCACCCGCCAATGAACCAACGACTAATACCGCTAAGTCATTCGTCGTTAGACTCCCGCGGTAACTGCGCAAAAGAGCAGAAACCATAATCAAATGTCGCAAAAGAACACATAGAGGTGTGTTAAAAAGGAAATAGGGGGTAGCGTCGCCGTTACCTTGAAGAGGAAGGGAAGTGGGTCTTGGCGGAGGGGAAGAGGAAACGGGGGAGGAGGCGGAGGAGAGGACGTGGGAGGACGTATCTCGAAAACCGTAATGAAATAGTTCCTCATTACCCACGACGTTGTCAAAAGGTTTATGTAGTTACCTGCCTCCCTCTCTCTTTCTATCTCTCTTTTGCCCCCTCCATCGCAGCAGAGGACAGGATAAGGGACTCCCAGAGCTGGGGGCAGGAAATACAAATTGAAACGAATAACCCAAACATTAATAAAGCAATTATAATTAAGGTCCGGAACAATACACGTCCTGTTAATTACAATCAAGGTTTTTATTTTTTTGACGTGGGATTGATAGGATGAGATAATAAAATACAAGTAAGCGCAAAGAGCTGCAAGAAAAATAATAAATAATTGAGAACAACGCAACAAAACCACTTTGATGAGCTCAGATGACGGATTTCCTGGGGAATGATCTTTCGAGATATGATGAGTCTTCGAAAATTGAATGCTTCATTGTGAAAAGTTGTGATTAAAAAAATTACTATTTCCGCCAAAACTGACTCGCAAATAATAATCGTAAGCATGGTTACCACATCATTTCAGTGTATCGAAACTTATTTGATGAACACCCCTCGCTTACTTCTTGAGACTTCACGGAACAGAAAAAATAAAATTTTTCAACGGGTTTCGAAAAGCTAAAATAATTTTTTTTCAAGCAAAGTAATATTATTCCGGGTACACCATGGGCTCTGTTGAGATACAATGCAGTCCACCTCGTGCATACTTGAGTGCTACCCGCAAACCGCGCGGTGTCGCCATATGAATTGGGGTACTCAAGTTACAAGGGGATGTGTTGACACGACGGAGGTCAGGCAAAAAGGAATTTAGGTGAAATGGGTTACTGGGAGACGCCTTGCCGAGTCCATTCAATATCGATTGTAGGTCCTTTAGACGATCACTGCTTGGATTCCAAGGCAATTTTCGCACTCTAGGTAATCGATTTCACTGGTCTCGAATGCAGAGGCAGATAAGTTATTTTCCCCCGATGACTGGTACGGGTACAGGTGGAAACTTGTCATGTGATACGCGATTACACGAAGGAAATGTATAAGGAAGACTTTATCATATGAAGCTTTGTGAGATATTAAATTCTAATAATAATAGGAATACTAACTTTCGGAAAAGTATTTCATAAATATTAATAATAAAGCGGAAAGTTTACATTTCCGTAGTAAAGAATGAATTCTCTCAAACAGGAAAAAGTACACCCTGAACTAGGCAAGTTCATACACTCATCCGTTGACTCACCCGCGATTTGAAAAAAAGCTCTCCCGGACCGAATTAATTAAGTAAGTATTTGGGGCGTACGAAATGCACGTTTCATTATAATTGACTAAAAAAGTTTAACTTAAAGTAAACCTTTAAGTCTGTATTTACTTATGGCGTGAAAAAGGTAGGTTTAACCATTTAGGCACATTACATTATGGCCATAGAAGCGACCTTCCATTTTACTTAGCATTGGTAATGCTGTTAGAGCTCATTAGAGATTAAAGAGCTTCACTTGATGAATTGGTAAAAACTTGGGCAACGCCAACACATTGAAAAAGTAGCATGTTTGGCCCAATCTCGCAGAAGGCATCATTAGAGAAACGCTTAGAGGGAGAAATAGCGACGATAACGTGTAGCTAACACGGGATTTCATAAAACTATAGTTCGCAGCACGTGGGTTGGTTCTAAAAATATCGATTCAAGGATAAAAAAATCAAGGAATAGGTCTTCGAGAGAGTACTACGAGAAAAGATTCCCACAATTATTTTCATAGCATGGGAGATCTTGGAGACAAAAAATCTTAATGAATAGCATTAAAGTATCATGGGGATACATTGACCAGGGCCAAGTTATCAATCGCAAATTTTACGGTCAAAATAGTGATAAAGGGAGGGAGTAAATCATGGATCGGCTGTTTTTAGCATATTTGCGTTAGCAAACTAAGACTCATAAGAATATGCATCGCTAGACATGAATACAAGAAATACTAGAAAACATTGTTTTGAGGACTCTTTTTCTTCACGAGCAAAAGACAGTGGCATCCACTTAATGGCGTCAATTCCGAACCCTATTGTTTTTCCTCTTTCAAAGTTTTTCCTATCCCCTCGTCCCTTTCCAACGGTGTCGGCACACGGTATCAGGCGAGGAACACTGGGGAGATCAGGTATGTTTCATGGGCAAACTAGTTTGACATGCAACGCTTGAAACGGCAAACAAACAAAACAAGGAACTCGAGAGGAGGGAAGAAATCGGAGGCGGACAAACCAAACAAAACAAATCCCGGCTCATTCCACTCATTCGCGGGCGGGCGGACCGGGATCTTGGAGGGGAGGGGATAATGGGAGAAGGGGGTTTTGAGGGACGCGAGGAGGAAGATTCCGCCTTCCTCTCGAGGCGGAAACTTTTCAACCCTCTCCCGCGCCCTTCCGCATGCCGACGAGGCTCCAGCGTGGGCACGGGGCTGAGGATGGGGGGGGGGAAGAGGGAGGAGGTGAAATGGAAGGGTTGTACCACCACCCCTTCACAGCGACTGCCGCGCGAGGACCAAGCACTAACTCCGCGTTTCACGGAGAGAGATCAATCGCTCTTATCAATCTTTCCCCTGGCAGCGGCGGCTGAACAGTTGAGTGGAATAGGGTCCGGGAGGGAGGGTGGGCGGGCGGAGGGGCGGTGGAAAGACGAAAGGTTTCCCAGAGCGATTGGGAACGCACGTAGGGAGAAGAGCGGGCTGGGGGACGATGGGTTTGGAAGGGGAGAGGGGTGGGGTTGAGGAGATTCGTCAAGGGATGGAGTCATCCGCTTGCATGGGGGGGGTGTACGTATTCATGCCCGCCGGGAAAATGATTCCCCTGTATCGAACACCGTTGTAGTTTAACTGATGGTATCAGGCTTGACTACGTGGAAATTCATCTTGTGGAATGAAGAATACAAGGTATTTTTTTTCCACACACTTTTATTTTTATTTCTTCAAATAAAAGTGTGTGGAAATATAACTTGCATTCTTCATTACTCACCGTAGTGGTTCCCAGCACAAGTTCGTCACGCCTTAACTATTTGATAGTCTAGGTATACAGATCTAACTTTATTGAGCTCAAGTATATTCATTTAAAATTGATCAATTATTATTTTTGTAGTAGAATCTCATCAAAAATACCAATGATTAGCGATAACGTTCTCACTGCGGAAAAACTACGAATAACGATAAAAACCGATACTAATAAATGCAATATCACTCATTGTTTGCCAAGGAATAAGTTATAATTGATGGAGAGGAAATCAATATTCATCAAACGTAAAAAAAATAACCACACTTTATCAACGTGCGTATCAACATCTTCCGTAGACATACTCTTTGCTTGTTCCATTTGAAAAGATAGAAATGCTTCACGTCTAACCAATAATCGACAGATCGCTTGAACGTTAAAATGAGAAATGATACAAGGCAGCTTTTCCCCGATCACGACGACAAATTCATGCACAGATATACGTATCTGCCAAAGAAATGGGAGAAAGGCATTGTATTTTGCTATAGAAACAAATACAGTAGAAAAATTTGTCAAATGAAAAAAAAAATTAAATCGTAAATGTGACTGAATTATTCGCAAAAATTAATAGGAAGCTTCACCTTCCCTCCCAACAAATCTGTATGATAGTTTTTCCTCTTCCCCAAATTGAATAAACATCTTTCTGAAAAGCACCTATCGTCGTTTATAAATCAAAGATCATTGTTACTGAGATGATTTTGATGAATCTGTTAAGAATAGCTTTAAGAATGCTCTGTAAGACTGAAAAAAGGGTGGAAATTATCATGTAATCCAATGAAGCCTACTCTGAAAATGATTTAAATATTTTATTGATTAAAATGATGTAAGTATTTTGAGGATATTTCAAGTCAAGCCAATAAAAAAGTATGTTCACTCTTTATTGGACAGGTTTCGTAGAATGAAAAAGTTTATTTACAATGAAAGAAACTGGAGTGACACCCTTGTGCAGGCATTGAGGTATTTGTGTTACCCCGACTACCAGATACATGCTAGAAAAGTTAATGACGATAGGAATAATGCAAAAATTGCCTTTTAACAAATTACTACAATTATTATCACTGTTAAGCTACTATTTATTTACGTAGAATTTTCGATTTCAACAATTCGTTTTCAACATAAATATTAACTATTCTGATCTGATATAAACTGATATGATAACTGATAGATATAAACAAAATATCCATTAACGTTGACTGTTATATGGTAGCATTTTTGTAGATTACAATTGGCAATTAGGTCAACCCAAAGAGTTTAAGAATTTAAGAGGATATTTACATCCATAATATACTTACAAAAATAAAATAGACTAGATTAAAGCGCAATTAAAAAATAAGAATAATTAGCAAAGTTATAACAACTGAAACAAGGAATTTATATATCAAAAATCAAAAGGCAGTCCACATTTCTATGGATGCGCGAAACGTACAATGGTGGTAACGTGGATATGAATTTTGCAGTTCGAAAATGAAAAAGAGAATTTACATCGGGGATTGAGGACGGAAGGTACTAAGAGTGGGAAATAGTATTGCAAAGGTAGCCGTTGACATTAATGTGATTTTACTTTAATGAATCTCGGGTGGTAATTTAAATTGGGTTAATTTGTGGGCGATGGAAATCTATGAGCGGAAGGACTGAAATGAAGATCGGAACAAGAAATAGAAAGGATTTTAAATGGTATTGCAGGAAACAACGAAGAAAAAAGCAAAAAATGGGACAATGGGATAATGAAACTTGAAAAGCATTAGTTTCATAACCATTTTACAATGAAACACTGTAAAAAAATAATATATGTTCCGAAGATACGCAAAAACACACCACTCAGAGCACGACATAATAAATTTGGCATAATAAATACTGTGTTTAAAGCAGTATCTTAATTAAACATTTTGTAAAAAAATTATGCTTAAATTAATTTTTAAAAATTACTTCACATCATTTTCATTTGAAACATATTGAGTTTAATTCATTATTTTCATTCGTAACATATTGAATTAAATCATATTCAATTTAATTAATGAGGGATAAAAATATTGCTGTGTCGACTGAACAAAAGGAAAAAGTTTCGCAAATAAAGTCGGTGAAAAAAATGCATAAAAATCAAAATATAAAAAGATATCTTTTAGAAAATGTAGACATGGTAACGGAAGAAATCTAAGAATTTAATTGCACGTGAACGGCAGTATTCATTGACGCAAAAACCTAACCACGTCATAAAATAAGTTATTTAAATGTTTGAGTAATGCAAAATGACGAGTTACATTTTAAATTACCAGAGAAGAAATGGAAATGAAGAGGAAGCAGAGGCTAGAGGGTGCGTATTGAATGGAGTTTCCGTATATGTATCCAGAGTTATTCGAATTAATACTCTTGATACATATAACAGAATGAAAACCTCAATTACCTCGTCATAACGGACCATCCTGTAGATTTGAGAAATTTTCACATTTGTATTAGAGTTGAATACAGTAACAACCATTTAACCAGATCAGTTCTGAACGAGAGAATCTACTCCACGAATCCTTGACTGATCTGCTTTATTTCTAAATGATGCTTTGGACTCCACCAAAAGGCTAAGGGCACTGAACGGTCCCTAAGAGGAGGATAAAAATTGCGATTTTATGGTGAAATACGCATTGCGATTGAGATTGCATTATATTGCCAATAATAATTTGAAAAAATATTCGACATAACTGAAACAACAAATAATGCAAGATAATTGTTTAATTTTAAATTTTCTATTTAGATAAAAAACAAACAAAATTATTATAGTTTTATTAATTTCGCTTTTATCTTTAAAGAATTGAAGAAATGAGCTAAATTTAATTCAATTTCCCATGCACCCCTCAGTATTGTAAAGATCTTTTCTAAAAAAATTATTTAATAATCATTTAAAAATACGTAACTAGTCATAAATTATTTCAAAAGATACTAATATTATATTTATATTAATATAATATTAGTATCTTTTAAAGAATAAAAAATACGTAACTTGTCATAAATTATTTCAAAAGATACTAATATTATATTTTTATAAGAATAAGCTGTATTTAAATTTGCATGCAATGGTATTTTTTGGCTTGCTTAGTGACGGTATTAGAAAGCTGTCATAAAAGAAGAATAGAATTGAGAATTGGGCATTATTATAATGAAATATGAGAGTTGCGATCTAAAGGAATGTAGCGATATTAAATTACTTTTCAAACAGACATGGACGTGGACGTCATTTAAAAGGCGACACTTTCATTTGACAGCATCTCCGGACGAGGATAAATTACACTTTCAATGCGAAAGAATACAATGGAGAGGTACTCACTAAAAATGAAACACTCTTCTCAAATGTAACCCAGCGACAATATATTGTTGTGAATACCATGATGATTCACGGTTGAAAATGAGTGCTTGAAAACATTGCGCTTCGGTCTTTTTCTCTATTCTTCATTCAAATAAAGATAAATACTTATTATAAATTGGATTGCAACCAACATATTTAGCACATTAATTATATTAACTACAGTACGCAAATTGTATGCATCGCCCTTATTAAGTTGCACATGCACGCCAAGTGGATATCCCCTGCAGTAATTTAAGTGATGATGACTTACGTGAGGAAGCTTAAGACGAGAATTACATCCATATTTTTAAATTATTCATATTTATTGAAATAATTATATAAGTAAAATAAAATATGGTTACTATGAATAAGTAATACAGTAAGTAATGAAAAATGGTTACTAGAACATAAAAGTAATAATTCATATACACCGAAATCCACTGCCTCCTGCTTTTATTTTTTATGATAACCACGAAACATGATAAATCAATAATGGCAATAACATATACGAAAAATCTATATCGATAAATACGAAAAGATACATTTACGTTAAGATTACCCATTTATTTTATTTTTTTAAATGACAACAGTCCCTTGGAACGGAGCACACCAATGCACACACAGTAGCACCATTATAAATTCTTGGGAATGGTATCATTAGCATAATAAAAAATACTGTTTGCCGGATGTGGCTGTTATAAATGTCAAAATTAATAATTTTGCTTTATTTTTTCAAGATTTTGTGTGCACAGCGATACGATACTTCTCTCGCGGCGAGAATTTTTTTAGGGTAAGACCACGGAATGAAGCATATTACGTAAACTAATTCCCCGAGGGCGTTTAGATGGTCAATTGTTGATTATGTAGCAGGAGGAGAGAATATGCATGATATTGGCGAAGTATGTCGAAGAGAACAATTGACAAGAAATACGGCTAATTCATTCGTCGTCTTGTTCTTGGACGTGAGGTGCGTATACACTACTAATTCGTGTCGAATACGCAGATAACATGCCGTGCTTTGCGCGTCACTATATCCACAAAAGGAAATCCGCACGCCCAAATAACGGGCTAATGGAGGACGCACAAGGAATGGGGCCGGGATTTAAAGGAGTGGGAAGTCCTTGCCCGCTCATTTCCTCGAGGGAAGAGGACTAGGGTGAGCGGGGCCGTTCCGTTGCTGGATCAAAGGATTCGCGGCGGGGGTAATGGGAAGAGAAGGGACGTGACCCAAGACAAGTGTCAATCAGGAGAAGGGTGAACCCTGCGTGTGCATGCGCCCTAATTTTAAGGGCTGCTCCAAACCATCCATACTGCCGCACCCCTTCCCTCCCACCCCCGGTGCGCGGATTGAACGGTTAATAAAACGGGAACCTGCGATTAAGGCGGGATTTTAAAAGGGCATCAAGACACGCTTGTTCGGTGCCGCCTTCAACAAGAGAGACTTTCTGGGTCATTGTGAACATTTCGTGAAGAGCAAACGCTTCATGCTTGAAGCTTCGTCCTCACTAATTTTTACTACTGCAATAATCTGTTCGCTACACTCACAGAAGATAGTGTTTCGAACGCTTATTTCAACCCGATGGTGATAAATATTCCTATCATAGAATTAGTGAAATTTGGCTAGACTCAGGGGAAGTTTTTAATATTCATACATGCATTTGAAATGGCCTGCGAAGTTATCCAGAATTTAATTTATCAGTGGCAGGATGAAATGTAGCATCCTCATGGGACCATGAGTAGGGCAGTTTCAACTATGTTTTCAAGAATATTTTAACTATGAAATGTTATTTTGATGCGTTCAGAACGAATATCATTAATCATGCAAGCGTTGGTTCGTTGTGCGATCACCGAAGGGCAAATAGATTGATAAATATGACGCTAAATAAAGACAATTTTGACGGTGGTAGAACCACGCTCACTTCTCATTGATATTTACGGAAATAAAAACACCAAGCCCAAGTTCATAAACAGTAAAAGCAAAGGAGTGAATATTGGTTCGGGAGAAAAATATCAGGCCCAATTATGATGGCGATTCTGTCCTCAATTGTGTTCCAATTACTACAGTGTAAGTGGCAGCCACTCCTGGGCTTCAATGACCCATATAATTGTGCCATGGTAATTAAGGTCAGGAGTGAACTAGGCGAATAAATGTTGAAGGTGGTAACCATTTCTTCAATTCTTAATAAAAGATAATAATGCGAACCATGCAGTATCATCGAACACGTTCAAAATATTAAACTTCCTCTCGTGCGGATTCAAATATTTCGAAATGTATAGAATAGAAATTGTCTATCTTGGAATAACACACCATCAAATAATTAAGGTATGCACAAGAGACAAATTTCTGGCAATGGAAACCTACTTTTGACTCAAAGGCATACATAAAATTGCAGTTTAATTCTTATAGAGTGGCATTTTATAAATATTATTTAAGATTTTACTACCATTTTTAATCCTATTTTAGTTTCAAAGATAAGATGCAAAGTATTTGTACGTTATCATGATGTAAAGTTAAGGAAAGGAATAAGAATACATTGAAATTGATCGTGAATAAGACCTAAATCATCAATTCATTTATATTTTTTAATCCATCCTGTGTTTTTAATCAGAATTTACGAGTAGCCAGACAAAATTCATCGGAATCGTGGAACAACGTCTATCATTGCTCGGCACACTCGATCTGTATTTCTGTTTGTCAATAAGAGTAAGATGATAACAATATTTAACGAGCATTGCATTTTTACTTGAAAATTTCGCATAATTTCAATTAATAGCAAATAGGCTGCTCTCGTGGAAGCAATATGTGGAAGTTAATATTCAAATAAATGGATGAGGATACTCATAAACTTATTTCCCTTGTCTCTTTTATTTGTATCTAGAGTAACTTTATTCCTATACAATGCTTTCCACTCTACCGCAAAGTTCAACGTGTGAGAGAGAACTGCATCCAAGTGCACTAAATTAATTAAATAATATTAGAATAAATAAAAAGCAATGCCTTCTAAATTTTTTTTTCAATTTTAATAAAATAAAATGAAATGCTTCTGCACAAATTTTATTATTTCTGATACGTAAATAACTATTTTTTTTATATCTGCGATTATTTTTGTTAAAATTTCAACGAAAATTATTTAAAACTGCAGTATAACCCTGGTATAATTACAAATGGAAAATGAATTACATGATTTTTTGCGATGATTTCTTGTAGCAAACTAGATTTTAACGGATAATACTCATACTATTAGCAGCATGAATCTTTTGTACTAAAAATATTGTTCCAGTTAATTTTTTATAATTTACCAATACATGTGATGGGGAAAAATGCACGGTGAGGTCCATCGTTTTGAATGTGATGTACTCTTAACTATTCATTAGTCATTGATACTTTTTACCAATCTCTTGGCTAAATTTTTGAGTCCGATTGATTTCATCGGAGTATGCCCCATGTGTCCTTTTGATTGGACCGAGTTTGGTAATTAATAATTATAGACCTTCGCGAAACTTACTTTCTTTAAAAATTCTTTTACACATTTAAGAATTTACATTTAATATCATCAGGTGGCAATTTAATTTACGAAATATTGCACCGTCTCCTGATTAATTTCATTTCCTAGTCGAATTTTTGTATCGTGGAGTGAATACGTTGCCCTGCTTTCGTACAAAACAAATCCTTTCTACTAAAACAAACTCAAGGTACATATTAACTGGGTACTTAACATCCATAAATCATTTTCAAGCTACAAGCTACTCAGCCTCTTATTTGACTAGAATAGCTCACCATGATTGAAGTTGCCAAAAACGTCTTCTCCCTACCATAACATAATTTTTTGATACTAATTTTAACAAACACTGGATTTCCTGTAATGAAGTGATAATTTTCTCCCCATATTTTGACAAATTGATCCTTTTCGAGCAAGATGTATGGACTGTTAGACATTTTATAAACAAGGTTAGGAACCATACCTTTCCTTCCTCTATGAAGGGAATTGACAATATGATCTAGAAAA
The DNA here is from genome assembly GCF_022747635.1 of Hetaerina americana. Taxonomy (NCBI): domain Eukaryota; kingdom Metazoa; phylum Arthropoda; class Insecta; order Odonata; family Calopterygidae; genus Hetaerina; species Hetaerina americana. The sequence continues at coordinate 84,661,830 of NW_027286985.1, read as the reverse complement.
CACTGCTGGGCGAGTCGCATTCTATCCCGACCTCTCCAACGACATGCTTTTTTCGTTCGTTTCTTTATTTGGTGACAGGAGAATCGTGAAATACTCTCGAGTGAAAAATGTACGAATTAGAGTGAGGAAATAATACATTTAAGAACCAATTTTTTCGTATATCTATGGATGAATGTATAGAAGTCCCCTCAAGTTGAACCTTATCACATGCCAAATTCACACACCAATTAATCATTTTTTTATGTCCTCACTGTTCCGGTATATTGAAGACACTTACAACATTGTGGACGGCTGTATCCAGAGACACGCGGGATAAACACTTGACATGTTATTTAGAACCCTCTATTGTATAGCTGAGTGCCCTGTCCCATATTTATACTTGTGATCGATGCTTTGCTGAGGCCGTCACAGAAATCAAGCGATAGGAGTCATTTTGTTTGCAGGGCAGTCGCTTGGCTAGAGCTGAACTAGCATGAAGGGTGTCAATTTAACTAAGAGTAAGATGTGAATAATCGCGTCAAAAAGGTATCCATTGGGATCAACCGGTGAAAGGTAAAAGGAAGTAATAATTTATGATATGAATATGTTCCTGAAATATACTATCGGAAGCAAGATGTGGCAATTGTAGTAATGCTGTATGTCTTTACGAAGAGGCATTTTTTTATTGGTCACGTTTTGTTGAAATCAATGTCAAAGCAAACAATTCACTAGCACTATGTTATCATTTAAACGGTAGAAGGATATTATACCGTCAGAATATAATAAATTTTACTGAATGAAACGCGAACTGAGCAATTTGCCAGCTCTCAGAGTCCATGAAGAGACTTGACGGTCCCGTTCTCACCGCAGCTTCTGCACGCATGGAAAGGCACATTTAAGCTCCATGCCATTAACGAACTTTACCGACAACCAATAGAAAATGATTAAAATTTTTAAAAACTCTTACGCTCATTAATTACAGTAATGCCCTTTCTCCCTCCATTTATGCCTTGCTCTCATTTCCTCCACTATTCTTTGTTATATCCCCTGACATGAGCATTTTATATAGTTCTTCACATGAATTTGATTTGATCCAGGGGGTCAGATTACAGAGAGCGAATTTGAATTGGTTAACTTTATATGTGAGATATTAATTTTTATTTAATCAATATTTTGACACTGCGGCACTCTTAAGACTTCCGTTTAACCTAACCGAATATGAATGTTGTTTCTATGGCAAATACTTTAATTCCTAAGGTGGATCTCATTCTGTTTACCGACCGCGAAAGCAGCAGATAGGTGCTGCGAATTTAAATATTCATAAATAAATAAATAATGCTGGTAAACTGTTGAGGCAAATTGATGCGACTGAATGCGATTAGTTTTTTGGGAATTCATCGGACAAATTTATGCATCGTTCAGAAATTGATTTAAAGTGTAATATAGTGAAATTTTACGAATTAAAATCTTACATCTTTTTGCTTAATAATGCTGCGGAACTTAATTTATTTCAAAGCAAGAAATTATTTAAACTTTTTGTTTAATATTAATACCAATATCAAATAATGTGTAATTGTACATCGAGTAGGCTTTGAGAAACATACCAAATGCAGATGTGATTTTGGTTACCCATATCTGCTATAACCTGTTTTTGCGTAAATTTTCACAATTATTGCTATGACTCAATTTTTTTTGCATAAAAAGTATTTCCGTTTCAGCATTGAACCTAGCCACAAAAAATACTGTGAATCATATGAGAATCATTGTGTTACCGATATTCACGTGTGGTAATATATATATTTCATGAATCTTAGACTAGCGAAAATATCACCGCACAATAATGAATTCGTGCCTCTACAAAAACTGATAATTCTGATAAATACTAATTACCTGATTTTAAAATAAGACACTTTATTTCTCCTCACAGTCAACATGTCAATGAGAATACTTTTTGCAAAAAGTTCGTATGGAGGTAAATATAAAATCATTGCTTAGGTAAACTGCGTCTCGAATTCTTCACAGTATTGTAGTACAGAGGGTACTGGAGCTTTAAAATAATAAAAGATGTATGGTATAACAACATTAAAATCTATTTAATTATAAATATCTCTGCAGCATCTGACGTCACACCAAGTATAGTCTATTGAGTAAGTAGCTACTAATATGGACAGCTTGGAGAAATCATATGGAAGTAAAAGCATTAGGAATAGTGAAATGTTGCTCATTCTTAATTCAATGCGAGCCTAATATTTTTAATACAAAGTATAACATCACCTTAACATTTCAATCAATTTGCATCAGACTCAATTTTGTGGTAGTAAAGCTTAATTTAGCGGTTTAAAAACTGTTAAAAAAATATATTTGTATCTCGCATAATTTCGCAATATTATCATGAAAGAATGAATACGGCTAAATATCCAATAATAGTTGATTTGAAATCTCGCCAAGATAGCTGGTAGGTTTCTTAGATATTGACTCCATAATAGAAAACTATCAAATTTTCACAAAATTAAAAAATTACTATGCAACCTGTAGAAACATGGGCATTTTGAAAACATAATAATGGTGAACGAGTATTTATTCCAAGAATAAAGATTTGCCTTTTATTTTTCGAAATGTCTGCTCACATTAGCATATAGAATGATGCTGGAAATTAATTAAGTCAAAGGCAAAATAATTGGCAACGAGTTTAGATGTATTCAGCAAAAGTATATCTGAGTGCATTCCTCCCACTAAATTTAATATATATAGGCAAATATAAAAAATTTTTCGAAAGTACCATGGTCCATAAATTATTCCACCTATGAGCCCATTAAAATCACTAGTAAATAGTACTGTACGATAGTAATATGTCTCGCTGTTATCAAGCTGTGGCCTTTTAATTGAATTTTTAGTAGTTTTTACGCATCACTACGTACTTTGACGAATAAATGAGTCAATCCACTACCTAGAGTTTTCAGAAGTGACCTCATATTTCGAATCAGTATTAAATATGCGTGAATTCAAGCTTGTGTTCTGGCGATATTAATTGATTTGAGTGCATGAAATTTTCCTATACTACCTCAGAGTTCTCAAAATGTCCCTTTTTAAAAAAAGTCGCGGAAATACGTTGCGAATTCACTATATCCTTCGCCTCCTGTAATGTGCCCAAATTTCATCGAGACATTCCTTTGCCGTCACATTTTACATACACGAATTACCGTTCGCGCTCGGCTATATTCGTTACACCATCTTCAAGATCCTGAAACTTTGAATATATCATTTTTATCTGCCTTTCCTTTATTCCATTCGAAGTTGAACGTTTTCCCTTCCATTTATCCGGTAATGCCCACCTTGAATATTCTGGCCATTTAGATCTATATCCCTCTTTTTTTAAGCATGCTATCAAATAGAATTGGGAAAGACTCTTTTGAGCGATGCATAATATTTGTATTTCTCGAAATTGAAATAATAATAGTGTTTTTCCATCGTGACCCAGGTCGGTTAAGAAGAAGGCTTGAGTTAAACGTGGCTTACGTGGTACATGTTGGAGTTCTTACTCTATTGTGGAAATATGTCGTACCAAATGAATTACGGTAGCACAAATAAAGAATGAATACGAATTGTACGACTTGAATTTCCTGAGATGGACACAAAAACTGAAAAAGATTTTAGATACTATAATTTTGTACCTCCAGCATAGATATATTATCAAACGATTTGATGATGATTCTAATTTCGCGTTAATTATTAAAAATGGGATATAAATATAAACAGTTCTTAAACAAAAGCTAAGATTAAAAAATAAGTGTAAGGAAACCAGGAAACAATAGATTGAAATATATTGCACATACATGCACATATATTATGGGCATGCTTTGGGTTAGAAAGTGCCAGAAACATATTAAAAAATAGAAGTTTAGTATTGTAAAGTACGACGAAAGATTTAATGCACGAAAGATATTCCGAAGAATGCAATATTCCTTAGATAAGCGGGAAAAAATCATCTCTTAAAAAATTTGAGTAGTTTTAGGCGTCATGTGGGGGAAATTGAGCATCATGAATAATTAATATTAGCACTATTCTACTCTATAAAATTTATTTTACGACCGGTTTTCGATGTACTACATCATCATCAGGTCCAAAAACCTAGGCCTGATGATGACATAATTCATCAAAACCCGGTCGTAAAAAAAATTTTATCCAGCAGAATAGTGCTACTATCAGTTAGTCATCCTTTAAACATAGCTCAGAGGAGGGCCAAGAGGCAAAGACTTGATGGCAATTTTATGTTTACCTGCTAAAATCACTGGAATTCTAAAAAAATGATATAAAATAGCGGGAAAGGGATACAGAATGAACAATATTAATTAGAAAGTGTAATATGAAATGTGTGAAGTCATGGTGCCACATTAGAGATATTTTAAGATACGTTACAAGAAGATGGGTGGGTGATATAAGGTGAACTAATCTTCCGATTGGTAACCGTTGATGACAATGATGGCAAAGCGCTTTGAAATCCGCATCTTTGCCATGCGTTGTTGACCCATGGGGCCCATATGAAATTTAAATTAATCAACGCGAGGAGACCAGGAGACCTTTTGCGCTGATCTATGGGAAACCTTAACCGATCTATCGAAACCGATTGGAGAGGTGTTCGAGAAAAGTAGAAAGAGAGAAAGGCTTTAGGTAATCGTTTTTACTTTCCTCCTTTATATTTCAACGGTTCCTTGGTCAACACCCTTATATTTTTTAGTTTGCACGATTCTTATTCTAATTGATTCGATGATGGACGATTCAACGTTTCCGTTCACTTTTAGCGGCGACGGTTAGTGGGACACGAACATCCCGGCGATAAAATATAAGCGAGGAGATTTGGTTAGGGCGTTCCCGACTCTGAAAATCATTTTCCGTCACGCGACGATTGAATTCCGGGTTTCTCCGACGAGAGGTGGGGGTGAAGTTCATCGCGTTCTCTCTCACTTTACGAGATTTTTCAATCCTTCCCTTTAATGGGATTGAGCGTCGGCTTAATTGCCGTAGTCATTCATTATTTGCCATTTCATTTGTGTACCAATTTGGAGACTGTTTTACTTAAGACCTTTCCCTTCTTCTCTATCCAGTGTTAATTCTTTCCTGCCGTTGTAACTCTTCCGCGTAACACCCATTTATTTTTCTCGCTCAGTCATTTGTGTCATGGGTCTTCCTCGTGGGCTGTTCTCTTCGAGTTTATTTCCGCTTTATCTATTCCACTAGGTCATTACCCGAGAACCTCAATTAAATGGATTCGGGTTTTACTTGAAACCCTTTTTATAAAATTTCTGAAATCGAAGGAAACAAAATTTACAATTCCCAGTTTTAATTATAAGGATATTAAGTTTATATGGATAAGTATTGTACATGTGTAGGCATATGGTTTTAAGGGTATATGGATATTTAGCTTTAAAATAAACAAGGCCTACCCAAATCAGGTGAATAAAATTGGGGATAACCGATATTTTGCTTTTCATTGAACTGAATGAGACATGAGGATTGGATACTGGATTCTATAAATGTAGTAAAATAAAAATTTGGTCGTTAGATGATTGCGATTAGAAGGGTCAATGATGTTTTCTGACACAATATGTATTTACCTTTTAAAATGCTGTGATTTTTTTGTTTTCCTTTTTTAAGTGGCACCTAATGATAAGCTAAGAGCTTGGCTGGTCCAGATAACGCAATGGCTTAGCAAGACCTGCTGGAACTTATCTCAACGTTGCATTTACTCACATTCGTATTTATTGTATTTGTATTTAATACGAATTCTGTGACACGAGGGTGGTAAAATAATCGTTGCCTAGGCACGATAAAATTCATTGAGTATTTTCAGGCGTGATGTGTTGGAATTCGGACTTAATGAAGAACAGGTAGCAACAATTTTCCATTAGATAATCTATAAGAACATTATTGATATCTGTTCTTCATTGCGATAAAACTCGACGGTTAGTTCGACATCGAAGAAATTCTCTGGAAGTGTTAGATAAATACACATGACTATGCATCACGGATAAAAACATGAAAGTAATGAACAATAGAATGGCACTCCGCCACTCGGAAATTCTCCTATATAGGAAGTCTTCACTCACGGATTATTATTATACACCTCTGAACATGTGTAACAATATAATATTCCTTCTTCTAAATAAAATATTCACCGATAGTTTAAAGTCTACCTTTAATCAGGCATCCCCCCTTCCAAATTGTAGAGTATTTTTATGAGTCAAACACTCAGCACCGTAACATTTCAACTGAAACCACTTTAGGACGACAGAAGAGTAGTCAGCAGTCCAATAGTATTCTCGTGGTATTTGTTGTTGGGCGTTCATCGAGCAAGGGTATGAAAAATCAACTTCCAATTCCGACCCTTTATATATAATTAGAACGTCATATGCATACCCTTAGCATTTAAGGATTCTCTAATGCTCTCGGTTTTTTCGTAAGAAAAGTTAACACAAATTTACGAATTATATTTTAATAAAATTCTTATGCTACGCATGTACTTTGATGATTTTATAGGCTCAACAGAAAATAATAACGAGAGACCCTTAATTTGTACTATTTTCCCTTTTCATCCGGGATACTGTATTATAACCCAGCGGCTTCTGAAATGACACATTCACTCTCTATTAATTAAAGTAGCCTTGAGCTAGAACTAGCTATAAATGGAACATTATATACTAAATCGTATTTTCATGTAGAAAATTTCAATATTCATGTAATAAATTATTAATCAAGTTGAAATTGAGCTCAGTGTACTGTGTATGTTTTTAAGGATATGCCCAGTAGCATTTTATTTGGATAGAGTTACTCCCCCACTCCAATTTGCTCGCACTTTCTTTTTAAGGCATTCTGGATACTGATACCTCCATCGACCTGTCTGCGAAGAAACGCTTTTGCCGAAAAAACACAACTTGGCCCAGAAACAATAGACTAGAGTCTTTTAAAGAGCTCTCCACAAAAGCCAACAAGTGCGCTCCTTGGGGATGGCTTCAGGAATCCTGTGGGTGGAGAAAACAAGAAACCAATTACGCATTCTCTTTAAAAATATAATTTCTCCTCCTCTATTTCTGCCTTGTGGAGGTCAGGAAAAGATGTTGGAAGGTGATATGCGATAAAGGTTACGGGGACGGAGTGTGGTCCCTTAATTCCAAACGAGGACCCGAAATGAGAAGGATCCACTTGCTAAGGAAGGCGGAGAGGCGGAAGTGGAAGATAATTGCAGACGTCGAGTGGAAAGGAGAAGTTAGGGGTTGGAGCGGAATCGGAAGGGAAACGGCTGAACGGAGAGCGAGGAGCACCACCAGAAGAGAAAATTTATTTAAGGGCCGTTTGTTGCCATAAGAATGAGAAATCCAACTGGTCGGGTAATTAAAAATAAATTCGAGATTAAAAAAAAAGAAAAGGGTGAATAAAAAAATGAGTGAATGAATCATTAATGCCGTTAAATGTGCAAATATTTTCTCACTTCGTGATTTGTTTTCTCGAATATACAAATGATTTTTTTTGGTATTAATAAAGAATAAACTCTAATTTATACTGCCATAGGAAATAAAACGTTATTTTCTCGTCCATATTTACAAAAGAAATTAGTTAACTCTATTATATATTTTAAATTCTTGAAATGGAAAAATATGCATATGACATATTTGATAACGCATGTGATTACATTTAATAAAGGAGTTGAATAAAAATCAGTTTAGTTGCGAGAACAATCCAATTAATATCAAACCGATAATCTCAGTAATAACCACTCGATGAACTAATATCATTGGTCTCATTGCTATTTCATTACAAGGATGAAGATTAGGATAATCCTGATGTCAGTAACCAATATAGCGGATAATTATGGATGACAGAACATAGGTGAGTTAAGAGTTGACTTGGTGCAATGACATGCACAAAAATGCTTTCGAGTATTACGAGCAATTGATTACATAATTGAGAAAATAAAATTCACATGTATGTAGTAAATTGAGCTTAGCAGGTTAAGTAATGAAGGTCTAGGTAGAATAGTAATCTATTTTTAATGTAATTTGTCAATTAATTGCGAGGCTGGTGGCATTGTAATATATATTTTGGATTCACTTAAAAATCCTACGGAAAACCTATCATGAATCAGTTACTATTGATAAAACAAAAAGAAAAATACAAATACCGATTAATTCATTTCTAATATATTTTTTATAATTGATTTTTTTACATAAAAGTTTTTACTGGCTTTGCTGAACAGCAAAGGGAAATATTTTTATTTCATAGATGAATATGACCAAAAAGTCGTTAGTTATTAAAATTATTTATTTTAATGTATTGGCTGAGGCTATACTACAGCCAGTGCTTTACCTTTATATGGTACTGATTACTGGAACTGTTTTGGCAAAAAAAAAATGCACATAAAACTATCTCTCAAGCGTGTGATTGCTATCCCGACGGATGGGAGACATTCATTCCGGCTGCCTCTTTTACTACTCATTTAACTCTGCCAAAGAAACAAAAGTCTGCGCCATACTTAGCATTAGTTCTATCATTCGTAACGCTATAAGTGCAGATTGACACGCTATGAGGGTAGATACGCGAGATTTTAGATGAAATCAGCAATCAAATGTGCGTGACTTATTGTTAAAGTGAGGGTTTCCTCTTGAGAACAGGTCCGAGTTTTTCTGCTCGTTTGGCTCCCGTTTGCTTTCCGTAAAAAAACATCATTTCTTCCTCTGGCCACAAGCGGATGGGCACTCCGAATGAAACCTTCTCATGAATTTTATACAGACACATGCTCAGATTGCTTTATTTTTGTTAAAATTTGAATTATTTTATTTACATTTCCATTTATTATATTATAACACCTTTAGATGCTCGTATACATATTCAGCCAGATGATTCTGAAGCAGTTAATCACATACTTTTAAATTGCCTGATCTACCAATCTGGGAGCTGCTAGCTCAAAATAATGCATAAATAAAAAACAGGAAAAATATGACAATTTTACAATGAGAATTAGACTGATGAAATGGTGTCGCTGTTCACCATTTCAAATACCCATGTGTAGAAATTTGTAGTCACATAGGCAAGAATAAAGCAAATAAGCTATGAAGCATAGTTGAAAGTTAAAAAAAAAATACGGTCGGACCTGAAACTGACTTAAAAACAAAGGCTGAACTGTTCCAATGAAACCTCCTTTGAGTGAAGTTCTGCCGGGTTCTCCGCCAAGTCAGGTACATCTTTGCCGAAGTTTCGGTGACTAACTCAGCCATCGTCCTCAAGGCGTTGAATCGATGGGTGAGTGAGGCATCGAAACGTCGGTAAAGAAAAACCTGACCTGCTGGGGAACCAGACAGAACTTCACTTGCATCACACGCCGAGAAAACAGTGACCCTTCAGAGGTTTCCCTTCCCAAAAAGGACAAAAAAGTCAATTTTAACTAGAAATATCTGTGGATATGTCATTTGGGAATCTTAACCCTTTAAATAAAATTCAGTAATATAACACCTGAACGTATGACGAAATTTGTCCGAGATTTATTTCGGCCGTTCGATACTTACACATACTCTTGGAATCACGAGCTTAGAACTGCGACTTTTTCCATTCCTAATTTCATAAATAAATTCAGACTTTTTTTCGTATAAACCAGTAAATCATCGCTTCCAACGAAAATAACTCAAACAGGTTTTAAAAAAGTATGCGCTTGAGATTTATAAACTTGCTCTTTCACAAGCGAAAATTCGATATTTTTAACTGTAACATAATTTAGAAATTTAATTTATGCGCTTTGAATAATGGCAACTAATTACGGGGAATTCAATTGCATTTCTAAAAGGGAAAACCCAATGGGGTGAGAATGAAAAACGATTGAAGAATACGTAAGGGTGAATGGAGGATAGAGTAGCGGGGGCTGGGAGGGCAGGAGCGGTGAGCGAGACAATGGTAGGGGAGAAATAAAGGGCATACGACGGCTGGATCCTTTCGCACGAAGAGCAAGAAAAGAGAGGCGAAGGAGAGGGAGAGAGAGAGAGAGTTTAATAAAAGAGGTGGAGTGGAGAGGAAGTACACTTCACTTGGAGAGTGGCGCGGTTTCAAATGCTCGGAACGGGGTGCGAAACAACGGGGGCGGTAACCCAATTAGCGACCGACGGAGTCAACCGCTACTCATTTCAAATGCCGACGCGAGTTTGGATTTAATTTTTGCGAATTTTACGGGGGTGGAAAAGGTAGAGAGGAGGAGGTTATAGAAGAGACTGCGGGTCGGGAGAAATTTTCGCCCGACCGAATGAATGGAATATTTTCGGAATTTCGGGTAATGCACCCGTAATGCCCTTGCGTCAGACTCCAAGTTGAATGAATCTGTTTTTTGTTATGACTGAAACAATTAAATGATATTTAATGCTTTCTCCAAAGTTCGAGAAGACGAATCTACTAATAAAACATTCCTCTGGATAAACTTAATGAAGTTACTAAGCAAATAAATAAGCTAATAAATATGAATAGTTTTTCGATTGATTTTGTGGAACCAGATACGATCTATACGGGAATTGAATGTTTTTAGTCTGAAACATCAAAGACAGGATCCAAATTTATATTAACTTAATTTAATATTAAAATGATTTTTAATAGTTTTATTTTATTTTAACTAATAATTTAGTGTGTCGGTCGCGGTAGTTCAGGGATTAGAGCGTTGGACTACTGACCGGAGGGGCGCGGGTTCGAATTCCGGGGAAGGCACTCTGGGCACCTGCAGATCCACCCAAGCCATGTGATTTTTCGGGTAGCCTGGGAAACCATAACCGGCACAGGGAAAGGATCCGGCTCCCCTACCCTGATGTGTGAATTTCACACGCCGTCGGGCTTAGTACTGGGTGAACTCTACCATCACCTACCCAACAGACCTTCGGGTTGATTACTGTGTTTATGTTTTTTTTTTAATTTCGTGTAACCTTATTTCATATACCTTAATTTTCAGTATAATTTATTAGGTAGGGGTTAATATGTACTGGGATAAACAAGCAAAGGTCGCCCTCAGAATACAATTGTTAAAAATATATTAGGTTCTAAAACTCCTTTAATAATTAGATTGCCTTGAATGCTAAATGAGGAAAGGTTAAACGTTAGTTTCAGTAATCTAACTTAAGCCACAGTCTGATAGCATATCTGAGGCTGTCAGACTATTATTTATATAAATTTTGACGAACTTTGTTTTACTTCCTTTACCAAATAGGAGTCGTAAAAATTGATGTTTAATTATTATATTAAGACTTTCCTGGAAAAACAAACATTTAGGACAATGATTTGCTTCAATGGCTCTTATTTTCAAATACTGATTTCAGAAGTCCTCAGAGAGAAATATCCTGAAAAAAAATCCTAAAATCAAATGTAAACAAAAACAATGCTAAAAAATGTATAACGAGTAATCATTTGTGCTATAATTTCCGAAATTAGATAATACAATTTCACATATATAAGTTAATAAATGTAGAGAATTGGAGCAGGGAAACATGCTTACAGCTAGGTACCGAGTGTACCCAACATGTGGTGATTATTAATACGTAACACCGCGCGTGGTGGTTGATTTAATTAATAGGCACAGTGGGTAGGTGCTACATTGGCCAGTTCCATCGTTAGAAATGAGCAGTTAAGAACTTAAGCGGTTACAGCAGTGGTTGTAAATGATTGCTCATGGACGAAACAAGTGTTATAATCGTTTGTAGGAGATATCGATTGCTAAATGGCTGCCATAAAGGCAATGAAAAATATTAATATGGAGGTCGAGGGGATACGGGAAGACTTGATTTATTAATATAAGGAAAGTGGTGGCCAAAATAGGTGGTGCAAAATTACACTATGCCAAGGGTATGCGTGGTCAAATAATATGAAAAACGGAAACGATGGTTTACTGTACCCAATGGAATGTACCATATTCTTTCTCGTTGTCTTAATTAGCATCGGGATGAAAGCCCATTTGGCTTAATTTTCTCAAGGCAGAAAGCAAAGCACGCCCGTGATGGCAGAAGGCAGGTAAAGAGAGGATCAGATTAGAGGAAAATTTCGCGTAACTTAATAATCTTGAAAAAATATTAATAATCCATGATAATTGATTGAGATTGACGGAACAAGGCAAGGAAGGAGGGGAAGGGACTGTTGAAACATACGTAAGGATGAGAGAAATAAAAGAATGCTTATACGAGGGTCATCCGGAAAGTAGTACCCGTTCGTGCCGCATGAAGTGCTGACGACGCGAGTAGCCGCTGGACGAGGTCAGATAGCTTCAGTGGCTTGTCTGCCTTCTCTGAGCCAAGTTGCGTGACGCTAGCATTGCCTGTGTTGTTTCTGTGATTGTTTACAATGTTTAAAAAAATTGAGAACGCCGCCAGTTGTGAATTGAGGGCAGTGATTAAATTCCTCAATGCAAGAAACGTTCGCCCATGTGATATTCATCGCCAATTAAAGGAGGTGTATGGAGACAATGTAATGGACGAGTCGTCTGTTCGGCGGTGGTGTCGCAACTTCAACATGGGGAGGGGGAACACACACGACGATGAGCGTTCGGAGAGACCGTCTGTCATTACAGACCAACTGGTGAGCTCAGTTGACGAATTCGTGAGGAACGATCGGCGCGTCACAATTGATGACATCTGTGAGCATTTTCCCAATGTTTCTCGAACAATTGTTCATGAAATTGTTAAACACCATCTGCATTATGCAAAAATTTGTGCAAGATGGGTCCCTCGCGTATCTCAATGAGCTGGCGGCGAAGGACTATGCAGCAGGAATACAGAAACTTGTCACACGTTATGACAAATGCCTTAATTTGCTTGGAGATTATGTTGAGAAGTAGTTTAAAGTATCCTCTTTCAAATAAAATTTTTTATGTTTGTTAATATTTACTTTTGTGTCTTTATTTCACGAACGGGTACTACTTTCCGGATGACCCTCGTATATTCTATTATTATTATTATAGTAAAAGTTACTAAAGCAATATTTATGATCATAGCATAATATAAATTATGTATTCACGCAATATAGCAAGTTAATTAATTAATAATTATTAAAAGTAATTGTTTTACAACATTGGAGAAAATACAAATGTAGTAATAGGAGCAGAAGACGATTTCAAATTGGTTTATTTCGTATGAAGAGAGATTCCAATAAATTCTAAAGATGGATATATATATACACACATATGTAGTTGTGTATGTATATATATATACATATATATATATATATATATATATATATATATATATATATACATATATATATATATATACACACAATAAAGATTTTTGGGCGGAAGAAAATTACTCGGAATTCATTTTATTTTTCCAGATTCAAAGTAAAGCTGAAGAGATGAAAGTTTAATCTGACAAAAATATCGGCAACAATTTTTCGCTGTTGTATGTTACCTATCATTAAAAGAAAGTACGAGTATTAGTGAAAATAAGATGGTACGTGTAAAATGCTAAAGAAATGGAACTTACCTAGCTTTTAGAAAGAAGACAGATGAAATGTTTGGGTAGAAATGGAAAAGTGTCAGGATATCTCAAAGGTCGATGAATTGACTTGAAAATCGGAGCTGTGAAAGCAGTAAAGTTAGCAAGAAATTACTCAAAGATACTTACGTAAGAAGAGTTAAAAAATAAAGAAGAATTTCCAGAATGGAATGGATTTTTTTGTTTCTTCTTTCCTCTCAAAGAGAGAGGAATATACACAAAGGTGCGAACCAATAGAAGGCGCAAGGTATAAAATTATTTCAAATATAATTAGCCGCTATTCTCTAAAAGCAAGGGAAAAATAGTTGAAGGTCTCATGTAATGTGATCAGTTTACTATAACAAAATATCACAGAGAAGAGTTGAATTAGCTTATTGAACTGAAAGAAATAACTTCAAAGTAATCTTGTGAAAGGGAATTGAGTATCAAAGGGAAAAGCGAAATTTAAACGGGAAATAAAGAGAGAATGAGATGACGGAAGAATACCCGAAGAAATTTGAAAATTAGAAAGGTGTGAACAAAAGAACACTGTATGGGTGATTATGAAGAATATATCCTGTTTGAACTTACACTGAACTGAGGGTTTAATAGTAATACAAAGCACAAAGAGTTTTTAGGATCCATTTTATAGACTAATGAAATCCGACAAAAGAAGCAGAAAATAAAAATCGGTAATTGAGAGCCCGAAAACCATGCAATGGAAAGGATTTTAATGCACTTCCATAGGAACTTTGTTGTCCATATGTCATAGTAGAAAGGTTTACCTTTCGGCGTTTGCAACGAAAAATTAGACAATAATTTTAGATTGAACGATATAACTTGGGGCGAAAAGATTTGAAGTGAAGCTTGGCTTCGGAAAAAACAAGTGTTTTTTTAGAAACCATCATCTAACTTGGAATAAGAATTATACGCAAATCAGTGATAAATAAACATTTATTGATTAACAGCAAGTGTTTAGTAACTTTCAATGAAATGAAATAGCAATCGTTTTACAAATAATAAACATAGGAGTGCAATAAAAGCAGTAGAATAAATTTCATTCCATATCAAGAAGTAATGGTTTTGATAAATGTTGCTGGGTAAGGATCAAATAAGATAAAGGGTGGAAGTAATACAAGAAAGCGTTGTATCAATCTTTGCCTCCTGTCATTATTTAGATGAAAAAAAAGAAAGATACTCAAAAGGATTAATCTTGCGTAAGCTATTGCAATGAGTGCGCTTTTAGACATACATTTTAAGAGCATACATTTTAAGGACTGATCTGAAAATAATCTTGTTCTACTTGAAAAAACTGTGATTACATACGTCTTAAATGCTAACGTAAATTAAAAGTAAAAATGGTTAATGGAAAAATGTAAAATGACGATAATTTCAGAGAGGATCAACTGAAGTATAACGGTTAGAAGATTTTTTTTACCTAGAAAGCAACATAGCCATTGACGAAAATACGAGATCCTATATCCTCTCCCGCTATGTCGGGGGAGGAGAGAGGATCTCCCTTATTTGTCTTCTTTTCTGACCATTTCACCTTTTCCATACTTCTACACACCCAAATATCAAAATCTGAAAAGGAAAAAAAAACCTAAAGAGGACGATGAACGTCGGAACCGGGGTCGTATCGTAATAAATTTTCAGCGGAATCACAAAGTTACTGTTTTTTTAATTGCCAATATGAATCGATTCCATGAAGTTACGTCGTAAACCATCAATTATATCAAAATCTGAACATCTATTAGATATAAATAATATGATTACTATATGAATGATTGAATTCAAGCAAGAAAGACTGATAAAGCAGATCTGATGGTATAAAAGAAGGTAAAAAGTGGAAATCGACCAAACTATTTGTTTTTAATCATTGGATGTGGCATTTTTTGAATGCATTAGGTCAAGCTTAGGAGAGCAACGGTACTTAGTCCCTACCTCATTTACAAACTTACCTTGACAGTTACCTTACCCTTAATTACCTATACTCTTAATTAAAGTATTGTCCAGAAATTATCCTAGACATGACAAAAACTGGGAAATAGATAGGCTTAATTGTGACTCCAAAACGTGGCTAATGATCATGTGCTTATGGAAAAGTGAGAAGAGAGTATGAAAGTGACGTCTTAGGGAGCAAGAAACTTCTGAGGGAGTCAGAAGAGTAGTGGAGAAAGCTAAACTGTTCGAATGCGCCTTCCGAAAAGGACCAGAGTTGTTGCGGCGAAGGAGGAGATGCGGATGATGAAGGAGGAGCAGCCGGGGATGAAAGGGCTGGATGCCGGGGGGTTAAGTAAACAGTCGGCTCAGGGAGCAGGCAAATTATAGGATACTCTCTTTTCTTGTGCACATCCCTTTTTTCTCGACACATCTTCGTCCTCGGAGAGGAGGGATAAAGAAACACTGAAATCTCTTCCCACAAGTTTACTTTCGAAAAAAAACCAGAGCACAAAGAGAAGGGATAAAGCTGGATGCAAATTGGGGACATATGCGCAAAGAATGAATAATGGAAACGACTGAAAAAAATTTGCATTCGAAATTACTTCCCATAAAACAAGTGAAAGCGTACGAGGACGAAATAGAGTTTGTGTGGGGTTGCGAAAGGAATTCCCACTAGAGAATTTCTTTCTTTTAATTTGGAGCATTAAATAAAAACAAATAGAGGGAACCAAGTCGACGACCGCCTACCTCTCTCTGCCTAGCGCTTAGAAGGGTGGAGAAGCTGTAATGAAGCGGACAGCGCCTCGGAAGACGGGGTAGGGGACGTTTCTTTATTGAATCAAATAAAGAAACGAGAGGCCGGCTCAAATCGCTCCCTTTTTCACTATGAATATTTCAAATGACTTCTCATGAATTAGGGTCACTGTGACCAACCAAATTACCGGAAGCGATACCCTCGCAGGACGTTAGGTCCCAAATATATGATATCCGACCTAAAAATGAGTTATGGATGCCATGTGTCATACTAAATTGAATTTATTTATGGGCCTGATACGAATATTACAACGTTATGTAAAGATCAGAGCTGACGTGGTTAGTTAGCTCTCATTTCCTAACTAGTAGTTTGAGGTCTCCATACTCATTTGGAGCAAGAAAATATTGCTCAAAGTTTTCGCTAACTTAATTTGATGACCTCCAAATCACATCACAAGGGAACCTCAATGAAATTATGTCAACACTTCAGCATAGATCTTTGTTTTGAAATTTTTCAATTTAAATTAATATAGTCGTAGCTTTAAATGAACGTACAGGGTTCGTCCGGAAAATAAGAGTAATAAGCTCAGGAAAAAAAATTATTACACTTTTACATATCTTAAGCTAATATAGTATTCCTCAAAATAGGACCCTTGTGAGTCGATACACTTGTTCCAGCGGCGTTCCCATTCCTGGAACGCTCCCGCGAAGGCATCATCGGGAACCTCTCGAAGACTCGTCGTCGACCTCTTCTCTGCCCTCCACGAACATCTTGTGCCACCGAAAGATCATGTTTCTGGACATGGCTGACTCCCCGTAAGCCTGGTTAATCATACCGACAGTTTCGGTAGACGATTTCCCAAGCTTTACCGCAAATTTGATGGAATAACGCTGCTCCAAAAACTTCGGCATCGCGTTCCGTGACGTGGGTCGAGCGTGGAGGTTCGCGTTAACAGAGCTCCTCACTACACCACAGCTCAGAGCCGACTGCCTTTTTCAGCGTCGCTTGCCAACATACCCCCCTCCAATCGCAGCCCGTCAGAGCGGTGCTGGGCGCGCCGGGAGCGGCGCGCCCAGCCCAGGAGTCAGTACACTTATTTTCCGGACGAACCCTGTACATTTTATCGGTAAATGTATACATGCTTCAAGTTTATTTTAATTTTCAGCTTCTATTCATCAACAAAAGCTAATATTATGAGAACCAAATTTCACAAAAAATGGTTGCATATTCTCCCGTTAATGATTCCTAAGAATGCCATTAATATCGGACTTTAAGTTAAATTTACCGACATTTTGAATACAAAGACATTGGAAGATGACCTTTTGAAGAAAATAATTTAAAATATTTTTTGAAGTACACAGAAAGCACAAATTGAATCTATTTTTACGATTTCACGTGAAGACAAATAAAATACCTGGATTGCGCTGAATTTAGAATATTAAAAAAGAGTGTTTAATGGAGGTATTTTATGGCATTGTAATCATAATATACTATAGAGCTATATGGTGTAGAATATTCTCAGCGATGCTGTTTTTTTACAAACCACACGTAAAAAGGCTTTAAAAAAAACTAATGAGCCCCCAGTCTTTGAATATTCACAAAAATAAACTCCTCTAAGAAAAAAGTGGATAACCGATACATAGACATCAGCTTGTAATATCAGTATATCTCATAGACACCAGGAATGTACACGTATTTCTTGTATTTCATATGCGATGCGAATTTCATATCGGAGTATTATTCGGATTAAAGTTCCTCCTGCATGACTAGGTTTGGAGAAAAGGAAAATATTCCTTTCTACAAATGTACGACTAACAATCGCTGCATAGGATCATACTATTAATATCTTCCAAAATGTCCGCCACAAAATAGAGCAAAATATTATAATATTTTTCAAACAACAATGCGGCGAAAGAAGGCAGTGCCGTACGGAAGAAGGAACAATCATATTTTTCTGTCTTCCTTTCAATGATATTTTGACATTTTATCATGAATGAAGGGAAAATTAAGATAGAAGTTAATTAATACCCTTACAGTTTTGGTCCAAGAAATTTATAAAATATATAAAACAATATTTTTTCAAAATATTCAATTATCACTCTGCCCCTTCGTATGACAATGAAACAAGAGTATCATTAAATAGTTAGAAAGTGGGATTGAAAAACATTATTCACGGACAATATCTAAGGTTTGGAGATTCCAGTTACCGCCTAAGAAACCATAAAAAATATGCTCAAGTGAGGACCTTGCACTGTTCGTTGGTACATAATACGTACAAGAAAGAGCATACTTCCATATCCCTGTGTAGTATGCATATTGCGTATACACATTAGTAATGCGTATATTATAACGTTTAGGATACTAATTTGCATGAATCACCATGTTGATTGAGGATGAATTAGGTGCCTTGTGGCAAAAAGTGTAAAATAGTAAATACATAGGGATTTAAAATTTGCCACGAGTGGAGAGAAAATTTACCATTGTAATCAGCCTTTTCTAAACTGCAGGGTTTACGGAGTAATGTCGTCCTTTCTGTACTTATATGCTACTGGCACAAGTAAAAGTCGAAATTGAGTGGTCCCTTGGAATTCAACTGCAGCTTTCGGACTGTGAATCCATCTCTCATCGCCAATTCCAATGCCCATTCATCCTTCAATATCTTTCAATCCCCAGATTGGAAGTGACAAGGGTCCTCCTTTCTCCCCATGCAGCGGTAATTACTTTTCACACCCCCGCAGCTAACTTTCCCGCATCCTTCTTTAATTATCGGCAGAATATTTCCCCCTCTTATTAATGTTTCCATCTCACCCTTCTAAGTAACTTTACTTGTACTCTTTACTTCCTCTTTCCTCTCCGTCACTACTCATGAGATCTCGAGTTTTCATTATTGAAAAAGAACAATATTAAATTACATAGAATGAGACGAATGCTTTCTACGGACTCATTAACCGTCATTGAGGCCTACAAAAGCCTGAATAAACAAAGAAGGAATGGGAATGTCAAAAATACAGGTGAAGGTTTCCCGTCACTCTCTACCGTTAAGAGAAAGAAATTTATAATTTCCCGAGCTTCATTAAAATCATAAAAAGCTATAAAATCGACTAATTTGAACACACATAACAGAAAAATATTCTGCTGGCGCAAAAATTAATAAAAAAAGCACAAAATGCAAAACAAACTCAGGGTATATCATGGCTGTAATACATTAAGTTTCGATTTGGATGAAAGCATCTATTTTCATGATCATTAAATTGAAAGAAGAAATAATATTTTATAGTGATTTTTATTGACATTATGGGAACATCAAATTATTATCAATGGCCATTGGTTGATGGACAGCCATTGACCATCGATCAAGACGTAAACCTAATACTTTTGAATTCACTTATTATCCCTTGCGTCTGCGTTCAAAATTGGTTGGTCGATTCGGATTTCATCTTATTGCTCTCAGGTCTTTCCTGCAAGAGGGGAATCAGATTTTCGTAAATTCTAACTCTTGCTGCTCACAGACAAACGATAACGGCTACGAATGAAAGGGATCGGCTGAAAGGGGTGCGAGATTAGAGCAACTCCCCTCCCTTAAGTTACTCGTCTTCTCCCATGTAATCCGAGGAAAAAAGGAAATAAGTGGTCGGGAGAGGCGGGGAAGATAGCGCGTGGGAGGAACGATGCGTAGGGAGGGAAGACTGAAAGACGGAGACCACCTCCTACCCAGACCCGGTCCTACGTGGATTAAAATGCTCCGGCGAGGATTTGCACATGGGCCGGGGGGGATGCCTCAATCCCACCTCGGTCCCCCCCTCTCCTCCTGCAGCTGCCCAATCTCCTCGGGGGACTTTATCTTCCCACGACGTCGCAAAGATGGGCATATCCTATTCCTTCATCACATATTCCCCCATGCCTTCACTGCCTCTTTCACTTCGTTCCACTTCGGTGGCCTTTAATTGTTTCATCCTTTCTGTCGACGTAATCCGAAGACATTCACTTTGCTTTTACAATCACATAATCTGAAAAGCCACACGAACAAACATACATGGGCTAGTGTGTACCTATGTCATAGAAGCTTTTAATATTCAATGGCGTTCACTTATGCTTTATGTACACGTTTTTCATTACAGTGACAAGAAAAACAGAAAGATCAAATAATAAAAATCACTAACAGTCATATGTGTATTTCGGTGTTCCCATTCACCTTCACCCGGGTGAGAGTCACACTCTTCTGATTTTTTCCTAGTTTTTGTTTTGTTAATCCTTTTCTTTTGACTGTAACGAAATGTGAGTGCATCAACCAAAAGTGAACACCATAGAGATGCTTTCTAAGTAATGTAAATTGGAATTATGTGTGTACGTAAGTATATATATATATATATATATATATATATATATATATATATATATATATATATATATATATATATATATATATATATATATTTTTTTTTTTTTTTTCGAAAAAGAACGCTCTCCGGTAACGCTCAAATATATAACGACATTGATATAGAGTTATAAAACACAGAAACACAAAGAAAGGACACTCACACATGTAGCTTTGACGTTTGGATGGCAAGACTTACATTATCAGAATATATACAAATATATATTTATAAATTATATATATATATATATATATATATACATA
This sequence comes from Hetaerina americana, assembly GCF_022747635.1. Lineage (NCBI taxonomy): Eukaryota > Metazoa > Arthropoda > Insecta > Odonata > Calopterygidae > Hetaerina > Hetaerina americana. The sequence continues at coordinate 84,641,039 of NW_027286985.1, read as the reverse complement.
TATATATATATATATATATATATATATATATATATATATATATATACACTTATATATTAATGGAAATATAGAGGTTAGGAGTTAGGTGACAGTCCTCTCGTAATTATACTGGCCTCAAATGTATCTACACCGACATGTTTACCTAGACTCGCCCCTCACCAAATAATTTTAAACAGATATTAAAACCTTAAACGAGCCATTGCAAAAAAGGCACTATCTTCATTTTTAAACCTTACATTCCTAGGATGATATCGTATAAGTTATCGTAAGAAATGTTTTCCAAATACTTTGTAATTTTTGAACAACTACTAACTGTTGATTTCCAAAAACCTCAGTGTAATATTTGAATTCTTCGAAACATTTTTTGATATTCTTAAAATCACAAAAATCCTTTCTATATCCACTTTAGCACCCAAAATTCCTTGTCGCGAATTCTCTTTCCAAATATCTCCTTCTCAAATATATCCTCTTCGTTCCACCTTGCCGAGGGAATGCCGTAGGCTTTCTATGTATTTCTTAATGGAGGGGCTGTAACGGCATATTCTAATCGTTAAAAGGGAGAGAAAATGTTATGGAGGGTTTGGTGTGTGGTGGGTGGCCACTGCGGAGATGGAGAAATCGTTCGTTATTTGTTAATGTTCTAGGACGGACCTGGTAAATGTATTACTGTATTTTGGAGGCTAAAATCTATGTCAAAGATGGTTCGAATTAGAGGGTTAAAGTGAAAGTCTATGAGCTAAGAATCAGTCAAATAAACAGATATGGATGAAATAAGTGATAAAAACAGGAAGAATACGGATTTACGACAGAATACGAAAGATATTACATGAAGCCAAAGATGGAATACGAACGTGTGGCCATTGTGATGCTACCAAGGGAGGAGTTTGAAGATTTTTATTAGAAGTAAAGTATTCTGTAGATGGCTCATGAAGACATTAACCTAAGTTGTGGCCATGTTGGTGCTTTTGACGGTGCCTTTTATCGGAGAGAAAAATTTGGCATTGAAGCTGAATTTTGGCTAGTTGACACTAAATTTGCTAGGCGGGTGAGAAATCTTATAAGTGGGAGTGTGGATGTATGTGGATAATCAGAGTTAGTCATAGATAACAACGGAGATCTCGTCAAAGTACTCAGTGCCAAGTTTTTACTTGCACTACCAGAAAAATTCCTTAAACAAAACCACACCATCCTGATTGCCTCCATCTTGTCACCACCTACTAGGGAGAGTGAAATAAAAACCTTGAAAAACATTTTTTTAACCTTGCAATTTTTTTAATGCAAAAGTTTCTCAATTAAATTGTTTTAATATGTACTCTTCATGGTGGGCAATTGAAATATTCCAGCACTTTGAAAGTTTATGACAACCCTATAAATACCATGACTTTAATTGCTACTGAGGCCAGTGGTTTCATTACTTGGTGAGCCTGTCCTGATCAAGAGAAATCTCGTAGAAAAGTTACTCCATATTTTTACCATCAGGAATCATGCTACTAACTATGTAACTTTCTCTCATTCTCATAAAACCATGGCTATCATCATTGCAAACTAACAGGACAGTGATACACCATTTTGAAATTTTAGTTCCCTTTCCAGGATTTATTTTGATTCACCCTCATAATACCTCGGTTTTAACAGAATCCGTCAAATTTCACGCCATGACTAATAAACATGAATATACAACCCTTCTCCCTTTAGCATGGAAACTCGTCTCTTTCTGGAAATTTTCTCGACCTATTAGAGTCCGCTAAACACCCACTTCTCCTGCCTGTCCTCCACTCCACATTCTCCACTCTGCAAACGCCTAATGTGTGAATCCTATCCTATCCTCCGCTTCAAAATTTATTTTTTAAAATCTCAACGGCCACTTACACCCCAAAAAAATATCACATACCGCCTTTCTTGTGACTCCTTCCCAACTTTCTGCACAGGAGAATTCACGCCTCTTTCCGTTCGTATAAAAATCATGATTACTACTCAATATCTTCCTCACTCCTCAACTACCCTTACGCCCTTAATTCGCATGCAATTTTTTACTCTTCCAAAATTACCATTGGGAAAATATATTTTATGGACTTAAAATAATATCTACTATATTTGGTGCCTACCGGAAAGAAGCAGCTGCAGCCGAAGTATCAGATTGGCTTACCTAAAAAATAAAGAAGAAAGTGCCAATTAAGGAGAGAATTAATCAGAAGATATCAAATGTAAGACATTTAGGGTAAATTGCTGATAAATATTAAATATTTGCAACATATAAAATGTCATATCAGTGGAATTGAAAATGCTATTTACAATAAGAGCTATTTACATAAAGTTTGCATCAGCAAAAGCCTAAGCCAAAATTAATATATGGTACTGAATAGAAAAACTCTAATACCGGTAGTTTGATCAGCACGGCGACGCTCTATGTGAGGAGGATTGATGCGTTGTAAAGATAAAAAGCCGACCGAAATACCGGTTTTTTTTACGGTATTATTTTGCTTCTTAATATTCTCATAGTGTAAAGTAACAAAGGCTATATCTATTTAAAGTTTAAACGCTGATTCGTTGACGTGCATTATACATAAATACTTAAATAAGAAGATTACTGCTAGGAGTTGATTATGATTAGCAATTATTTGACGATATGTGTAGCTCTTAGTCCAGTGACCATTCATTAGCAATTTTATTTGGAGATGAAAAGAAATTAGAAGGTGATATCTCACGGTTGAGGTCAAATATATAATTAATTTTCACGCTTCATATAAAAGTTTTGATGAGTCTTTTTTTAACATCCTTACTCAATGATTCTAACATCAATTTCTTCTTCCTAGGGAAAGGTTATTTGCCTAAAGCAATTCTCCATACATCTCTACTACTTTAACCATCTTGTTCCACAGTAATTTCACGATAGAAAAACTATTACAATATACTCTAGTTTTTGCCCTCGTATTTTAACGATAAGCCTTTCTCTTTCCCGACACCTCAAAACCGTTATTTTTTTTGCACTAATTATCATCTGATACCGGTCACATACTTTCTAATGCGCTTATCAATCATTATAATAGCTGAACTGTTTATCTAGCTAAAGTTTGATTATCCTGAAACCTACTTCAAACCAAAAACTTGTTTTTAATAACTATAAACTTATTTTATGAAATTCCAACCGGCTGTCATTTCTTTTCCTAGGCTTTCCAACGACTTATTAACCATTTCCCCCATGCTTACGTTGAGAAACACGGATTATAATGGTTACCATTGTGTCACTGCCCGTCATAACAGTCTCTTTCATGAGTCTCCATGCGCTGCATGCACCTGAGTAGGCTGAGACTTGTAAAGGTCGCGCATAAGTCCCTCTATTCTACTCCTATCTGCTCGTTCTACCAAATTCACTCCAATATAGGCGTCCTCTAAATATACGAAACAAAAAAATATGTTTTGATTCCAGTTTATGGTCATTGGTATTACGTAGTTTATTTCCATTAATGCCATAGTATTAACAACGCGTACGTATTCCAACCCTCTTTGCGAACTGACCGTTAAAGTAACCATTTTACTTCTTCTCGACCCTACTTTTATTATTTCGCTATAATTTAGGCGTAAGCCAAAGATATCTTCATCTTTTCTCATCATCTCTTTTTATGTTTAAATTTACTAGTCTAATATGTTCGCCCTGTTTATCCTCAATATGTTTTTTCTATCACTTTTGAATCGTTTTTGATTGAATTAACATTAATTTTTACCCCATCGTGGATAGTATGCACGGATTTTCCGTTGCAAACACAAAATGATGCATAGTGGAAACATTGAGGAAAAACAAATGGGAACGGAGACATAGTTTGGAGGCAATGGAATAAGGACGACTGTTCTGAGAAGAAGTAAGATGGGTAAAAAGGGAAGATGGAGTAAAGGGAGACGAATTTGAAATGGTTTAGAGGTGATAGAAAATATAATATGCTTAAGAAGAAAGTGAACTAAATGAGTAGAATTTCATTGTTAGTTCAATAGAATATGCAATGAAGAATGTGTTCAGGATCAACCGCTAATAGAGACTATATACGAGAGAATAGACGATTTCGTTTATGGTACATGTAGAGCTACATTTTTAACCGGGAACGATTAGAGGGGTAATTAATCAAAGGGAGAAATATTTTGGTTTTTCTGCTGAGCGCTGATAGAAGCATCCTCGATATTGGCCACTGGAACATCTATGAATTTTATTCCCCAACGGAAAAGACGAAAGGAATAAAAAATTTGAAAACTCAATGGAAAGAAGTCGGGAAAAATATCCTCGAAATATTTCACTGAGCTCGATCCTGTCTTTTTCGCCTCCCTCGCTCTCTTCTTTTCTTAATATTACAATTTCATTTAATTAATCTGCTAGGACGTGTGTTAGTCTTCCATTTTGCGACAATCCAAGAGAGACAATTCAAGGTGAATGAAAGTAAGTGGAAAACCGAGGTGCAAAACGAAAGGCTCATAGCCATTTGGGTTAACTCTGGCATTGACGAGGAAGCAAAGGAGCTTCAGTACATACATACTGTTTCCGCTAAATCTTAATAACAATAGAATTGATATTCCCCTTCATCTAATCACTTCAACTTGCCAATCATCTTTCAAAATATTTTGTCTAACAACTGCTTTAATAGATAACAACTGCTTTTATATATAACAAATAAGCGAATTAGTTCATACTCATTTATGGCAGACTCTAACTTTCGGAGAAAAACATATTCCGAATTATGAAAAAAATTCAATTTATCAATGATGATTTCGGCAAAAATAAAATTTTGATCAATGCAAAATGAATTAATTTTCATAATTATACAGACCATGTATCAAGGATTATATGAATTTCAAAATTATATCTATGTCCCTATTTAAATGAGATGAAATTATTGACTTCCACACACACACAAGAACACGACCCAGGTTTTGACTTTGAACGTCATAATCAGGTGATGATGCCGTTCAACGTCGAAACCTGGGTCGTGTTTTTAAATCAAGTGCGTGGAATTACAAAGTCAATAATGTCATTTCATTTCAATATGTTACGCAAATTCTATAAAGTTATGCTTGGGACAACAAATGTCCCTATTTGTACGTTAATTATGAAACACTCAACATAGGTTTAATAAGTTCAGGGATATCTTTAGGGGAACATTAACTTATTTTCTCATTACCTATGAATAAATTTACGTTCCAAACTAGCTTACATATTGGTTGTCATGAGCCTCCCTTAATGGGCACTAAATACTATGTTTAATAAATTTTTAAATAAAAAAATATTCTCATAAAATATATGCCCTCCGAAGTGAAAATAACAACATAAAAAATTTCAAAAGTTCTATAGTGATATACCCATTACTAAAAGAGTGTGACGAAGGAAGGTACCTTCTCAAATAACCATGCAGGAATGCAGAGATGCCCTCTAGAAGGAGAGAGGAAGAGATTCAGATAACAGGATAGCTTGAAGAGCTATTACGAACGATTCTGAGATTGATAACCCATGTTAATGACAATCAATCAACAACAATCTTTCAAATATTTTAAATGCTCTTAACATGAGCAGTGCCGCTGATTCAACTAATCTAAGGGATCGCGTGAGGAATATTTTCACTCAGGCCTAACATTTTTGGATTGAGCATAATTATTATCACGCACATTTGTTTAACCCCGACATTATTTTCGGATACATGGAATCAACTATTACATGAAATAAGTCATAATTAATGAATAAAAAATGTATCCCACTCTTCTTCGTGCCGAATGAAAACTAACATGCAAACGAACATGATTTCATCAAATTTTCAAGTGAGCTTCGGCGTTGTGATCAGAGGAAGGCATCTTCGCACCTCGTACTAAAATAGAACGAAAGTATAGAAGGTGGTCCTGGGGGGGATTCTTCATTCGCTCACCATTTCGTGGAGCATTCTTATTAAAAAATTTACGATCGCCTTTGCGTGGAGAAGGGCCATCTTTTCGATTCCCCCAGATTGTTGTGCATCCTTGGCTCGGGTGCCTTCTCAAGATTGAGTAAATAAGGACATAACTCGGTCAATGGTCAACTTTTACACCCCACGCCCGCCCCATGTACGGGATAGACGAAATGAAATTTCTCCCTCGCGTGTTTACATAGTGCGACTCCGCCCCTACCTAGCCAACTGGAACGCTTCTGGCTGGCATGGGATGTGTGGTTGAACGGTTGGATGGGGGAGTGGGAAAGGGTTAAAAACATCTACATCTACATCTACTCAATACCCCGCAAGCCGCCGCAAGGGCGTGTGGCGGGGGGTGCTAGGACACCACCCATAATTTAGAAAAGAAAAATAATTAAAAAAAAAATCGCATGCAATAACGACAAAATCATATATAAAAAAAAAACATGGCATACATTCATGCATGAACACTTACACCCCACACACATGCAAACACTCAAACTACCAACTAACATACACATGCACCTGAAAGTATACCTAACATCTCTATAGTGTTTAATTTTGTTCCGACTTGTAAATTCAAAGTTTTTAATATTTCTAAAGTGACTTCGGTTTCTTGCTATTATGATTACTGATTGTTCGGGGAAAGAATGAGTATTTGTACCTATCTGTCTTGGAATCTATCTCCCTTAGTTTATCTTTGTGGTCTGATCTACCTAAGTAGTGTGGGGCCATTATAATTCCTTCAGTGTCATATTTAAACTCGTTTGTTCTGAACCTTTCTAAAAGTCTAAGCCTCGCTTGTTCTCTCCGCACTTCAAGTGGTTCCCAGCCTAAATCCCCTAAGAGACCTGTCACACTTGTGTTTTTATCATAACAATTTTTAACAAATCTAGCGGATTTTCTCTGGACTTTATCTAATTCTTTTTGCCAAATTTTCTCCCACGGATCCCAAATACTTGCGGCATATTCCAAATGAGGTCTAACTAGAGCAAAATAACACCTCTCTTTAACTTTTTCATTACATTTCCCCACCACCCGTTTTATGAAGCCAAGTTTCTTTAAAGCTGATCCGCATATTGTCCTTATATGTGCTCCCCATGAAAGGCGTGGTGTTAGAACAACCCCCAAATATTTAACTTGATTTGCCGTAGTCAATACTGAACCCTCTATTTTGTAGTTTATATCCTGTTCCTCGCTTCCTTTATTCCAAAATTTCAAAACTGCACATTTATCTATATTAAGTGTTAATCCCCATTTATTGCACCATTCCGAGATATTGTCTAAGTCTCTAGAGAGTAGCTCGCGATCTAGTTGGCTCCTTATTTCCCTGTATATCACCGTGTCGTCAGCAAATAACCTTAGATTGCTACTAACGTGTGTGCTTAAGTCATTTATGTATATTAAGAACAGAAGAGGCCCTATTACACTTCCCTGGGGGACGCCCGAAGTAACATCTCTCTCCGTTGAGCACAACCCATCTATGACTACTATTTGTTTGCGGTTTGACAAGAAGTCCCTAATCCAATTAATTATTTTCTCATTGATCCCATAGTATTTAAGTTTGTGTAACAATTTATTGTGTGGGACTTTGTCGAAGGCTTTTTTGAAATCCAGGAATACTGCATCGACTTGGGTGTTGTTTTCTCCCGATCTAAGTATATCGTGAATGAAGAGACCAAGTTGTGTTTCGCAAGATCTGCTTTTCCTAAATCCGTGCTGGTTGTGGATTAGTATTTTCCTACTATCAAGAAATTTCATAATGTTAGTGACAATAACGTGTTCCAATATTTTACAAGAGATCGATGTTAAAGAAATGGGTCGGTAATTGGTTGGTTTATCCCTATCGCCGCCTTTATAGATGGGAGTTATATGGGCTAGCTTCCAGTCGCGAGGCACTGAGCCTTCTTCTATCGATTTTAGAAAAACAATATGTAAAAATGGGGCAATGTCGTCAGCTAATTCCTTTAATATTCTAGCAGGTATTTCTTCCGGACCAGGTGCCTTGTGTGCTTTGATACTACGGAGCAGATGTACTATTCCCTGCTTGGTCAGTGTAAGATCGCTCATGTGTTCCCCGGGTGGGTGTGGAGGATCGTTTGGTGCGTTTGTGTTTTTGTTGTAGACGCTCTGGAAAAAATGGTTTAAAATATTTGCCTTTTTCACGCTATCTGTAATGATTTCTCCATTTTCCGTCTTCAAAGAGTGAACAGTGGGACGTTTACCCTGTATTTCCCTAACATAGGACCAGAATGACTTTGGATTTTCCTCAAGATATTCGCTTAGCATTTTAGATTTAAAAGAGTGTAGTGCTGTGCGCATAATACTTTTCGTCTTACTACGACATTCTTTTAGTAGCTGTTTGGTTGTATTCACAAAACTTATATCGTCACTTTTTAAACTCTTTTTGAAATTTGACTGTAGCTTTCTTTGCCTTCTTAATGCCGATCTGACTTCCCCGTTGTACCATCTAGGTTCCTTACTGTCGCATTTGAGTTTGGACGGGATGTACGTCTTTATTCCTTCGCGTAAAATATTTAAGAAATAATTCCAAGTGTTCTCTGTATTTGTTGTCAGTGTTTTTGTCTTGTATTCCGGTAATTTTATCTTTAAATATTCTCTTAGTCCGTTAAAATTTGCCTTGTTGTATAGGTATATTTTACGCTTTTCTTTGTTTATTTTGACGAACTTAGTTTTTAACTCCACAAGAATAGCCTTATGGTCACTGATTCCGTCTATTATTTCAATGTTAGTAATGATTTCGGGCATAGAAGTCGCAAAGATGTCTAGTATGCTTTGGCCCCGTGTTGGTGATTTAACTATTTGTTCTAAGGAGTGTTTTGTGAATATATGAAGGAGTTCTTGGCATGAATCTCTGTTTTTGGCAGATTTTCCCACGCAGTAGTTTTCCCAGTCAATTGACGGTAGATTTGTGTCACCAGCGATTATAGTAATACTGTTGCTTTGTCTGCTGCTGATAGTGGATATTTGTTCGTCGAGCTTGTGTAGGACATCTGTGTTAGAATCTGGGGGTCTATAAAATGAACACACGCATAGGCTTCTGCCGTTGTAGTCCTTAATGTTGCACCAAACGCTTTCTATGTCATCTACGTCGCATTCATATCGTTGGCTACTAAGATGTGACTTTACTGCAATGAATACTCCCCCACCCAACCTATTTGGTCTGTCCCTTCTGTAAATTGTGAAGCCGTTTGGAAAAACCTCATTGTTTGCTATATCTCCCGTGAGCCAACTTTCTGTTCCAACTACTATGTCTGCGTTTGTACTGACAAAAATATGTTCAATATCCGATATTTTGTTTCTAATGCTACGGCAATTTAATGTTATAATTTTAATATGGTAATAACTTCTTGTTTTTCGGTTTTATGTACGCTAACAAAACTGTTTTGAGACGATTCGTGGTGAACAGAGACAAAAGAATTACATTCACTTGCATTGCTATCTGTTATGTATGTAGAGGCACCAATTTTATTAAATTTACGTGGGTTATATGTTGTTTTAACGCAAGTGCTTGTTTGTTCAATATTTTTGGGGATTTGAGAGGCATTACCTGGACTGAATTGACAAAAAGCGCTGGATTCTACTTTATTTTTCCCAATATATGACCTACGCTCTTGCCTACCAGTTATGCTAAACCCTCGACACGTGTTCGTGTAACCTACGCGCTACCAACTGCGATGCCTCGGCAGTATAATGGACCCCGGAGCGATTAAGGGGTACCCGACACGATGAGAGGACGGGCCTCAGATCAACGAAGTCCGCTCCGATTCCCCGGCAAAATCCCAGCAATCTCTCATTTAAACCCTCAATGCGGCTCCAAACGAGCCTTCCGCGGTCTGAACGCGGCACAATACTACATATACTTAATTTAATTGGGACCTTAAACTCTGCCTCGACTCGTTTCACCTCCGAGTGCATCTCCTTAAAGGAGCGCAGGATCTCTTCAGATCCACGTTCCGAGGCGTCGTTTGTCCCGACATGAGCCACAATGCGTAGCTTGGAGCAGCCCGTATTACTGACGGCCGCCTTCACCGCCAGCGTCGCCTGGGGTACCCCGCCGCCCGGTATACACCAGGACGACAAGAATCCAACACCTCCCTCCTGTTGGACTCTGCGGCGCAGCGGGTTCATTATACGCCGGACATTTGAACTACCTAATATAACGGTTCCCTCCCTCCCCGACCGCTGATGCCTTACCCTAGGCAGTGCCCTCGGAGTAGGGATAGGGGCTGCAGGTACGGTGGTGCTGTCATCCGACAGCACCTGGTACCTGTTGGAGACGGGGATGGTATCTGCCTCCGCAGAGTCCAATCCTCGCCGCAGCGTTACCTTCCCCTTGCCCCGAGAGACGACCCTCCAATCGTCCGACCTACGGACGTGAGACACTCCCTCGTTGAGAGATGGGACACGGGGTAGGTCTCTAATCGCCCAGCCACGTGTTGCATTCGGACGAATCCGTGCACCCCTATGGGCGTGGCGGGTTTTCGAATTCCCACCCTGAGCACCATCTCTCCCGAGGGGAGCCCTCCGGCCGGCGATCTCCGATCGAAGCTCCCGCACCATTCTCTCCAGCATGACGATACGGGCCCTTAAAGCCGCGCATTCGCCAGTGCCTTCGAGCATAGCAACAGGGGACCTGGATGAAGCCATCCTAATTTAATTACCAAGTTCCCAACAAAAGCTAACCTGTATACACTATGCTAAAATTTCTAGAAGGGGTTAGCTAACTTTAGCTCAAACAATAAGTTACGATTTGGAATTGAATATGAAGCCTAAGTGGAAAAAACGATGTTTGAGTAAGGTCTGGTTTTCAGAGGACCAAAAGAAAGAAAAAGGAAAGCACTCACCGGTCACCAATCAGAGTCGAAGGACAAAAACCACCACAATCCACTAAATAAATTACTACTACAACACACAGGTTAACAAACCACACACAAAACGAAGCAACGTATACGTTGACACTACACTGCACTTCACTAAAACCAAAAGCACCAAGAATCGAGGTGGCAGGCAGGTAGTCTCTGGTGGGTCAAACCGGTTACCAGGAGCGCTCAGTAGGCAGGTCCGCTCAGGTTGAGGGCTAGAGAGAGAATGGGATGGGATATCCCTTGTTTACACGATTAGCAGTGTGGCCCTTCTGCTGTCCTATCACCGCAGGGGTCTCCAGCGAATGAATCATGTGTAGGAGTCCGTGAGATTCATTTTTCTCCTTGACTCTTACACGGGAAATAGTTTCTCTATCTCTACACAGCTATCTTAATTTTCTCTTCTATTCCACGGCCATTGAAGAATTCTTTCCCCATATTTTCTATTCCTTTATGGTTCCATGGTCGCCCTCTGGCCGTGAACGAATCCTACCAAACCCGGATCTTATATTACCATCACAAAAGTTTCTCGGCTCTTAATCTTCCTCCAAACCATCAATTCATCGCTGTTCTTTCTTATCCTGCTCCGTTGTCGTTTTTCCTAACTATTTCCAACCCACCGCTTCTCTCCTTAAGCTTATCTCCACAGTTTAGGAACTTTTGTTGTAATTAATAAGAACTCCCTTAATATCTCATAAAACAAGAGCATAGATAAAATAATAATAGAAGCATTTATATGATTCAATTTACAACTCTCGGGGAAAAAAAAGAGAATGGTGAACAGTGCCATCATGACGGGACTAAATTCTAGCTCTGACAGTCATGTCTCGTTAAGAATATCGGAAGTCGGCTCTCAGTTTCTCTAATGTATCTCTATCCAGACATTTCAGATGCTGAGAACTTGGTCTAATAACCCAAACCCTATCCTAAATATGTGTAAAAGTTTCAAAGCCTCTTTCCATATTAATGCTTTTATTTTATTTTTACCTTTTAGCCGATTGTCAAAAATTACAAATCAATCCACAAAACCTATTAGGTTATTTTTATATAAAAATCTTTGCCAGAAGGAGATGGATATCAATGTGCTCCATTCATTGAATTCACAATGGGAGAACAGAAGTGATCAAGCAGGAGGGTGAAATTTAAAAATAAAACCGAGGGGCGAAAATGCCGAAACATAAATTAACATACAGCCGGACAAGGAGACAATGAGGAGACGAAAAGTTGGTGATTGGTTTTATTTGTCGAATTGTATTAAACAGGTTACCAAATTCTTTAAATAAAATCAAACAGAAAATTTGGTATTGAATTGATTAGATATGTGATTTATTAAAAATAATTGCACAAGGAAAAATTAATATTTAATTGAGGAATAATTAAAAATGATGATATTTCCTAAATAAAAGAACATTCCTCAACACTTATGTGTCGAATTTCTCCCGGATTATTTCTGAGGCGTTTTAGAAGAAGCATTTTCTATCATTTTATATTGTAACAATTTTAGTTTTCATATTTGTTACATCGCAATAAAAGTAATATAGTATATACCAGTTCACTAGCAATAAAATTACTAATACCACCATCACGTTTTTTTCTTTAATTGGAGAAAAATAAGTGCGACCTGCCACGGCAAGATAGTTTTGGCGACTTGCCCAAATGTGCGTGAGTATAGTCTGATTCCGGGCTCGAAAAATATTCGCTCTCAGCCTCCAAACGGAGTGGAACTTATGAGCAATGCTCTCATTCTCCCTCACTTTCCCTCGGAACTCTAGGGAAGAGTTTTATTATATTTTAACAATGTTAATTTTACCCTCGTAAACGCTGCGCCAGGAATCTCAGTGAAAATGAGTTCCCTTCGTGCGAGAGAGTAGCTCATTATTCTTGGAGGCGAGAAAAAGTATAAGGGACTTTAGTTTTCGGCAGCCTCCTCTCATCTTACAGAGCATCGACGGCGTCCTGCTTTGATAGAAGTGATATTTTCGAAATCAAGCTTTTTGCAAATCCCCGTCGAACACAGTAATATCTAATAAGACACTATCCAATACATTAAACATTAACAATTCAGTTAAGAGATATATAAAAATATTAAAATGAAGATTTCAATAAAAATATTTGTCAACGATCATTTTCTATACTGATCCTTTTACCGATTTTAGAAAATTTCATGGCACAAAATAAATATTTGCTCATTTGATAGAACTCGTAAGTAGTGCAAATGAAGAACTAGAGAGAGAAATACAATTTCTACCCACATTTCTATTTTCCATGAAAGGTTAAGATTCCTCACCTACCAGTCTAGTGGTGAACTTATTTCTGCAAGCCGGAAGCAGAGGGGGTTGAACACCCTTCATTAGCAAGCACATGGCCCATCCTCCCGGTTTTCCTCCTCCTTTCCCCACTCCCCCTCCCCCATTATGATATCCTTATGTTTCCTCTTGCTGCTCTCTGCTATCATCGTTCTTTCTCGCCCCCGACCAACTTCGTGGAACACAGCCCATCTTCCCATGTAGTTGCTGGCTGTGAGTATCTTTTGTTTCTTGATCTACGATAACTTGTTAGCTTCCAAATATGGAGCATGAAGAGAAATACTCGCAATATTTATAAATATATACGTTATATAAACGAATGTAAGGAAACATAAATGCATGGTATCTGAACTTTATAGTAAATTAGTATCTTATGTTTCTCAAGTATTTATCTCATTCCAGACAGTGCGGGGTCATGGCCAATTCAACTTGAGCAAATAAAATTCAAATGTAAATAAAATTGTCATCATCATATAAATATTCTGATTATTTAGCGGTGAAATTTAAACTTATCGACCAAATTAATTATGAAATACTACATTGTCCAAGTAAAATGGTAATAGTTATTATACTCGTGACATTATATTGAAACTTGTTGGTACTTCAATTTCTTTAACTATATTCATTTGAAAAAAAATATCAAACGCAGTCTACCGCAAAGAGGATTAGAGAAGAATAACGGTAGATGTTAAAAATATATCGCAGAAGCGAATTTTTGACGAATCGTAGAAAATATACGACAATATAAATGATCATTCATTACATTCATATATTTCTCGCTAGGGGAATTATTTCTCCAATGTGAAATTTCCTTTCGGTTTTCCCATCTTTTTTCAATAATCCATTCAATATAACCAAATGTTCTTCGAATTTCCTTCTAACAACTCAATTAAACCGGTGAAATTCCATGAAAAAATATGCGACGAAAACCTTTTATTGATTATGTTATTTTTGATAGGTAAATTATTAATAAGACCGTGAGCCATAGATTATATAGAGTAGTATTCTGAAGGTTAAAATTTGAAAAGGATTTTGTTTAAAACGACTGGCAATTGAAGTGTTCAGACGGAAAAAAATGAAAGAATCACCTTCACCCTCCCGCAGGGGGGGACAGATAAGTTGGGAGAATGGTAGACAAGGGATACATCGGAAGGAAAGAGTTAAGGGTTAATGTGGTGTAGGTTGGCAGCGGATGTGGTGAGGAGAGGGCAGAAAAGGAAATCATAGAAGGTAAGAGGATGAAAGCAGAAAATCTATATTGGGAGCTTGATTGGCGTATTTTTGGTAATGAATCTACTCCGCAAGCAAATTAATTCTTATCATAAAGGCAGCTTCCAAGTGATCTCGCTCCTTTGACAGGTACGGGAGCGGCGGCGGCCATGGAAGCTTTTCTGTCTTGATGAACGGAATAAGGGCATATCCGTGGGATATTGACGTCACGCCGTGCAAACATCATCGAATTGCGAACTAATTTCGAAATTGGAGCTTTAATCGCCCACGTCCTTGTTTGAAAACGATTCCCTGGCGTCTACAGTCGATGAATTCAATCACAACGACGTTTGACGAAGGAAAGAGTCCCCATTTCTCCATTATTCTCTGACTGCGCTAATAAGGTCTGTCACCATTTAAAGAAATATTATCGAAAAAAGACGATAAATGACGTTTGAAATCCATTCAATATACCGGAAAATTTGTAGTCCATTAATGAAGAATACGTTGGAAGAAGAAAGGAGCCCCTTTCACTTAAAACATTTTAATCAAGCGGCATTTAACTAAGTAATCTACTTAGTAGTAACATTTGTCAATTCGTAAGGTGGCTTTATAGGTGAGGGTAGAGCTGTCCATTCCATTGATAAGCCAAGTGGTGTGTGTAATTCATACATCAGGGTCAGTTGTTTTCTTTATGCCAACCGTGGTTTCCCAGGAAAAACTGGTATTCGAAAAAATCACAAAACCTGGGTGAGGATTGTAGTGCGAACAGTCGTCATCCCGAATCCAACTCGGGTCCTCGTCCTTCCCACTTGACTACCACAACCAAAGACATCACTTAAAATCTCAATGAATGAAAATATTTTAAATCAATTTGAAATGGTAGAAATTGTTCCGAAACATTACGCCAGTAAATGCCGTGAGTTGTTACATGTTTTATATTGAAGTACATGTAAGGATGATGAACCATATATTTTTTGTTGTATCGGTAAATTTTTTATAAAAACGAAAAATGATTTGAAAAATTAAAAAAGTAATTAAAAGGTCATTGAAATGGTAAAACTCTTAAGCTGAAAAAATCTTAATTTTTATGAACTTTAAAATCATATTATCTTATACCAACTGGGAGGAAATTTTTGAGGACAATATTTTGAATAACGAAAAGAAAGTCCAATATTCATCACTGTCTTCATGCTCTTTATAAGCAGGAATAAAGGTAAAGGTATTCAAATCTAAAAAAAAGTCGTCCTTGGCATGTCATCAATCATTTTGACAGAGTTCACGGGAAGTAGAACAAAATTTTGCTTTTATTTATACTATTATTTTCATGTAAAAATTCAGGAAAACTTCGAGAAAAGCCACATTCCTAATAATTAAAATGTTACAAGAAAACATTCCAGGTAGTTACCAGTAATTTATTTATTTGGGATACATTGCTGTTAGGCGATAAGCCGGGTGGCAATGACATGATATAACAAACAGTAGTCATTCTTAAAACATATCACAGTGTCATTAAATAGTCGCCATTAAATAGTGTCATTTAACAATCCCATCATGTATACCTTTTGCATTCACGCCTAAATGATTTAATGCTTTTGGGTAAGGGCTTAAAGAGTTCATCAGGCAGCTGGTTCCACTCTTTGATTCCCATATTTAGGAACGAAAACTTGGCGGTGTTTGTCCTTTGGGGCATGTATTTGATTTTAAGCGGGTGATCATTCCTGCCGAGATAACATGGCTTATTTACACTCTCGTTCAGTTCTTTCCAGCCTCCGTCAGCTTTCAATATTTTAAAAATGGCACACAGTCTATTCAGCTTCCGTCTGTTCTTTAGTGACCCCCATCCTAGTGAGCCTAGCATGTCACTTACACTGTCGGTCTGCCTATGTCGCCCTAAAACGTACCTGGCAGCCTTCCTTTGCACTGCTTCTAATTTTTTCACATGCTCTATTTCAAAGGGATCCCATACTGTGGTCGCATATTCGACAATAGTTAATTAATAATTATTACTGGAAACTCGAGATAATGACTTGTATGAAAAATGGAGGAGATATGCATATTTTCAGAAATTAAGCTATACCATACTTCATATATTAAAGATAATAATGTGTAACATTTTAGGGGTAATTTTAATTTTTCTGCTTCAACAAAAATTCTATGGACAAGCCCAAACTTATCCACTCTTTCATGTTTAGTTTATTCGATCCAGAAACCCATTGTCAAATAACATAAGTATACAATAATTTATAAGAAACCCTTAGGATAAAACGTGGGTCTGTCTGAATTACTGAATTACTTGAAAATGATAGCGATCCGTACTGTACGTATGTCAAATTTCATTGGAAATATATTAGCTACCTTTTTAAAACTGTACATTTTCCTCCAGAGATATCAAACATAGAGACAGATTTTGTCAACTCTGATAGGCAATTGGATTTAAATATTCACAAATAATGCCGCAAATAAATACCCTCTCGAACATGAATATTATTTTTCAATACCAGAGATATTCAGGTCCCTGGCGAAACTTTTGGTATTCAATTACTTCACATACTGTTAGACTTATGGGTATCAAAACAGCTAATTGTATTGATACCAATCACTAAAGATGAACGTAAAATTTTCCTATTAATAAGATTTAATTAAGGTTTTTGTCAGTCTATCTGCGCTGACATTTTAGGCCTTGTGGTTCTAAGGTGGTTTAATCAAATATGCTTGATATTTCACTTGATAAATTGGTTACTTCTTTTCAGCAGGTGTTGTCATTCATTCATACAGTAGGGTTATTCTAAGGTAGCACAGAAGCAAGAGAGTGGTCTGTTCGGAGAAGTTCCTCCAAAGAGAACTTCGTAAAATGAAAGGGTGCTTGCTGGTCCTATCTTTTCCTCCTCCCACACTGAGGGACCAAGAACGTAAATCCGTTCCCAAAATCAGTCAATCCTTTTCATCAAGGCAGATCGCAGTCTGTGTTTTCGTAGCGTGTCGAGTTTGAACAATGGATTGAATCCATCAGGTGAATCGTCGCCAGAGTTCAGGAAACGCGGTTGTAAACGTTTGTCCACATCCACCTCGACCCATTCTCCGTCCTCCAAAACTACCTTTTCTCCTAAATTTCCTCATATTAATCCGCTGCGTAGAAGGAGTGACCTAAAACCCTTCTGTGGATCGGTGAAAGGGAGCACAACGGACCAATTGTCAAAATTATATCGTAAGAGCCACTTTGGGTTGAGGATGATATAACAGAGAGGCAAGGTAAATATAAATTTAACTTTCGAATGGCGACGCAAGAAAATATTTAAATGAATAGAGGCCACATTTAGCTTATATCAATTGCATTATTGAATTTTGACGCTCGAAAGCATTTCATGACGTAGAAGAGTACGAGAAAATTTTGTTATTGCAATTACAGCACTCTTTAACTAAAAGTAAAAAAGGAATCAATGTTATGCCTCGACGGACGAGGTAAATCAGGTTTAATCAGAATGGAACGGACAAAGAAATAAATAGAAAAGAGAAAAATAAACTAAAGCCTGGATCTGTGCCTATTCATTCCAAGTCACTGAAGACTTCGAAATTAGATGGTGAGTAAGGGTTTATTCTGACGACAGATTTGACAATTTTTTTTCCCTGCTTTCCCCAATCAGGCGATTGAAATCTTGATTTCGTTCCATTTTTAAACTTTGTCACACAAATTTAGTGTTGAAATGGATATTTTACTGGAAAGTTGGCATATTATAGCTTCATCTTCCTAAAATAAGTTCTGTAGCCAAAGAATTTGAGGGCGATGTGCTGATGACACCGAGATAACCTGTTAGAAAGATTAAAGTGGTATAGTCAAATGGATTACCGCGGGAAAAGCCCGAAAAAATTGTTGTTGACGACCTCTCTTGGTTATTTCCTTTATATTTGGAAACGGAGTTGATAATCAGAATGCTGACGAAGGGAAACGTGCTTGATTTATCAGTTTCATTATCGTTGAAATACAAAAATAAGAAAAAAATTAATTATACGTCATTGAATATTTATACAATAAAATATCTCTTATTTTGTGCTTCCTTTTATGACTAACACCAGGAATATTCCACGTTTTCGGATGCGTGGCTTTTAGTGTACTAATTTAATTCGGATTTACTAAAAATTAATTTCAGCAAATACTAAGTGATGCATGAGAGGACATTTTTAAAATCAAAGTTTAAAAAATTCTCTTTCTGTAACTAGTTTCCTTTTTACATAAGGGCTCGTAATACATGCACACGTATGAGCAGGTCTAAACATATCCTAGAGCTACGTTACTCCCCACTACTACTCTATCGGTTCAATCTTCACATTGTAGTCACCACTTCCACAACAACGGACATTTTTTTTCCTTTATCTTGAGGTGTCGAAAATAAACTTTCCATGAAAATATTTCGAAAGTTTCTCCCAAACCTGGCAATTTTTCTTCATTTCTGCAAACCTTCCAAAACTAGGCCATTAATCATTATGCTGACGTGATCATCGATCTCACAAAGAGGGAGAGGGGGGTATGAAATTTCCTCGGCCGAATGGCGGATTAAGAAGTGAGGTTCCGATCGAGTCAGCAATGCCAAGGGATAGGGATAGGGCGCCTGGAATCGGGTCCAGCGGGAGGGACCGGATCCTATCGCAACACTCACTTCAAACCACGGCCGGCGATTAACGCGTGTCGCGTCCCTCGGGAGGCGTTAGGGGTACTGTCCGTTTGGAGTGGGCGCAGGACCGCCATGTAATCTCTAGCCTATCTCCCCGCCTTAAATGTGAGCCTGCGAGTGTGGGTGGGTGTCTCAAGGGTCACCAGGGAGCTTTCAGGCCTCTCTTTCCTTCCCTCCTAGTGACACCACCGGATCCTCACACTCCCAGCTCACTCCCACCGATCTGAAGCTCTTCCGGAGTACTGCAAAATCCCAAATCCATAATTTTCTTGTTTGAACGGAGTTGGGTCAATGTTTGGTCGCTCGTTCATTCTCTTGAGCGTGGGCTTTAGGGCCTATGTGCGTGCGCCACCCTTCCCTTCTCCAGCCCTCTTCCCCCCCACCCAGTTCCTCCCCCATGAAACCCCCCGTACGCATAGTGGTGAACCGCTCGAGAAAGGCTAGTCGAAACTCTGATCGTATTTTATCGTCAATCCCAAATGACTGGAGTTATATTTCTTTCTCACTTAAATAGCGTGAACACACGGTGAATGCAAAATGTGATGCATGTTCTGAAATAACATTTGAAGAAATGTAATTTTAAAAAAAGAGGTCTTTGAAAAGACATTTGCAAGGCTTCAAAGTGATCCGTCAGACTCATAAAAAGTCAGAACGAGAAGAAATCATTTTGGGGAAGTTAGTCGACGATATTAAAATAGTATAAGCTTATAAAGAGTGAGCGAGGGAAATATTTAAAAGGGCATAAAACTTTTGAATTTACTTCTGAACAAGGAAAAGAATCCCTTTTAGATCAGACGCACTTTAAAGGTTGACTAGACCACCCCATATGGAGCAAAATATATCGTCGGAGATAGACTTTACCTCACTGATAGATTCAATTTTTTCCTCTTCTTTTTTCTCCTTCCCACATTTTATATCAATAAAAATATAACTACGTTCATTCTTTTATACCATTCACTCTCGTACCCTTTCAGGGTAAGCAAAGCCAAAAACAATTGATTTGAAGCTCTTTCAGAAAATTTAAAACCTCGCGATATTAAATTTCAAACTGTATTCTCAGTGCATATTTATTTTTTCTCTGTCACCTTCACACGTTGCTTCATACATACTATGTTGATCTTGAATAAAGACGTAGTGATGAATTTTTGGGAAAAGGGATATTCCCTCCCGAACGTCAATTGCATCGTGAACACCAAAGTGGAATGCGTAGACTCAATTAAATACCCAGGAGTTACCCTCACTCACGATATCTCCTGGATGAAACACATGTGGGGAATATATGGACAAGATAACAAAAAAAATTAGGACTTATTAGAAGAGTAATGGGTAAATGTGATGAAAATGTCAAAGGGAAATGTTATCTTTCGCTGGTCTAATTTAGCATATGCATCTATTATATGGGACCCTCAAGAAGTTGGATTGATTGCCGAACTGAATCGGATGCAGCGTGGAGGAGCTAGATTTGTAAAACGTTGTTATGATAAACTTAGTAGTGCACCCAAAATATCAGAGGAGCTAGGCCGGGAATCACTCAATGGTTAAATTACAGATTAAATATCTTGTATAAATTGGAAGGACGTCTCTTTAGCAGTGATGTTGAAAATGCAGTATTACCGCCATCGTAGTACGGTAGGAAACATCATGTCAATAAAATTAGAGAGATTAAAAGTAAAACAGATGGATCAAAGATGTAATATTCTCCAAGAACGATGAGGGATCAGAATAACATTGTCCGACCGCGGTAGGGTCATGTTCTGGTCAAAATTAACCTGATGGGCATTCACCCCCATCACACACCCTAGAGATGGATTGCAAGGTAATAAAATAAAAAATAAAATAAGCTCTTATTTGTGTTCATCTGAGATCTTCTTCGATATATTCACTCATTAACTTCTTGGCCTACCGTTACCTCTCGAAACTATTTCATTGACTTTCTATCTGCTAATAATAATTATGATTGCTCACTAATGGTTATCACAAATTTGGAAAATGAATCACAGTTTAGCCACAAAACAGTTAGTCACTCTAACCTTTTATATCCAAAGATAAGACTAACAAACACTTCTTCATGCAGATGTTTCTTGATATTGTCAATACTTTTCCGATGTCACGATACTTTTCCAAATAAATGTGTGGTTCCTCTTACAGAGAAGCATTCATACTGACGTGAAAATCATATTCATTCATTATCAATTTAATAACCTTCTCCTCCTTCAGAAATATTGCCAATTTATAGAGGGACATAAAACAAAACATAGAATTAAATTCGCACACAGCGCAATATCAGCAAGAACCGTATAAAAATATTTTAAAATACTGAAATAGAAGGGTGTAAGTACTTTTCGGAGATATTAGATAGAGCTTAGATGGCGAAGTAATTTAAAGGTAAAGAAAAGGGATAAATTCTCTGAGAAATTAAAATTAAAGAGAAAAGAGAAGCAGAAGAATAGCGAGGGGTTAGTGAGTGATAATATAGGAACGGGCGTATAGAGTAAGGAGTGGTTTAGGATAGGTCGAAAAGGTACTCTCCAGTATATTTGAAAAACCGTTTAGGAATGTTAATGATGGAATTAGGAGTATCATAAATGGACTTTAAATCTGTTTTATGTCTGTGATTAGATGATCACAGATGTAAATTTAAGACAAAATGGCGTCGGTGAGCATAGTGCAAAAATGGGGGAATCTGCATTTCAATTTTGCACAAAAAATAAATAATTTACATTACTAAGAGTATTGAGATTAGATGGAACTTCCATTAATCAAATAGGAAGGACAAACGAAATAACTGGAAGAGAAACTGTTCGTAGGGAAAAGTACTAGGTTAGCGTTAAGGGACCTCTGATTTCCCTCAAGTGGTATATAAGAGGTCTAGGAGAGATATGGCTTTAGTATTAACTGTCTGAATATGGCCAGATCCTTAAATGAGGGCTCATAATTTAATAGCATGGACTTAATGATGTCGTTGAAGTTAAAACGAGATTATTTTAGGGAGATGAACTGGGATTTAGATGGCTTGAAGTAGCGCTTCCAGGAATCACACCGTTTTGATACGAGGGTCATCCGGAAAGTAGTACCCGTTCGTGCCGCATGAAGTGCTGACGCCGCGAGTAGCCACTGGACGAGGTCAGATAGCTTCAGTGGCTTGTCTGCCTTCTCTGAGCCAAGTTGCGTGACGCTAGCATTGCCTGTGTT
Source organism: Hetaerina americana (assembly GCF_022747635.1). Taxonomy (NCBI): domain Eukaryota; kingdom Metazoa; phylum Arthropoda; class Insecta; order Odonata; family Calopterygidae; genus Hetaerina; species Hetaerina americana. The sequence goes on along the minus strand of NW_027286985.1, from coordinate 84,618,858 downwards.
GTTTCTGTGATTGTTTACAATGTTTAAAAAAATTGAGAACGCCGCCAGTTGTGAAGTGAGGGCAGTGATTAAATTCCTCAATGCAAGAAACGTTCGCCCATGTGATATTCATCGCCAATTAAAGGAGGTGTATGGAGACAATGTAATGGACGAGTCGTCTGTTCGGCGGTGGTGTCGCAACTTCAACATGGGGAGGGGGAACACACACGACGATGAGCGTTCGGGGAGACCGTCTGTCATTACAGACCAACTGGTGAGCTCAGTTGACGAATTCGTGAGGAACGATCGGCGCGTCACAATTGATGACATCTGTGAGCATTTTCCCAATGTTTCTCGAACAATTGTTCATGAAATTGTTAAACACCATTTGCATTATGCAAAAATTTGTGCAAGATGGGTCCCTCGCGTATCTCAATGAGCTGGCGGCGAAGGACTATGCAGCAGGAATACAGAAACTTGTCACACGTTATGACAAATGCCTTAATTTGCTTGGAGATTATGTTGAGAAGTAGTTTAAAGTATCCTCTTTCAAATAAAATTTTTTATGTTTGTTAATATTTACTTTTGTGTCTTTATTTCACGAACGGGTACTACTTTCCGGATGACCCTCGTATTATATTAAGAGCATCCTGATTGTAAAAGTCTGCAGCATTACGAATATTTCTAAATGTCCTTCAGCCGACAGTATAAGGCAAGATGTGAGCTTCGGAGTAAAGGAATAAGGAAGTTAGAGCATTGATGTAAAAATTAAAAAGATGTGACCCTAGGACAAGGCCATAGGGAACTCTGGTGTCTATGGTGACCTGGTGGATAACGAACCAAACACCTTTACCCGCTTTCTTTTACTGGTTTCTGTCACTAAGATTGCTGGACAAGGTGTTCATAAAATTTTTCCATGGATGCTATACCGCAAACTGAAGCAATGAAGGTTAAGAGATTCGAAAGCTATGGACAAATCGAGAAAGATGACGTCAGGCTGGATCGAGTTTGTAATTGAATTCAGAGTATGGCTCTAAAAGATTGCTAAGTTTATCACAAATGATCGGCCAGGAAGGAAGCCATGATGTCTGATAGTCAGTAAAGGAGACTTAAAATAGTAGAAGTGATTCAAAACAATCATCCAAGCGAGAGAAGGAAGAATGATACACAGGGGTTCTGACGACAGACTCGTCAGTTTTTGTGTCAGCTTTATGAATGGGGATCAAATTGGTGGGTTTCCATTGAGGAAGAAAAGTTACAAGATAAAAGCAGAAATTCATTGAGGCACTTAATAGCACCGAGAGGGAGAAAGCTCAGTTATATACCTGTACGTACATAAGACTTAGACCAACGGTGCCCCCAAAATGATGGAGTTGGTATTTTAAAGAGGTATTGGAAAACCTACCGAGAATCGGTCTCCACTTGGGTTAGGCAGTGATTACAGTTAAGAGGAAAGCAGTGATTACGAGTGATTTGGGAAATTGAATGTAGACGTAAGGCAGTCTCAAAAGAAATTGAGAAATTGACGCCTCTGGTCCCACAGCTAAAAATACTTATAGGAAAATACATTTGAAATCCGTCGGGGATAACGGGCGGTGATTGATTAAAAAGACCAGAATTTCTTGGGGTTGAAAATGCCAGATCGAAATAGACACCGCACAATTACGACGGTAGACCCTCACTCACGAAAAATGGGCAATTTAAGACGCAGAAGTAATTTAATGAAGGCACCTAGTGTTTTCATTAGAAAAGACTTGTTTAGAATAGAATTGTAGAGGCACTAAGCGAGACTATCGCTATCGAGAATGTATGCGTATCCAAATTGAGTCATGGGGGAATTGTTTTCGTCTTAGCAATTGAAACAAGGTCTTTTGTGGCACTCTATATTAAAGAGTAAATTTACTGCTTCTCCAGGGAACAAAGAGGGGAGCATACGCCAAGGTATGAGGAGGTATAGGCAGCGCTTAACGTCCTTCCAGCTCGGCCAGGCAGTGTGTGGCTTAGTTGGAGTGGGAAGAATACCAGGTTGATAGCACGAGCCTTGGAAGATGGAAATAACATCGTGAAGGTATTTCAATCAGGAGTGGTTGCATTAGGAAGATAGAAGAAATGTAGTGAAAATAGATTTTTCCTTTCAAATTATATATCTATATGTTTTCTCTTGCTGTACATGCAAAAGTTTTGACTCATAAGGTCATCTGAGAATCACTGGACAGTAAGAGAGCGAATAGGAGAAGCGCAAATAAGGACATGATATGAGAAGAACTACTTTTTTAACACCTTACACAAAATGTGATGACGAGTACAATGAGAGTTTTTTTAAGTGTGTCATTACAGCGACGGTTATCAAAACAACTTTACGTTAATATGCCTCAAAATAATCTTGGCTGTGATCTTAATCTTTCTTGGGTTTGAGAACTTACAGTGGAGCTATTATTAATATTAGTAATGCCACAAGGAATATTAATATTTAATTTATAACGTTTCTAACGCCTAGTTTACGATTTATTTTGAGAAAGCAACGGCAATTCATTCCTAGTGAAAGTACGAAGGAAAGCTTATCACGCTATCTGGTGTCAATACAGCCTAACATTTAAGTCGGCAAGCATACGGTGTTTGTTTGCGCGAATTCATGAAATGAGTCACGCATATCTTCACTACAATGTTAGAATAAGCACGCTTTATTTACTTGCGTTAGTTTTGTATGAATAACATTTCATTAAAAATTACATTCAGTCTATAATGGAAAGTTAAACTTCAATGATTTAATTTTTGCAACCGCATTATTTTCATGCTTTATTATAGAATGTAGCAGTTAGGCTAAGTTTACATGATTATTATTTCCATTTTAAATTAGAGAACTTGACTTGAAGAATAAAATTTAGAAATCTTCATGTTTTCCTGCGGAGATGCCTATAATTTAAATTATTTTCATTCGTGCAAAAAATTTGTTGGTGCATTAAAAATTCACAAACGATTATGCATACGCAATTTTTATGAGCACGAGTAACATTTTTTCTGGCCATAATTGCATGAACGTTTTATACTGAGTATGTACTGATGATATGACTGTAGTAGCCAAGTCGATTTGTGGTGCCAATATTTATCAAAACGTTTTTGTCCCAAGAAACCTTATCCTAAAGACTGAACTCAACTTTCCTTTTACTGTTACAATTTGTAAATGAGATTTGGATCGCTTTTCCAAGAAACTTCTCAATCGAGGACACCATTCATTTGAACGGATAATCACTCACCGGAAGCCTAAAAATAGGCTGAAGTCATTTAACATCTCAATTCATTTCTGAGAAAAGCATGCGCTTGATTAACGTAGCGCCAACCTATTTATATAGAAAGTAATTTAATAACTACTTTTCGGAAACACCCACGCAAATTTAAGGAGATCGGAAATGGCTACTTTACACAAATGTCCTCCCCAGTAGTTTTAATAGAAAATAAAATATTTTGACTGTCATGATAAACTGTTTCGAGGCAGCACGAAATAAACTTGGAGGTGGAAACTATTGGACTTTCAGGCACAAAATAATTTTACTTACACTGTTTCCGGCATCATGAATAACGAAAACGGCAACAAATTAAAGTTATATTTAATTTCAAATTTGAAAAATTATTTCAATGATGAATAATATTAGGAACAGGAAATATTTCTCTTAAAAATGAGAAGCAGAAGATACCATGCGGAATGCGTGGAAAACCTCTCATCAGATTTTTGAAATAATGTAAGAATTACTGTACGAGTGGAAGTGTGCAATAAAAATTCGTACATTCGTACAAGTTTTGTTTCAAGTGAAAATAAAATTTAAAGTAGATTAAATTATACATTGAATGTACCAAAGTAAGTGTTAATAAGGAAATGATTTGATGCTGGTAAAGGACTGCAATATTCTCAAATAACAAGTTTACAAAAAAATTTTGCTAAAAAGCTTGTCAGAATTTAATTGTACTGCAAATCTAGTTAAGGTATGACAAGTAATAAAAAATTAAATATATGATTTTATCGAAAGGGCATACGATGCAGAGATAAAGACAAAAGTACCCTATCTGCAATATTTATTTAAATGATGGTTTTCCCCTTGGACGAACCATGATCACTGCCAAAAAATTCTCCAGTGCTCACATAATAAATTGCTTTCTGTCATCTCTTTTTACGAATACTTGGCATATTTTGCGAGCTATAAATTTTTCTCAAGCTCTTGAGTAAGCTGCGGCCATTTGAGGCAGATTTATTACATTAATTTTGGTAATCTTAAGTTATGACAATATTAAATACGAGGATTAATTAAATGTTTTACTCACCACAGTGAACACAATGTGTGCACCTAAGGACCATTATAATGGCAAATGTGTGGAGAAAAGAAATCAGATCAACATTTAGTAATCCCAGTAGCAATCAATTAGATTGGTTACAATTGGTACATTGCAAACGTCTCCCGATTATATGATTTGGAAACTACTGCCTTTTAGACAAGGAAGGAAACGGATACTGTTGATTATAGATAACATTAAATAAGCATTCCATACCTTTCGGGATCTTATACTATGTACTAATTATGAAGCTCCATAAGATGGAACAACCCTGCTATATTTTTCCAAAACCTACATGGAAAGGCCCAGCAGTACCCGGCCTGACCTAGAAATGGCGGTATTGGTTAAAAAATATCACTGTATTAGAATATATGCATTTTATAAAGCATATGTTTAAGGTATGAATACGCTACGTTTTTTAATATTTGTTTAGCAGCCATCAATAGCGAACGTTTTCAATGAATTCGTGCAAATTGAGAAAATCAGTCATCGTTATCTGATACAATACTTTTATTTGAAAGACCTCAGCCCAACCAATATAGAAGCTGGACTGGATTCTACCCTATGTGAGTCTGATCCTTCGCTTACAGCAGTAATATATTGGGAATCAGAGTTTAAACGAGGCCGAAAGAGCTGCCAGGACGAGCATCGCATTGGTCGACCAAATGAGATGACTCCAAATACGGTGAAGAAAATCCACAAAGTGATACTGGATACTCATTGACTGAAAGTGCGCGAGCTAGCCAATATAGTAGGCATTTCATAAAGTGCAGTACATTGCATATTAACTGAAAATTTGGACATGAGAAAGCTGTGTGCAAGATGGGTGCCACGTTTGCTCACAATCGAGCAAAACCAGTGTCGTGAAGATGTTTTAATTGAGTGTAGAGCAAAGTTTCACAGCAACAGAGCAGAATTTTGCGCCATTTCATAATCATGGATGAAACAAGGTCCATTACTTCACACCCGAGACAAAAGAACAATCATGACAATGGATTCAAAAGGGTGAACCACCTCCAAAGAAGGCGAAGACCGCAAGCAGATCTGCAAGCAAGGTCATGGCGTGGGGTTTTTGGGATGCACGTTGGATAATTTTCATTGAGTATCTTGAAAAAGGAAAATTTATCAACAGCGAGTATTATGCGAACTTGGCCGCACTTGGCTAAGAAGAAAGTGTTGTTTCCTCAAGACAATGCACCAGCTATCAAAAACCGTTATTGCAATGGCCAAAATTTATGAATTAAAGTTTAAATGGCTACCTTAGGCACCCTATTCGCCAGGTGTAGCCTCCTCAGGTTTTTTTCTGTTCGCAAACTTGAAAAAACCCCTCGGCGGCCAAAGATTTTCCAACCGTGAAGAAGTGATGTCGGTAATTAATGGCTATTTTGAGGAGCAAGACAGTTCTTATTATAAAAAGGGTATTGTACTTGTTGAACGTCACTGGGAAAAGTATTTAGAGTTGAAAGCAAAATATTTTGAAAAATAAATACAATTTTTCCCATAATTTTTGCCTTCTTTGTTGGGTCGGGTACTTCTGGGATTAGCCTTGTATGAAAATGTCTTAAATAACGATAAGAAAGAGCAACGTCAGGTATTCGTATTAATCTTCTTCCATTATTTCCTCTGCAACCCCTTCAAGATATTGCACTCCTGCAGCAAATTAGGCACTCTTTTTTAAGACTCACATACTACATTTATATCCCTTTGGTACATAGAAGCAATATTTATCCTTTTGTGCACCATACCACTCCTAACTCATCATCCACTACGTGACATGGGTGGCGACTCACCTCCAACCACCCCACTTCCTCTGACCCCTTTCCGACAGTCACACAATACTCAAGGCCCGGATTGCCTCCAAAAAAGGGCCTTCGACTCCGACAACGACGTAGCTTGAGATTCCCCTCCCCCCACATTTCCTACTTCGATTGCCGGAACCGAAACTTGGTTCTCGTGATATCCCCTCCTCCTCGTCTTCGCTCACTTCTTCTACCAGCGGCGGATGCTCCCTTTTATGGCCAGTTCCCTGTGAGGATAATAGTGCTCACTCCCTTTCTCAAACACACATCCACCGATTCACACACTGCTCATACTCAGGGGATCAAGGAAAGGGGAGGGGGGATTGACTCATCCACAGTGGGGTTGAGGGTGGTATGCCATCTAGGGCGCAAGTGGAGGGGGGGACCTTGTCGTACCCCTTTTGTGCCTTATTTTGTTCCCCGACAACGGCCAGCGATTGAGTTGTTCGAGCGCGTCCCATGGCCTCTCCTCTCCGCGAGGACACACCCCAACTCCGCAAACAATTTTCCTGCCGAGACGCTTCTTTTGTTGCGGCCGGCCTCAAAAGCCGATACCCTCCCTCCTCTCCCTTTACACCCCATCCCCAACGCAGCCGCATCTGTCTCGGCTTGCGACACTCTTATTCTCTTGACCCCAACCACCAAACCCCTCTTCTCTTCGCCAGATTTGTTTGTTGTTCACTCAACTGTCGCCCTTTTCATGCCTCTAGTGGATTCTCCCATCAATCCACTCTTTCAACTTTCAAAGTTTCAAGGAGACCAAAATATCGGCCCGCTCGATGACTTTTCCACCTCTTTGTCGTCTCATCTAATAATTTCATAGCCCAAACGAATGAACGATCCATTGTACTCGAAGGGAAGAAGGATAGGAGAGTGCCTTCTTATTTTGGTCGAAATTGAGGCTATCAGGTTCAATTTTTGACCGGTCATAAGCCACAATCTTTATTAACCCAGGGTATCTTGCGAAATAAACCTCTTTAGAGAATTTTGAAGAAAAATGTACTTCACAAAATGAAGTCAAAAAATAAGTCTTCAAAGCAAAAGCATGCTATAGCTCCTATCCATAAAATACATTAAACAGCTACAGCATGATACAGTTGTACAGTTTTTCACTCTACCTCAGTCAAGTTTTTTGGCCATTATTTTCGGCGTGAGTCTGTGAGGGCCGGAAGGAACTCTATTTTGGGTTTAACAAAAAAAGCATATTTCATTTGATTTTTCACAATCATATCTTCAACTTTGTATTTTCCAAATATTTTCTGGAATTTTTCGAAAACAATGTTTGAACTTTGTAAAAGGTAACATTGAATATACTGCACGCATTTTTTCTCTTAGGAGTCTGGCCCAATGCAACAGTTACATCACCTATTTTACACGGTTAATAACACGTAAATATTATACTGTACATTATAATTTCATGTAGCTTTTGTCTAAAAAAAATATGAAAATTATTCTACTAGCCACGCATTAAAATTTGGAGAAAAAGTGAAGTGGTCTTACTATAAGATGCTTTTCTTTTTTGTTTTTTCCCTAATTTTTTGCGATGATCTGTTAGTAATATTTGTAAAAATCTTTTCTCACCCCACTATAAAACAGATAAATACTAATTAAGTTAAAGCATCACGGTTTCGAGAAACGGTTAGGGAAAACAGATAACTTGAAATCAATAAATAAAATTTACAAAATCGATCAATCACACGCAGTAAACAGTAGAGTGCGAAATGTTTTTAATGTGTTTTACCTTTGTTTGTTCAGGCTTTAATTATAAAATAAGGGTACATTTTATTGAAATTAAAATTAAATTTAGGTCATTTACTTTTTATGATCTACCGACTACATCCCTAAATAGATAATGAACATAGAGCTTAATTTATAGAATTTCCACAACAATTATCGAAGGCTGAGCTTCAACTTTCAAGCCTAATAATACATTCTTCAAGCTATTAACATTAATTAAAAGAAATTATCCAGCATATTCCTAATATCAACTCAGTAAGCCGGTATACCGATAATTAAATTCACTTAATCCCTTAAGGGACAGAATGTCAGCGATTAAGGTATGTCTAATTCTTTGGGAAGAATTTTCATAAGTATTCTTCCCATAGAATTAGACATTCCGTAATCACTTCTCATTCATTCACCGAAACGAAGAAAGAAGTTTGCGACAGCTCCCTTTCGTAGCAGCAGGTTCCTGCAAGAACTTATTTTTAATTTTAAATAAATCAAATAAATCATAAATTAATTTTTCGGCAACGTTTTACATAACTGGTTAGCGCACAACTTCGCTACGATCACTGACAAAATAAATATCCTGAAAATATTGCAAACTTGCGTTTCTTTACGTGGTTATCAACACGTAAGTATAACACTACACATAATTATATTTTTTGTGCAACGTTTTATAAAATTTAGTTGATATTCATACACTTTCGTGACGATCACCGGCTAAATTATTATCCTGAAAACATTTTAAATTGATTTGCTTTACATGGTATGCAACACGTTGGTGCAATACTGCATACTGCATGTTACGTAAGTATGATACTACCTGTATAATATTTTTCTTGCAAATTTTAATACAATTTAGTTGATATCCATGCATTTTCGTGACGATCACTGGTTGAAGAAAAGCCCTGATAACTTTGCTAACTTGGGTTGTTGCTCATATTTCATCGGACAAAGTATACGCAAAAGTCTTGATATCTGACGAACATTAACATCCTAAGCTCTCGTATCATCTGGAAATCCATCCGCGGGAAAACAAAAGCTGAGAGATATAAAACTGGTGACGATATAGCGTGTCGAAAGGAGATTGATGAACGTCAAAAAAGTGACGTCTGCAGGCATGATCACGGCTCCATCGATTAGGGCGACATCGTTAGGGACGAGGGGCACTTCCTAGCCCTGGAGATCCCTTCCCGGCCGTGTGGCTCGGCGCTCCGTGCCCGACCCTGATCTGATTCGAGCGTCGGCAAGGCGAATAGAGTGGAACGATGGTGTGGTCACGAATTAGGTCCTTGCCAATCTGCGACGGGTTCGGTACCGACCGTGAACACTCGCGCGCCATTTCCACTGAATTATAATCCCTTCCCTTCATTCAAGCGACAGACCGTAGTACGTATCTCCCAGCCGTTTTGAGTTACAAACAGTTCGACGCGTCGTTTACCGTAAGCTTACGACGCGATAAGGATTTTCCACTCGAAGAATGTAATAATGATCATACTCGTCGAATAAAACTTGCCTCTTTACCTAAACAGTCACATCAATCAGGAGAGTAAGTGTTATCACCGACATGAGATAGCTGGGGAATAAAGGTGACCTCAAAAAAAAACACTTTCATCCTTTGTAGAAGATTGTTTAATTCCGTAAAGAGGAGGAAAATTAACGTGACAGAGGAAAAGATCTATTTTATTTTTCGGCTTGAGGTTGGAGCTTGAAAATGCAGAGGTATAACGTGATTAACGTGTATCCCTTACAATCAGGCAATGGTGATCAGTACCCCCTTGTGAGGAAAATTAATAGAGTAATTTTCCCGTTGATTATTGACAAAAGTTAATGTTTATTAAAAGAATACCCACTATGGAACCAACTCCTTACAAGAGAATTAGAGTTACTATTTGTACGCATCATATGGCAATTAATCAGACTAAAAATAACAGGTAGGATTGAACGATCGATAATCACTCTGAAACAAATTAATTATGTGGTTTTGATCAATGCCATTAACAAATAGTCATAATAGACGCCACTTGACTTGAGAAATTTGCTAGCCAGCCTTTTATTGGCCCGCCACCTTATGTCTGAAAACAAACAGTACACTGTTTCACATCATTGAGGGAATTGGGACGCTTTCATCCGGGCTTACATTTTTACTTTGCCAACATGACTTGCTTATTATATTATTCACAAATTATACACATATATCTGCCAAAGAGAGTGCTCACATCTTGTACTGAAACGGTTTCTGTCGTAGTCCATAATTTTATCTAGTCTTAGCACGCAAAACATGTGATTTGCCGAGATTTTTCAAATGAATCACTAAATATCTTGCACAATTTAAGGCTCAACAAAGACACAAAATGAAGGATAAAAAGGTGGATTGATTATCGACAGTACTGTCATCGGTGCTGTGAATTGCTATCGAGGAATAATCTAGCCTTCATTTCCAATCTATGCTTCTCTCAGTAAGACGAACATTTCGGATAATCAGCGATAAGTGATTTACGATCAGCAGAAAACGTTCTCGCGCACTCGAAATTGATGCACGACCTTCACTTGTTTCAACTTTTAGCGCGCGTCACAATCAGACGCAACGTTGCCCTTCGCTAACGATCAGCGCGGCAGATTTACGACTGGTGGTAAATTACATCTCTTCTGGTTTCTAATTGCTGTGCATTGTGACATAGGCGTGAAATGATGGGACATTAGAGCCGATCGAAACTATTCCCACATTTAAAGAATGAATTGGATATCATGAGGACCCATTTTTTTTAGGATTAGGGAAACAATTGAAATCAATTTGAACTCCGATGCTGACCCTTAGTTACAAGAATTTCCGTCATTTTTCAACGCTTTTGGCATTTGTTTAATGCAGAAAAATCAAATTTCCTCATACAGAGATTATGTTTTGTCTACCAGGTCTATGAACTTAACTCATGAGCGCAACTAAGATTAGCTAAAGCTCGCCTGAGGCCCATCCTACGTCTTCTGGTTGAATGAGATGGAACATGTAGTCATAAAAAAGCATGAAGCTTGAAAATGGAAAACACTTAATTATATAACATATTTAAAAAGTTATGATGAGGCCAGAGAATTAATTATCGTGGTTATATTTTTGACTAAAGATAGCGAGAGCGAGTTAAATAATAAATTGCGATGGGCTACAAAAAAAAACAAAAAAAATGACGGAGGAAGACGCAGTGCGAGTATATGGAAAGTTTGCAAAAGAAGGGTGAAATTGGTGCACTATACAGCAAGGTTAAATCACTAACACTTTGATATGAAGCATAGCTATGTACGGCGCGGAAACGTGGTCACTGAAGCAGGAAGATAGATGTAGACTGGAGGCTTTTGAAATGTGGGTGGGGAGAAGAATGGAGAAGGTGAAATGGACCGACAGGAAAACAAATGAGGAAGTACTTGGTATGGTGGGCGAAGAGAGGGGTTTGTTGGGAGAAATCCTATGGAGGCAGGAAAAGTGGATGATGGGCGTATTGATCGGCAGTGGGATGTTGAAGACTCTAATAGAAGGGAGAATGTTAGGCAAACGAGGAGAGGGCAGGGAGAGGTTATGGATGTTGGACGGGATGAAGGGAGGAAGGAAATACTCAGAGATAAAGAGGGATCTGAAGTAGAATAGACTGCTGGATTGTGTTTTGTTGGGAGTCACAAAATATTTGTTTGGTAGTTGTGTCCATCCAAAAACCATACCTTAACCGGTAGATTTCCTTATAATAATATAATTACGAATAAATATGGAAATTTGGATAAAATGAATCTACATAATTATTAAGCCTTTTATACATGATTTTGTGATTTAAAGTTATTGATTAAAATATTTTTCTCCTTCAGGAAGCCGCATATTGAAGCAACTATCAACATGGAGATAGAGCCTCAAAAGTTAATCAAGTTCCTTCACTTGAAAATTTACAGGTCTAGGAAATCCCACTGTGATGGCTGTTTATGAAAATAATAGTCCTCTATATAAAATAGTTGTGAGGGGGAAAAGGAATTTTCAGACAGGCACAAGTCTCTCACAGACGATCCAAGAAGTGGAGGACCATTACTCATGGAAGTTGCTACCACAGCAAAGAAAGTGGAGTAATTAACCCTGTTAAACCGAAGAGAAGCCATCATAATTATTATGAATGAAATTAATGATCTTAGTTACAGCTTTGTGTGAAAATTATTCATGAATAACTTCACATGTCAAAGTTGACAGCAGGCTGAGTTCCACGACTACTGACCCTTTTTTATGAGCAAACACGGCACGATCTATGAAGGGAAATGTTTTATATTTTGGGAAAAAGCGAAGAGAACATTTTTGGTTGCAGAGTAAGCATGGATGAACCTTGGATCTATCGATATGATACAGAGACCAAAGAGATGAGCAAGGAGTGGAAGCATATTGACACACCTCCCCACAAGAAGGCTAAGGTGTAGAAGTCTGCAGGGAAGGTCATGCTTATTTTTGGGGCGCCTGTCGTAGAGTCCTCTTGATAGACTACCTGGAGGAGGATCAGAACGTCACTGTTGCCTATTACTGCACACTGCTGAACAAACTGCGTGATGGTATGAGAAAGAAACGGCACGGTATGATCACCAAAGGCATTCGTCTTCTTGCCGAGGTGCGCCTGAGGAATCATAGCGATGTGGCGTTGAAATTGTGCTGCATTCATCCTATTTTCTCGATCTCGCCCCAAGCAACTTTATACTATTCCCGGAACGTAAAAAACCGTTGCAGAGTCGGAGATTCGGTAAAAAACTACGTTATTGATTGTGTAGCATTGGGTTTTGACGCATTCTGCTGAGTTCTAAAATTACGGCCTACGAAAAGCCAAGAAACGCTGGGAGATATGTATAATTCTGAATGGTGACTATTCAATGTTAAGAATTGTAAATAATACATAAATTTCTATCTCAATTAGTTTTTATTAATAATTAAGAGTTAACGATACCACCTCGTATGAACTTACTGAAGATACAACGTTATTTTAACTGGTCAAGTTCGGTAACCGCCAGTCTTCATTAAAATTCTAACTTTGCTAACATTCTGAGGGTAAAAAAATCAAATTAAAACTTTTCCAATTACGTAGATTAAACTTTCAACAAGATGTTCACCATGTTTAGGTTATTGAGTGAATTTCTTGGAATGAGACTTGCCAGGATATGTGAGATAGACGAAATAAAGATAATGAAATAAGATATTACGCAACAAAACGTCAAAATTTCAGGGCCACCCAATTAGTGTCGGTACATAGGTTTAATTTCGTCACCCTATTTTACATACATATAGTATGTTATATTAGCGCGAAAAATAAAGTCATTTAATATAATGTTTTACTCTTATACGTTATTTATACTTATTATAAGTTTCATTTAATAAAAACTTACCTTATATTCATATTTAAATACTAATTAATAAAAGATTAATAAAGTAAACTTCCTAATTTGCTTATTAGGGTGTAAAAATACAAGTTCATTGGCCAAAATTGGAAAATATTTCAGGACGGGTCCGATGTAGACAGACACCATAGTTTCAATCTTAACCCGGCTCGGGTTGAAGATGTGAAAGCAATGCAATCGAAAAATAAATAATCGTATATACAACTTTTGACATGAATACCCTGACTGTACGAGACCTACACTTATGTCTAACACCAATGCGTATTAACATGTAACAAAATCCATTATCAGTGAAACCAATAAACCGATACACAAAATTTAAAATAATTTCAATAAGAAGGGATCGCTTAGGATTAGGTTAAACTCGCTGTACATAATACTACCTGGCCTAATGCTACAATGCCTGAATCGGCAATAGATGCACCGTAAAAATATTTTTAATAATACTTGACCTTTATTATACAAATACTTGTCATTATAAATAGTAGTCTGCCTACAAGTTTAGGCAGTTGGTAATGGAACAAGGGATTAAGCATACCAATTTATAACCCCATCTAACCAAGTAGTGAATATTATAGCACTCAGAAATAGATACAATAAACCATTCTTCAACTCTACTGCATGATTCATTTCTTTCCATTCAACGTCAAATCTTTCCCCTCCACCATATTCATGCAATCTGCGTGGCTTCCTAGATTTTATTTAAATAATTACTCCCTTTTTGTGTTGTCTTGAAATTATTTGTGTATTATAATATTGGTATACGCATAGCTTTATGAATTCGAATTATACACCGCGATGCCACAAATAGAAAGGGACCATATTTTTCTAGCGGATTTTTTTCTCTGCGTATTTTTACTCTCTTCTGTAATGAATTAACATCTCAGGGGCATAGTGATTCTTAGATTAAATGAAAAAAAATGCTCAACCAATCTATAAGAATTCTCACACATTAGCTGAGGATAGTGGTGCTATGATAATTTTATGAATGAAATGTCTCAACACTAGTCAGGAGGTGTCGAAACAAAGGTTTTATGTGCTATTTCGAGTTTCTCCACCACCTTAGAAAATTATTGTAATATAAAATCTTCCAGGATGCTCATCTAAGTTCCCCAAATACCGGAAAGCGGAAGTTGACGAGAAGGGGAATTATTGGAAATGTTATTGCGTCAAGATTATGCACGGGCCTGAGGAACAAAAATGAGGTCACACGCTGAAGCCAAAAAACACAGATACATTTGGAGTTGGAAGGAGACGGCCACGCCAAGTATTTCAATCACCGTCTCTCCTTCGCTCAGATTTACGAGACCTACATTTCCACTCCGCTTCAATCGCCCTCCAGAAGCTTCAGTCGCCTTCCGATGCGTTACGCGCAGAGGTTACGCCGTAAGGGCTCGGGGGCTCAAGCACAAACCAAGAGAGGGGTGTGAGGTCGCAGCATAGAGGAGCCACGTATAAAAACGGATATTAAAGGGTTGATTTTTGAATGTGTCCTACCCTCGAGCAAGGCGCAGTGTGTCCAGTCTCTCTCGAAACCTTCCCAATACCATTGCTTTATTGAGGCAAAAAACTTTTTAAACATGTTTAAAATTATTTAAAAATTATCGTTGATGCATTGATAAAAAATGAGAAAAATTGGTAGAAAATGAATTTTCTTCGGATAAGATCATTACGGACAACTTAATCAACTTCCGAGCCTTAAAAAACGCGCACACACTATTTTTACGATCCAAATATTTTTTCAACTCCTCATGTTTTTCTATTGCGTGAGTTACTTATGACAAGAGTCGTATATTTAATACAAAAGAATTCCTTGAAATAACTCTCTAGGAATAAAAGTTAAAATCTCTATTTCAGTAACAGTGAAAACCAAATTATCCAAAAGACTCCTTTTCAGAGAAAAGTATCGTTCAAGTTTCATTCATAAATTTAAATACTTGTCGTTCGTAATGCAGATAAAACATTGTTCTTGAATAGAGAGGGATTAATAGCTTATTGGTAAATGTGTGTGTGTATATATATATATATATATATATATATATATATATATATATATATATATATATATATATATACCTTTGTATCGTTGGGTTGGATCATAATTAAAAATAATTTCTGTTTATCATTCCCATGAGGGGAGGAGAAATTATATTTCCGCTTCAAGATAATTTTAAGGAGATCAAGAAGGAAGATATTTATGCAATTGGAGCTGTTTTTGAGGAATTTACTGAATATACCCAAATAAATTCGAAATTATTTTTGATTTAAATCAGATAAAATATTTTTGATAGTATGCTCACATTCGTGATAAATGGTATAATTTTAATCACGAAAAATAAGCGTTTTCAAGACTTACCTTTAGAATGGATTAATTATTTTATACACTGGTATTAAAAATCCATTTTTCAGCTCTAACAGAGGAGGTCACCATAACATATGTAATTGAAATGGAATTTATTTCACAATGGTAAAATAAGGGTTAGTCCTTTTACTGTTTCCAATAAATTAAATGAGAGATTAGTCCTTAATGGTTAGCGCCCACTTCACTGCGAGGGACATTGTACGAGTACATAAAGGCTTCTAGATCAAATTTGTTAACCATGTGACGGCACTAATAGCTTCTCGTCCTATCAAGGCGCTTCTTTTCGGTTTTGCAGGAGAAGGCGCGGAAAGGGGGGAGGGAGTCTGTTGTTAAGCACCGCCGAAAAGGGTTTGTCGATTCCCCTGCAAATAGCCTGTGTATGCGCTGCGGTGACTCAAACACCTCCTTCCCTTTGAACGTGCCCTACTTCTCCGATTCCTTTTCCCTTACCGGGACAGGAGGAAGTAGTGCGCGCCCTTCAAACTTCAACTGCTCTTCCATCACAACCTCGCGATTAAAACGCCGCTAAGCGTGGCCAACTTCAAACATCCATCTTTTTTCATCTCGCACCCTCAGAGACACCGATTAGGATGACAACCCATAACGCGACCTTCATCTCCTTTGCAGGTTCTACATGTGCATATGAATACTCATGCAATGTGGATTTAATGGTGTAATTTGAACCATGCGATATCTTTAATCCTAATATATTTTCAGATTACGTATTCATCATATGATGATTTATTTATTAGAGGCATTATACTACTGCCACGGCCAAACCTATGTGAATCTCAAGTGGTTGATCCATTAATCCTTTAAAACAATCAATATTTGAGGACTTTATAGTTACTCCACTTGAATTGAAGAATGCCATTAGTTTCTTTATTCACTTCAATGATACTGCGGCCGCGGTTTCTGAGTTGCATGGCCGTGAAACAACCCCAGTAGCCCTGAGCGATACGGTAGTTATAACTACATCATGATGCCATTCTGGCAGAAATGACTCATTTGATAATTTTATTTACCACCTCAGTAACGCTGAGACTAAGGCTGACTTGTTCGTCAAGAAAGTGGTCGCACAAAGAGGCGTCGTCGTGACGCTTTCAAATTGGTTTATGAATCTCTGGATAAAAAGCCAGTGTTATAGCTTGAAATTATCGTTAATGTTTGATAGAAGAGCTCCTTTTAATGAGAAGAGCTTCACTTATTTTGATACACTGAGGGATGCCATTTGGTAAGAAAGCTGATAAAATCAGTCCTCGAAAAACTTGAAAAATAAATTATTGCAAAATATTAATTGATTTTAAAAGCCTTTTTTAATAAATAAAATGACTTTCATCCGTACTCCGAGAAATAGATACACCTTCTATGCTTCAATTAATATATGAAAACATTGATAACTTAGGGGTATTACGTTCAAAAATTCAAAAATAAATGAATGAGCTCTTTCATGAAACCAAAAATGGAAGAAACTGTGTGATGAAAACTTAAACAAAGAGTTTGTTTTTGATCAACTAAGGTGGAAATGGTCGTAAGAAGGGGGAAAAACCTCCCAAAAAAAAGTACTGCGCTATTGGATATACAGGTTCACAGTATCACAGATTTGCAAATAGAATGGATATGGACAGTAACTAAATAAACTGTTCTAGGAAAATGTTATGAGAAAACATTTAAGAAACGCGAACCAAAAATTATTTGGGCTTATCGGAGGCACAATACTGAAAAGCCATTGAACATTTGACTTGAAACCGTGATAAGATCTTTAAATTGGAGAAACATCGATGGAGGAATTCATGAAAGAAGGAAGAGGATCTGTAGTGAGCAAGGTAGCTTGGGAAACTGCTCCTCTTTCCATTCCAAGAATCGAGAAACCTTGGAAAGGAAAACAACGTAATGGGTGCAGATCATTCTTTGCAAATGAAATAATCCCTTTTTTTCTCCGAGAGGTAGTGCGACACTTGGCGGGATCAAAGCACTTACACAGGTCAATGTCGACGGTTCACCGTGTGAACCGGACCGCCCTTGGCACAGGTGCCTCACGGCATGCACCCCTTTCGCGAGTACCTCCTCCGATCATTATTATCGAGTCCAAGGGAGTGTTGTTACCCCATCGCAAGGGCGTTGCCATGGGGAGGGTGACGTGGCGTAGGCGGGAGGGATCTCATTAAGACGAGGAGGGATGGTTGAAAGAAGCGAGGGAAGAGACAATGGAGTTGAGTTCGATAGGGAATGCATGAGAATAGAATCGAAGGGAGAGAGGGAGAGAGAGAGAGAGAGAATAAGAGCTAGACGAACGCCTTCTCCCGTGGCGAGTGTGAGGGTTCGTGGCAAATCCTTTATTTGAGATGACTTACCCCCGCAACTGACCTCATTTCAAGTACATAATCAACATAAATAAAAATTAAGAAAAGAAAAAAGGACTTATAAAATCAAAATGCACATTGTTCAAACCGTAAGAGCTGAAACAAAAGATAAAAATAACTACTCCGTAATAAGAGCACGCCCTCTAATGGACTACAACCTTGATGTTGTGGAAGAGCTTTTGCGTTCCGATGACCCCTATAGCTGTGCTGGTAGGAGTAATGGTAATTTCTCCTGTTAGGGTCATTCATACGAAATAGGTTAAAGATTAGAAGCCGGAAGAAACGTAGCCCACGCAGCGTCCCGCAACAAATAATATAAACATGCAAAATATTACATGGAAAATGTCATTTGACTCAAAAAGGGATCAGTTAAATAACAGTGTATTATGGTTAGGTACAGATTCTGGAACAGTGTGATCAATCCGCACAGCTTACTGGGAGCGTATGTGGGCACCGACCACAATTTAGTTGTTATGAGTGTAGCGTCCACTTCAAAAATATAAGGCAGGGGCGGCGGATCGGGAAATGAAAGATAGAAGGATTGTCGGCAGGCTGTAGAGAAAATCATGGATGACGGTAAAGAGCTGAGTACGATTGAAATAAAATGGGAATATAACAAGAAATTTGTTATGAAATGTAGCGTCCGTTTCAAAAAGATAAGAAAGGTTAGAAAATGGAATGTAGAAGCATTAAATGGATTGAAAAGGAAGGAGTACAAACAGGCTGTAGAGGAAATCATGAAGGATGACAAAGAGCTGAGTACTATCAAAGAAAAATGGGGAAGAATCAAAGAAGGGTTATCGAAAGCCGTAAAAGACACTATTGGAACCCTTAACGCGAAAAGGACTAGGAAACAATGGATCACGGATGAGATGATTACCAAGATGGCTGAGCGGAGGAAAGGGAAGAATGTAAATACAGTTAGGTAAAATGAAGAACAAAAAGTTAAACAATAAATTGAGGCGGGCAAAAAATAAAGCATAAGAAACATGGCGGAAGACGCAGTGTGAGGATATGGCAAGTCTGCAGAGGAAGGGTGAAATTGGTGCGCTGTATAGCAAAGTTAAATCTTTATCGGGAAGTAAGAAAGGAAGATCTATGCTAACAGTTAGAGATAAGGCGGGTAAGATAATAGTTGACGCAGGAAAGACCCAAGGGAGACGGAAGGAGTATATAGAAGAACTGTAAAGTAAAGAACTTAGACTAAAAAAGTTAGACATTGGAAAGGAACTTGACGTAGAGGAAGATAGGTTAGGTCCAGGCATACTCGACGATGAGATATAAAAAGCATTAAGGGAGATGAAACTAAATAAGACCGTGGGGGTGGATAACATTCCTGCGGAACTTTTAAAATGCTTAGGAAAATGTGGGAGGAAGAGGCTATATGGGCTGATCCGTAGTATTTACGAGGAAGGAATCTGGCCGGAAGACTTTGTGAGATCATTGTAAGTTCCTATTCCGAAAAAGGTAAAGGCCACGTCATGTGAGGACTACAGGACGATGAGTTTGATATCCCACACAGCTGAAGTTGTTCTCAGGATCATAAACAGATATAAAGAAAGGGATAGAGAGTAGGGCAAATGATTACTTAGGGGATGATCAGTTTGGGTTTAGGAAGGAGAGAGGTACGCGTGATGCCATTGCAGTAATGAGATTATTAATCGAGAGGAATATAGAACACAACCAGGAGGTATTTGCCTGTTTCGTAGATTTCGAAAAAGCGTTCTATAGAGTGAATTGGGAAAAATTAATGAGTTTATTGCAGGAAATAGGAATAGATTGAAAGGACAGGGGGCTTATCCATAATCTGTACATGTCTCAGACTGCTCAGGTGCGAGTGGGGAACGGAGAATCCGGACGGGCAGTGTTAGAAAGAGGTGCAAGATAGCGTTGTCCATTGTCACCGTCGCTGTTGAACATATGTGTGGATGAAATGATAAAAGGGGCATGGGAAGATGGAGGTAGGAATGAAAGTCGGAGGGGAATACGTAATTCTTTAGGTTTGCTGATGACCAAGCTCTAGTTTGCCTGTCAGGCAAGAGGTTGCAAGCATTGCTGAGTGAATTGGAAATTCAGTGCGACAGGTATGGGATGAGAATTAATATAAATAAAAAAATGGTTATATGATATTTCAGAAAGAAAAAGTCTAAGCCAGAAACATTAAAATTGAATGGCAAAAACTATGGCAAGTAGAAAATTTCACGTGTCTCGAAAGTGTTTTGGACCAGCTCGGTATGAGAAGTAAGGACGTAAGAAGATGAATTGCGCAGGCAAAGAGGTTTCCACAAGGAGGACGGTGTTGATGAAAGGGATGTTGAGCAAGGATATTAAGAAAAGACTCGTAAAAGCTTTGATATGGAGCGTAGCTGTGTACGGCGTGGAAACGTGGTCACTGAAGCAGGAGGCTTTCGAAATCTGAGCGTGGGGAAGAATGGAGGAGACGTAATTACCCGAAAGGAAAACAAATGAAGAAGTACTAGGTATGGTGGGCGAGGAGAGGCGTTTGTTGGGAGAAATCCTATGGAGGCAGGAAAAGTGGATGAAAGGCGTATTGATTGGCAGTGGGATGTTGAAGACTGTGTTAGAGGGGATAGTGTTAGGCAAACGAGAAAAGGGAAGGAACAGGATAGACATGCTGGACGGGATGAAGGGTGAAAGGAAGTACAAAGAGATGGAATGGGACTTGATGTAGAGTAGGTTGCTGGATTGTGTTTTGTTAGGAGTCCCAAAATATGCATTTGGTAGTGGTGCCCATTCAATACTTACCTTAACCGGTAGATTACTTAAAAAATAATATGTAGGGGCAAGAGCTTATCGAAAATAATATAATAATGCAATAAGTAAAACAGCTTATCGAAAAACAAACCCGACTCCCTTTGGAATTTTTATGGAAAAAACGTTGCGACCTGGAAAAAACATCCACTAAATAAAAGCGAATGTGGAAATCCTGAATACAGCAATGGAGGGTTTGTGTATTGGAGAGGGTAGCACAACTGAAAGGTAATCGCTATGTGAGACGTATAAACAATAATTTTCCGGTCTGAGGCCAGCCTTTCTATTAGAAATGAATAACGATTCTTTGAATTACCAAGGTTTAAACGCGAGGTGAGTGAAAATTTATTTCTTAAAATAGTCATTTAGAAATAGTCCAAGAGATACGAAGTTAATAAAATCATATTTTTCAATATGGATCTCTCTAATATATTTTCTGCAGACAACAAGAGCCAAAATAGAGCATTTGATTAGAGACCCGAGAACTAAAATTAGGTATTTAGTTACCGATCAGAAACTCTTTAGGTGAATGAGTAATTTAAAAAAAATATTAAATAAAAGAAGTACTGGGCTCAAGAAATGAAAGTTTTTTAAAACTCAATAAGAAATTTAAAAAAGTATCTTTATGATATGCGACAAAAATTGCAAAAAAAGCTTTGTCTTTCCGTGTAAGAGAAAATGGGCACCGGTTTTCGAACCAATTATATCCATGAATGCAATTGGGGTCACTGCCACGTTGCACGTCGACATTATATAATTGCATTCTATAGGAGAAAGGGTGACGGGAGGCTTGAAAAGGTTCTCGTCATCTCCACGTTTAGGATACCTTTGCAAGAATCTCCTCACCTCTCTACACCTGGGCGCATTCCTTATCCCTTAGAACAACTGTTAAATAAAAAATAACTCATTCCTGAAATACAACTTTTTTATCCACATTTAGACTATTTTCGAGTACCTCAAAATTACACATATTCTTGTTTTGCATATAATTTCAAATCGCAGATAATAATAATAAATAATAAAGGTCAGTCGCATTTGATTCTGTAATATCCATACTAAAAAGAAAGACTTGGACTTTCCCACAGATTTTATTATATAAATAAAATATAATAAAATATGTGGAAAAGGACAAGTCTTTCTTTTTAGTATGGATATTAAATACTTTCACCAGATGAAGCTTGAAACAATAGAATATATGGTTCTGCAATGTTTTATGAGTTCTTACTATTATAGCAGGAATTATAAGAATTATTTGAACTGCGAATTGAGATGTACTATTAGTCCTTAGGATTGTAATGAGCTCATCTATTACGTGCGTCGCTCAGGCATGCAAAAATCTGGAATAGTATGCATTCAAGAGATCTTGTTCAGCACTAATGGCTGCCAATGAGATTTAAATATTCGTCGTTGATGCAGTTATCTCTGTGAACTTCTCATTTAGAGAACAGGTTAGCACAGAAGTTATGGCATGGTAATATTAAGCTCCATTCAATTCCCGCAGTAACTTCTTTTCTGATTCGGCTTTGCAGTTGGAAGACGCCACCTATCAACGCTGAGACCCCGGCTTACACTGAGTGAGTTCGAAGGGCTGGGGTCATAAATTTCGCATGCGTTACGGACAGATTTTCATACCCAAAACTTGGCGGATCGCCACCATCGTCCGGTCGATCGATTTGTGGGTGCGAATCAGTATCATCGCAGACGAGATGAAGTGTAGTGAAGCCAGCCAAATCGGTTATCGTGATTTTTAAACCGCGCTGCCGAAAAATGGTGCTGAGGGGATGACCTATGTTAGGAGGGCTCGCATTTTTAAAATTAAATGTACGAAGCCAATCCTTTAGTGATTGGGTCTTACTTAGCGACTTTAGGAAAGCGATAAATGTAAGAGAGGGAAATTTCTAGGGCCAGTAGTTACTCTCACCACCCTGCGGAAGGGTTTAGTGTACCGTGGTAATTTCAATCTTGGGAAATTCGTTACCTCAAAGTGCGGTGAAAGTTGGCCGGGTAGGACCAAATATACCAGGTGTTTCATTAGTTCAAGTAATGGCCTAATAAATGCGGTTAAACATCAGAACTTCCCATCTCACTTCCCAAAATTGTACAACCAATGGTAATATTAGCATTGCTGTAAACTGTAAATTTCACGTTAAATACTTGCTGTATTCATTTTTTTTATTTTTCACTGCTTCCTTTATATGGACGTAGGCATACATAGGCAATGAATAGACTAATAGACGTATGTATACAATGAATAAGTCAAGTAAATAAAAATTTCCATATCTTAAATGCCACTAGTGTCTTTATTAACTTAATTTTAAATAAATACACATATTTATAAACTTCAAACAAATGCTATTTCATAATTAGCATAATAAAATTTGATTCAAAATGTTCCAAAATTCCGCTGAGTTCTTGCACTAATAAATGTGAAGTAGGTTATTTGCGTTGCCTAGCGGGAGGTCACATTGCATTAACTCCCATTAATAGGCTCTAGGCTTAAAAAGAAGATTTGAAACTAAATGTTTGTACGCTTAGCTTGTCGATTTAACAAAAATGATGAATTGTAAATGAGAGCTAGTTTTGAAATTCGCACGGAAAAGATCAATATTCTATCGATTCACCATATTTTTCTCTGAATAAGCTATCCTAGTTTTTGTAACTCAGCGTTCGCATAGAAAAATATATGAGAAATATTTTCCAGTTCTTACGTTCCCAATCATTTCGTTCAGAAACCACTCTATTCAAAACGTTCAAAAGAACTGCTTGAGATTCAGCGATTGTAAATTTTAATCGAGTCATCCGATGATACACATTACAATGCAATCATTTTACAGTGTAAAAATCATTGCCCTTGACTGGGATTCGAGCCTAGATTCCTCGATGTCCTAGCGAGTGCTTTAGTCTCAGTAAGCATTGGTAGCTAGAAAACAGGTTAAAGCACTTGACCGGTCGTCGAGAGGTCTGGGTTTAAATCCCGGGCAAGGTGAACGATTTTCACTCTTTAACATTAGTGCATTGTCCATGTGTTTCCATCATAATCATTATTAAAAACATACTTATATTTTATTTTTCGCACAGGAGAAGTTAATCGTTAGAAATAGTGTACATTTCATTGTTTCTGATTAATTTATCAATATATAACGAGATATTTTCGATGCTACTAAAAAAATGGAAATCGGAATATGACATTTTTAATGGAAGGAGAGGAAACTTCGTAACAGCATACGAAAGACTTAATTCTATGCTGTTAAAATTTAATGCATGAATATGCATAAATTTGAGCGTTTATTACAGTCAAAATTTCTCATGTTTAATGCATTTCAATACTGTCAGCTGAAAAAGCTAGCGGAATATAATTGAATTTTACTAATCCTAACATAATTTTATTTAAAAATCAAGATTAAACAATTTGATCTATAATCAAATAGACCGTTACGAAAGGAAGATGAATATTATTCGTCGCATCTGTATTTTTTTTACTTCTTTTCTAAATAACTTTAATACATTTAAGATCTTATGCTCAAAAGCTCAAAAGGTAACGTTTCCTTTCTGTTTACATTGCTTTTTTAATCATTCTTTTTATGATAAAAACACTTGCCACGAAAAATCAATGAACATTTTCTGAAATTCGCCATTTTATCTCGATTTTGTGCCTATAATGAAAATTAATCTAATATATTCATTGGTAATTGAAATAACAGTCATTTTTTATTTTTTCGCTTCGGCAAATTTGACTCGTATCCTTAAGGGAAAAAGTGTATTCCCTGGTCCCAAAAATCATTATTTTCGGCTTTTACGACTTATTAACTAGTACAATGACACTCATAATTTACACCCCTACTCTAGATACCCAATACATTCTCTATGCTCTATAATTTAAATGAAAAAATTATTGATAGTAATATTTTGAGAGAAATGGTCATGATTTGGTGAAACTTTATCCGCAATATCTAAACATAGAAGACAATTATTTGACAAAGACATGGTTCTCGTAACCATACAATTTGTTTATACGAAATTATATTAAAGAAATGTAATGAATATTTCTCGTATTTATGAAAGGGATGGCCCAGGGGCAAAATGTAATACTACGGAGCTGAAGGTCACCAGTTCGATTTAAAAGGTACCAAAGATTTTAAGCATTGGAAAAATTAAATTTTTAATTTTCCTGAAACTGATTAACGAGAAAATTAAATTCTTCTTTAAAAACTACCAAGCACCAATGGTGAAAGACACCAGTTTTGCCGTAAAGCGCTGATGGCACAGATGAATATGATCGGTAGGGTCTTAACAGCTCCGCTGCGGGAAAGAGTGAAAGTTACAGAATTGACCGCAGCACTGCTGTGGAAGGCAAAGAAAAATCACCACATTAATCCCCCTAAAATATGAAGCCTGGATTTTTAAACAAAAAAGTGGATGATGATGAAATTTACAGCGGCCAATTCTGTTAAGAAAGTTTTTCTTTTTGGAATATAGTCAAACTACCTATTCAAAATTATTACACAGCCAAAGAGTAACTATTACGGAGTGATTATGGGTATTTCCATTTTATATTTATTCAAAAAGAAATGATTAATTTACTTAAAATGAGATTAAATTAACTGACACAGCAGGTATAGACAGCTGGGGAGTTCTCTGATACAGAAGGTACAACGAATCATCAATTCATTATTAATATGTAGTGAATTCGGATAAAATTTAAATATTGGAAGAAATATTTTTGAAAGCATGTTTTTATTTAAGAATTCGAGATTTGTCAGTACAATCACATTCCCGTCAAAATCAATGAAATGAAACTTAATTGACTACTGGAACCTCTCGGTTGATGAATATGTGATACAAAACTTCAAATCTAGATTATTTAATAATACCTGCAACATAAATTAATATATTCTTTTGCTATTCAATGGAAAATAATAAAATTAACCTACGCATTGCAATTTTCTAAAGTTTTAGATAAAAACCTTACTTTTTGGCCTCACTCATTTGCATATACAAGCATATTGTCTTGTAGATTCATTCTTTGTTTTTTAGTGTCGCGATATATTTCTCCAAGCGTGTACTATGTATCATCTAATGAGTTCCAGTATTCAAATCAGAGTTAATATATATGTTGACACGCAGTCAAGAATTAAGCTCCTCACACACGGCAGAGAGAAGCTTAGTTACCTAAAAAGATGTTGCATTCACATCCCAGGCAAAATTACACACCCTCATATAATCTTGCACGTTATAGTACATCGACCGAATACGCTGATATGCTGTTTCACCTTTTTATAAAGATTAGTTAAGCTTCATGTAAAATGAAGTGTATTCTTTAAATGAACGATTTTTAACTTAATGGAGACATATGCACCTCCCGTCGGCGACTTGGATCCCAGATGATTGACGCGAGTTGGTGAAACGCACTCCCAGGCAACTTTTCAAAAAAAACGCAATGAATATGAATGAATCATCCTGAATTGAAACGGAAATACCTATCATTGTGAAAATAATGGCACGCTGCCGGTAGGCGAAGAGCTAGACTTCATCTCCGACTCCAGCGGGTATTCCTTGGCACCATCGGTCGCCTTCAAGATAATGAGAGTCGTTTCCTGGTTTTTGAAGGGAGCTATTCTAAGTGGTTCCCGATGTCGCCAGACATACGGTTTCCCGCCAGTGTAGACCTGTGCCCTTAATCGGTAGGAAAGAACAGATGCATTTCCATGACAGAATCTTGTGTGAACGCTGCGATGAAAATGGATTGTTTGCGCGTCTGAAGACGAATACAAGGAACTGGGAACATTCATTAATATTCCGCTTATTTAAACTATATCGATATTTAAAATTTTCATTTTTTTAAAACTTAAATATCTCGCTCCTTGGATTCGGAGCATCGTAAAATATTTTTATATGTGATTTTGCATTTCAAATATCAAAACAGTATGTAATCAGCAAATGTATTTTGCAGGGATTGTGCATTATACTACTTCCCCAGGACATTAATCACTAAAAGAAAGATATAAATTTCCTGAATTTGAAGATAAGAAATATAAATTAATTATATCGTTCGGAGAACATGGAACGGAAAATACAGAGATGTAACCGACTCTTTCAATGAAAGGTGTAAAGGTAATTGAGCAGCATAAAGGGTGAATCTAATTGGTTATGAACCGAGAATCAAATATTTACGATAAACCGTTAGAGGCAGAACCCCGCAAATAATATATGGGAGGAGAAACTACTGTACATTTTTATGACTCTTAAATAGCAATTCCGTTCTGCGTTATTTACTTTCAATTATTCAAATTTAAATTCATTGTAAGGCTATTCAAATAATTATTTGCGTGGACATCAATTCAAGTATATGTAAGCAATATTTTGACTAAAAATAGAGCGGTATGGTAATATTTAATAAAACAATTCTATTTATACACTAAAATCTAATTTATTTTATATGCGAATCTGTGGGAGGCTAAGCCATACTGAATATGGTATAAAAGTTCTCATCAAGGGTAAACTACACACGAAAATATTATTTTACTAAACAAAGTTAAACATTTTAAGATGATTAATGACAAATTGATAACAATGCTCCACATTAT